>NC_092204.1:59396276-59441085 GCF_043381705.1 Parasteatoda tepidariorum
TTAAAACTAATTAAATTCGATTAATTTTGGAAAGATTTATTCGGATAATGGCTTTGTCAAAAAAATATCGATGGTTAAATCCTTTATTTTAAATATTAATTATTTGTTGCTTGTAAACTGAAGTTGCATTTTAATGTAAAGGTTCTCGATTGGGTAAATTTTTAACCGCTTAAAGTTTTCAACTTACTTATCACCCCAGACAATATTTAAATTTTAGAAAAATGTGTGTGCATCATTAAATTTTTAAACGAATAACAGCTAAGGCAAAATTTACTTTATTAATAATTATGTATTTGTCGATCTATGTGTTCGGATTAAATTAGATCATATGAATTTTAAATTATTTTTTCTGTAAACATGCATTTCGTCTCTATCTTTTTTTTATATTTTCACCTAATTGTCGCTTGAGTGTAAAATTTTAGAAACGACATTTTTATTAACTAAGGTTTAACGTAGTAATTTGGTCGCATAACAGCCTACTTTGGTTTTAATAAACCGTAATTATAGAAACTTCTCAGAACTATTCAAAATATTTAATAATAATATTACATTACCTTCCTTTAAAAAACATTTTATGCCCGCTCAAAATAATATTTTTTTTAATCACAGATTATTGTAAAACAGTTTGTATTTATTATATTAATTCAGAACATTTCTTCTTAAAAAATTAAGTTTCTATCCTCTATTTCCTTTTTTTTTATTTATTTTGTGAAATATGTGAAAATTGTGTGACGAATATGAACAAAAGAAATTAATATGTGTTTTTAACATTTTAATAGCGCAGATTTTCTAAATGTGTTTTCAGTTATTATTGTACTATTGTTAAATTTTTGTTTCTTTACATAAAAATAATATTTCATTTTTCTAAAATTTAAAGGAAATATATTAGGGGGGAGGAGAGTGTCATTACGATGCACAGAGTTTCGACCTGTTTTTCTAATCTAAGCTTCTAGGGAAAATTTTGAAGATCAAAAACTTAAATTCGATGAAAAATGAATGACATGTTTACTAAGGGGAAGTACGTTTTTATATTCGATTTTATTGCTCAAATTATTGTATGCACTAATTTTTTAGCTTATTTCTATGGATTTAAAGAAAAATAAAGTAATTTACAATTTTATCGTAATATTTCGTAATTTAAAATAAAAGATTTAACTTTTCTCTATCAAACCATTAAAATTTTAATAGTACATGATTATCTGATACATATAATAGGATTATCAAAGGTAATTCTTTTTCTAATTTACTTGATAGGTTCCAACTACCTTCGGATTTATGTGTATAAAGTGAACAAACAAAAATTAAAGCGAAGATTTTTTAATTTAAATACACAAACTTTTAATTAAATATTTAATTCTTTTGAATAGTGCCAAGTCTACAATATGATTTTAAAAAAAGTTTTATTACCCTAAAAAAGAAAAAAAAAGCGAAACGAAACTAAAATGTCTATACTTTTAGTGTCTTTATTTTCCTTTAAAAATTTCAAGCACAATGGTTCAAAAATATGTACATAGTGGTTTCCATTTTCTCTAACTACTTTAATATTAATTATTATCATCATTATTAAAGAAGGTATTTCTTGAATTATCACTAATAATCATCCGAGTTTAGAATATATTAAAGATAATAAAATCTATTGCGACTTTTGATTTCCAGGATCTTTTCCCCTTTCTAAACCAAAAGATGTCTTTTTGAATTATTACTATGATTTTAAAAATATCTTTCATTGTGATTTTGATCATTGGAAAATTCTAATTAATTTTTGTCTTTTTAATAACTACCTTTACAATGAATAGAATTTTTATTCAAATTGATGGACTACCACAAGGATCTAATTTTTCATCTCTCTTAGCTAACTTATTTTGGCACTATTATGAAGAAAAAAATCATGCTTTTAATATTAAACATGTTTTTAAATTTATTGCCCAGCCTTTCATTCCTTCAGTGGATCGATAACTGAGTACCAAGCATGCTTGGGAACTAAACACTGGGGGTTTTGCGTTCGACTGACCACCTAACCAGAACATCTGCTCCTGCACCCCAGAGCCCAAGGTCAAGTTAACTGAGATGGGCACAGTAGGCTATGGGCTGTCGCGCCACTAAGTTTAGTTTTTAGTTTAGATTTATTGATGATTTAACTACCTTTAATTTTCAAGGTTACACAATTTTTTTTAAATAACATTTATCCGAAGGAATTAATCTTGTTTTGTAATCAGGATGATAATATTAATTATACTTTGTTAGATTTGGGTATTATAAAAGAAGAAAATATCTGCTTTGTTGATTTAAACGATCAAAGAAATGATTTTAATGTAAATAAACTAATTACTTAGAATTTTAATGTTTCTAAAATATCTATTTAAATACGATGTTTAATCAAATGAATAGAAATAAAAAAACATAAAGTAATGGTTTTTTTCTCCAAAAAAATTGACAAACTCTTCAAAACTTGAAAGAAAAAAAACAATTGATACCCAACTAAAGTGATAAAATTCTATGTGAAATCATTGAGTTAATTGTATGTTATTATAAATAAGTTAATTAAAAACTTCTTGGTTAATTTATATAATTTTTACCACGTGCAAATCTATTTCGGGCAAATCCGTGGCTAAAAATATGCGCCAAACGGCAATTCATGCTTCTTTCTCTCTTTTTTTCTTCTTAAATAAATGTTATTTTTCTAAAATCATTAAAATTGTATAATTAAATGTCAACCTATTAATTATTAACTTATCCAGAATAATATCAACTCGCGCACATNATATATAAATTCAAATTCCCTGTAAATTCAAAGGGAGGGTATAGAATTCCTTCAAAATTACCCAAACAACAATTTCAAGATAAATTGGTTTGCTAAAAAATATTAAGATAAGCGATATGCTTGTATATACATACTCACGCAAACCAGCCTTTATACTTTTCTTGAAAAACTGCATGATTAAATCTGCTGACATGAATCCAATCATTGTTCATGTTGAATTTTTTTCCAAGTCTTTTTTTTATGTATGAAATATTTCAATTAAATATGTATTATTAAAAGTATATCTAAATTTTGTTTTTTCAATTCATGATTAATTTTTTTTCAATTCATAAAAATTCTAAAAAAGTTTTTTTTTTAATTTCAATTTTCTAAAAGTCCATCATTAAGTTGGGTACAAAACTGAACAAAAAAATATGATTCTAAAGATTGTTCTTTAATCACATAAAAGTATCATCCAGAACTTTACTGGAAGGCTTTAAGCCTAGTTGAAGTGCTATGAAAATATTCCATTTCACCCGTGTGAATTCATCTAAAAAGTCTTCCCTCTGTATTCCTCCTGAGTTTCCGATCCAGAATTCGAAGATAATTTGGTTTGATAAAAAAGAAACCAGATAAGCTGACGGAATATATGTATATACACACGTAGCACTCTTTATCGATAATCTGGTGAGATTCCTCTTGCAAAAATGTGTAGTGAAATAGGCTGACACGTATCCAATCATCGTTCAGGTTGTATTTTTTTTCTAAGAACTTTTTTAGCTTCTTTTTTTATGTCTTTAATAGAACTTCAAGGGTATAAAATGACTTCTTCGGATCTTTCGCTTTTGGGGATATAGGCGGGAAATGAGATTTGGCGACGAAGCGTCAAAACAGGTTGAGAACTCCTTCTCTATTTCATTTTTATGCTGCCTTTTTATATTTTTCCCGAGAATTTTTCTGTGTTTCATCATACGAAGGTATTCTTCAAAGTGGTTGTTAAAATGGATTTGAAATTTTTTGCTTGAAATTTTTTTCACTTTTCACTCTAGATGCCGCAAGCGTAGCTTCTGGATGTTGAAATAAAGAGAAAAAAAATAACATTTGGGATGGATAAATGATTTTTTTTATGAAGAAAAAAATATTTTACGTAAACATTCCAATAGAATTGCGAGATATTTTGCAGAAAAATACCATGGATGAGTAGAAAAGCAATTTCATTTTAGATCCCTCAACCAAAGAAGAAGTTTTTTGTTGTGTTTTTTTGTAGAAACTAAGTGAAAAGTAATATAAATCAATTATTGCTTAAAATAAAATACCATTAAAGGAAAGAAATATAATGTAAGAGTTTTTTCTATAAAATAATTACCTTAGAAACATCGTGTTAAAAATTTTAACGTTTTTCTTTCATAATAATTTGTGAAAGAGTATCCTTTGTTCAACTCAGAATCATAACATTGAAAAAACTTAAAAGCATATATATTTAAAAAGAATTCACAAGAGGAAAATTTAAAAACATCGACATTAATAATTTTAAGTGGAAAATATGCTTAACTAATATGTCTTGCCAACATTTTATTAACGCTTTTTAGAAAGACGTGATCAATTATTTTTTTCTTAATGTGATTTACAGGTTTTTCTCTCTCGTTAAAAAGCATATTAATATTTCAATAGAAAAATAATTGGAAAGCATATCTAAGCCTGATAAAAGCAGCAAATATGAATCGGATACATAAAATTAATTTATGCTTGCTCATAAAAATAAACTGAGCAAATTTATAAATTCGGTTTCTCCTTTGACATAGAATCATCCTGTATATTTGTTTAAAGGGGGAATGAATTTTTCATACAATTTAAATAACATACAACAACTTGAATGGCATATTCACAGCATCAAATGACAGAAAAATGATCATAAAAGAGATACTTTTATGCAATAAGAAAATTAGTAACTATAAAAATACATTGTGCTCTAAATTAGACTGACGTTCTCCAAAAATTTATAGCAACAAATTTGTTAATATTAAAAAAAAATAATTAAAATAATTCTTGCTAAACATTCGTGACAAAGAACTCATATTTTTCGAATGGAATTCCTGGCCTAGATTCGTACATTTTTAAACAGATAGCACACTAGATAGTTAGCATTCAAATCAAAGAAAAATACTTTGAAGTCCCATGCTTAAAAAGTTTCAGATCTTTTAATAAATTAAAAAATTCCGCCATAAACCAAATAAAATTCCGTTAACAAAAGAAAAATTCCTACTGTATTCGAATCATTCATCGCAAGAATTCATATTATAGAAAAAAAGAAGAAAAAAAAAACTTCCATCGCAACAAAACAATTATCAAAAAGATTTACAGAGTCATCTGTTGGTAAGTTTTTGAACAAAAACAAGAGTTCTAAGAGGTAAATTTATTGTCTGTGACATAAATTTGCTGTAAGAATGTTTTTTTTTAATCTTGACGGTTCTCCAGACATAATTTATTTTGAAAAACGTCAATTTAATTAAGAAAACACTTAAACTCCACACATTAATGCTTTATGTATACAAATTGATGGCGAAAATTTATATACCTGTTTAAACAAAAGTACATTCCTTTTAAACAAAAATACGAACGCATAAAAAAATTAGCTCTTTTACTGGCGAGTTACAAAGACAAATATGTAAAATATTCTCCTTGCTGAACAAGATTGAATGCAAAACAGAGTATTATTAATTCTAGCTGATTTCAACGTCAACTGGCAAAACACCGATTCCACAGCATAAATAAAAACTTATTTATTACTATAAATTTTCGAAAAATTTGAAAATTTAATTTCCAATATTCTGTATATCAATAATTCTGATATATCACGATACTATCAGAAATAATTAAAATACAAATCTATCAAATAAATTAATTGTACTTTTACCTTAATAAATTACTAAGAACCGATATTAAAAATTAATGTATATCATTAGATTGATAAAGCTCATAAACTTACTTCTATAATTGATTTTAATCAGTGCCAATAGAGCTTCATTTTCATTTAGTAACTTTGATAATAAGATCGTTGTTCTTATTCAAATGAACTAGAATTATTGTACTTTGTTTACTGAACAAATAACAAGTGAAATAAGCAAGACAATCAACAATGCAAATATTTCTTCTAAAGATAACATTGTTTTCTATAGATTTCAATGCGATATCTGTAATTATGGTTAACAATTAAGGAATTTCATTTTATTTCATGCTACAGTTGGAAAACAATTTTACAAAGTATAATTTAGACATTCTAGAGTTACTGTATGATTTTCAGTTAATCTCGTACTACAATGGTATCCATTAAATTATCTAATAAATGTTTACAAATATTCTCAAACAGAACTAATACCGCTTAAATTACATTTGAAAACTTAATAAGTCAATAATAAAAATAAAATAGTTAAGAGACGAAAAAGAAATGGGCACACACGTGGATGTAGATAAAAAGGTATATAATTTTCACTGATAGTATGCTCAACACAATATCAAAAAATATCATTTCTAAAGGATTACAGATTGCTACAAGATCTTGTTGATATGAGAGATACATATTCGTATACAAAAATTCATAGCTCTAAAATAAAATTAACAAACAATCATCAACATCCCGTCAAAAATGAATTTGACAACTTAATAATTTAAAATAACTTTCAAAACAATATGGCATACTTATGCTTACAATAAATTGATCGATGATCTATTAAGACAAATCGTCCCTTTCGTGTAAATCTTCGTGGATGACACTTTCTTTGTTAGTAGAAAGATTTTTTTTTCGAGCAGCAAAAAGGTTTTCCGAAGTTTTCGCTTTAGTTTCAATAAGAAATGACAAGCATACACCCAGTCATCAAAGAGAGTAATGAAGGCAAATGCAAAATAAGTGGACAATAGGTTAAAAAAATGAGCAATTCCTATAATGAGATACGTTTTGTACAATTTTAGCACGTAGCGCGTAGTTATTAACAAAACAGAACAAGCAAAAATGGTGCAATTTTTCAAAGGATCAGATAAAATCAGCTAAACAATAGTTTAAAAAAAAGCCTTTTGCAGTTAAAGTTTAAAGAGCATCATCTGCCACGGTAGCCAGACAAAAATAAAACAGAAAGCACAAAGGTTAAGGTGTTGGAAAGTTTACACCATAAAAAATTACGGTATAAAGAACCGGCACTTTGGGCAGTAATCATGAGCAGTTCTATATTCATAATAGTATTATGCTTATAACTTTTGTGATATGATAAGTTTGGAAATATCATCCAACCGTACCTAAATTTTGATTTAATTAAAAATCAAAATTTGTTATCATTAAACATAATAATGAAACCCATTTTTTATATTCATTGAACACAAAAATATAGTTAGAAACAAATGTTATAATCATTAAACATAGACATAAGGTACCATTCACTGCAAGATAACTTTCAACACGTTATGCCACAATAACTGGATCTAAAGGCTATTGATACAAATCTCTCCTCCTCTTCTTCATGGACAAACGTTTCTTCGTTTAGTAGTTTTGCCAATCAATTTCTCGATGTCCTGCAAATTTTCAAACAAGCATATATTGTAGATACATATCCATGCATCTTATAAACTGACCAGCATATCTCAAAGAACGTTCTGACAAGTCTAAACGAGTAATATCTTCAGCACATAAATTATCTTGAACAATGTTATCAATGTTAATAAGAGTAACGGATTGACAACTTGAGTCAAAATTTATATAATTTGAAAAAATAATTAAAATATTTTCAAAGTTATGGTTTTTCAGTTATTAAGCAAATTTTCATGAAAGATATAATTTAACACTTAATTTAACAAAATATAAAATTTATATTGCAACGGCACTTTAAAAATTTCTAATTTGATACTCAAAAGAAAACTCCATCATTTATTACTCAATTTGCCTGAGGATATTTGTTTCAAAATTATTTTCTACATTCTTTAAACTATCTTCAGAGTAAAAATCCAATTATCTTTTCACTTCGTAAAGAAATAGCACTTTTAGATGAAAAATGTATTCCTTGTGTTCGTTGATCGTCGATGAGATGAAAAAATAATAATTTTATATTTTCTTAAGCTCAAAACATCTGATCTTCTACTTTCGAAAGAAATATTGTTATCGGGAAATCATATATCAGTGAAAATTATAATTTTCTCCTGATGTATAACATATTATTTTCATTCAATTTCGCATTCACTCTTCTGTTAAAACTGAAATATCATTTTCAAACCTTTAAAAAATATTCTGCAGCGTTATGATTACGGTATGTGTCTTTTAAATTATTTTAATAAAGTTCTTTACATTTAGTTCTTGTTTTTGAAATATTCATATTTTTATGACTAATACTAGATAGGAAGAATAATAATTTTCGAAATAATATTTTGTCTCCTTTTTTTTATTCCTACATGATCAAGAAAGTATTATTACAAAAGTTATAGATCTTATCTGAATTTGTTCTAGCCTTGCAAGCAGCTATTAACAACTCAACTCCCTCTTCCGATTTCATAATGATCTTTTTTTATATTCTAGTACAGAGTTAGTTGACGTATCACTTGGTGTAACGTCACAAGTATTTTGGTGGCACACAACCATTTTTAAATAACTTTTATTCAATCATACTCACAGAAGACAATAAAAAATCAGTCAAGTTTATTCAGAAATACGATTATTTGATTTGTACGATTATTTCAACACCATTCTGCAATTTTCCAGTACTCAAGAGACTAGTAACCATGTCTCAAGGAAGACTGGCTTTTTCTTGCAAAATATGTGAATGCGAGTTAAGAAGGAATGAATCTAAATTACAAATTATGAAAAAATGTTTGTAGAGGCTGTTAATTGTGACAGCTAGGAAATCATGGAATTCCGGGGTAGAAGGATCGAGGTTCAGGTCGAAGGCCGAAGGTAGGAAGACAAACAGAATAATTCCTGAGTGGAAGGATACTTGCAGATGAACACAACCGATTACCGCGGCTAGGAATGAACATTCTGCTGTCCGAAATTTAAGGAGTGGATATTTTGCCATCGTGGTTGTTGCAGCGTCCGAGACCTCGTCCCGACACTTAGTTTTCACCTTCAGAAAGAGATGCTTGCATTCGATTGATCATAACAGCTGGTACAGTTAAAAAATCCTTGAATTTAAAACTAAACGGTTTTTTAACCATCAACATCTAGCATAGTTGCTAAAATGAAACTTAAACGGACATTGGAGCTCTGTGGGTGCTGCGCCATTTCTGCGTGAATGATAATTTCGTATTCCAGTAGTCTAGAGTCACCAATCGAAGAGTACAAGTCACTAGAAACTTCTTATGCATTGATAGAATGGAAGATATATTGTTGTATAAATGTTGGGGGTCGAGCCCCCGTTCAGCTGGTCATGAGATTGACTGATTAGCCCTGACAGCTACAGTATAAACCCAGCTGCAAGGCACAAAATGGCTTCATAAGCTGGTCTTATTGGCGAGGAAAGAATTCTGGTTGTTAAACCATGTTAGATAAAAGCAATCAATAAAGTTTTTTCTCCCACTGAACAGTTTGTTTTGACTGTTTAGGTTGAACATGGTGAAATAATAATTAAAGAAATAGCTATTTAACCAATTTTACCTAGAAATTTCTAAGGGATAAATTCTATCTAATTGATGGCAAGAAATCGACTTGTTTCAAATTCAAAGCAAATTAATAATTAAACAGAAAATATATTTATTTATTATAGCTCTGCAGTTTGAAATCAAAGCAGTGATTCGCACATTTTTTGAAAGATTAATTATTGCATTCGACTACTGAAAATAACAAACAGTAACATAACTGGCACACTGATCGAAAAAATTTCGCCTTCTCTGTTCTAACCCTTACGAGAATTCCAAATTAGGCGTAATATATATGCTTCTTATCATTAAAAATTAGATTTGCATCTAATGCTATTACATTTCATATAAATATCCATTAAAACTTTCCTCAGAAAAAGCTGGTACCTGAAATCAAAAACTATATAGAGAACATATAAAACCACAGAGATAAAAATATCCACAGAGAATGTATAAAATAATATTCTCTGTGTTTGACTGTTAATACATTTACATAATTACTCAAAACCATTAAAAGATAACAGGAAAATTTTATCTAATGATATATGATACATATATCATAAATGCCTCTCTCTAATCATGATTATAACGTAGAAAGAATCTTAATATTAATCTTTAAAAAATTGATCATCAGGTGAAAAGTCTTTCAATGGGTAGATATTTTCAATATTATTTGATTTTTATTTTAACATTTTGTATTTTTTAACAAACTTCTAAAAACTCTAGAAACTGGAAGAAAAGTAATTTTTCAATATTCAATAAAGATGTATCTTAGTTCAAATATCGTATTGATATTCGAAATGGAGTGAAAGAAAACCACATTAAAAATAAGTTAAGGAGATCTCTGAGAAAGATTTGAAATTTTGTCCCAATTAGCATTGCATTTATGCAATAACTAAAGTTACCCCTGTGAGGAAACAGAACTTCATTTTATGATGAAAACAATAACAAACACCTCTGTATAATACTTTTTATATTTTTATTGAAGAACTTTCTCCTTCTAGAATTTTTCAATCTCTATTTTTTTTAATTTTGTAGCAATTAAGAATTATTTTTGCAGAATTATTTTTGCAGAAAAAATTGTTAACCAGAGTTAAGGAGTGATCCAAGAAAAAAAGAAATGACATAAGTTTATAAAAAAGCTCTACTGTGGTTTTCTATACTTTGGTTTCAACTGTGTCTCTCTCTAATGTGGTTTTCGGTAAAATATAACTGACTAAAGAACTATCTGTGATCTTCCAATAAAACCGTTTGGTGCATGCGCAACGACATGAATCAACATATCTTTGATGGTTTCTTCTAATTATGAAACTTTCATTTTCATCATTAAAAAAAATAATTGAAAATATTAAACAAAAAAATTTTCATTATGCAATTGTTTTTTTTTTGAACTATACAACAGGTTTCTAAGGAAGCAAGAAATTTTTTTTTAAAATTATAATAGTTCTTAAATAATCTATAAGACTATACTTAAGTTAAAATATCGCATTGATGTTCAAAATAAAATAAAAGAAAATCCGACCTTATTTTCAAAGAAGTCTAATTAACGAGAACTGCGAGAATTATTTGAAATTCTATCTTATTTAGCATTGCATTTCTGCAATAACAAAGGTTATCCTCGCTAGGGAACAAAACTTTATTTCCTGATAAAAAAAAATAAAAAAAACTTACGTAAATATTTTTTTTTATCTTTTCATAGAAATCCATTCGCCTTCTGGAACCTTTTCAGGCTCCAATTACTTTAACTTTGTTACAAAAACTCGTCCTTTGTTATAAAAAAAATTATCTTTTCTCAGAACTTTTGTTTAATTATAATAATTGGAAGCTCTGAGAAAACAATGAAGACAAAAGAATATTTTTTCTTTGAAGCAATTACTATCGAAATTAATTTAAAACATACAATATTTTTATCCCAATTCAATACAAAATTATTACCTTCATATTTGTTATTAAAATTACTTTTTATTCATTGCTTTTAATAAGTAAAATAAAAGATTTCTACATGATAGATTGTTTTTATACAGAAGAAAAGTATCCAGATTGATGCAAAATTTATAAGAGGCATTGTTATAATTAGCACAATCAGTGTCCGTAAAATCGTTTCAACCTAATTGAATTTTTTAGAAAATATTTAACAATTAAACAGACTGCGAAAAAATAATTTTAACAAAGAGTTGCAGAAATAGACGGTGAACAGGTATTAATTGTCTTTTATTTCAGTAATGGAAAGAGTTTTGTTTACTAGCATTATGTAGTTAATATTTCATTTTAAATTATAGAACAGTATAGAAAACATTTAGGCTTATATAAAAATGTTTTACTGCGCTATAAAAAAAAAACTGTTCAGTGAACATTGTACAAAAAGGCTTAATAACAGAAATAACAACTCTTGAATCTTGTTAATTTAAATTTTAAATAAAAATCAAATACATTTCTTTAATATCTCAAGTAGTTATTGGGCAACCATATAATCTCCAGCTTCTCTTGAAGTCTTTTTTTAATATTCCATGTCTTTATTATAAGCCCATATCACCTCCCACCTTCATTATCGCAGGAAATGAAAAACAATTTTTTAATATTCTATTCATTATGTTCTATTTGTTTTCTTTCGCTAAGTATTTTAAGTATTTATTATAAAAACCTGTAGATTTCGAACTCAGGCATCACTGAAAGTCAAATACCCTTTTTTTTTAGTAAACATAAACTTTTTTCTTAACTATGATTATTATAAAACTATATCGCCTCCCTCGCTGTCGTGCCACAGGTCCCTGGTTCGATCCTGGGGCCGGGCAAGGTTGACTCAGCCTTTCATCCCTTCAGTGGGTCGATAAGTGAGTACCAAGCATGCTTGGGAACTAAACACTGGGGGTTCCGCGTTCGGCTGACCACCTGACCGGAACATCTGCTCCTGCACACCAGAGCCCAAGGTCAAGAAAACTGAGATGGGCACAGTAGGCCTTGGCCCTCTATGGGCTGTCGTGCCACTGAGTTTAGTTTAGTTTAGTATATATCGCCTCCCACCTCCAACATCGCTGGAAGTCAAATACGTTTTTTAAATAGTTCATGTAATTCTTAATAAATATTTCAGGTAATTGTTATACAACAATATCTCCCCTCACCCTAATCGCTGTAAGTCGAATGTATTTTTTTAATATTCCATTTTTTTAATATTCCATTCCTGGTGATAACTGTACAGCCATATCGCCTCCATCATTGTTGGAAGACAAATACGTTTTTTCTTAATTATTTAAATGCAACCATATCGTCTCCTACGTCTTTCATCGTTGGAAGTCAATCATGTTCTATTTAAATTGTCCCAACATTTTTATCCCATAAATATTCCAGGTCGTTGTTATACAGCCATATCGCTTCCTTCCTCAAACTTAGTTCAGAAATCAAATATGTATTTTTTAAACATCACATGCATAGCTATTCATTTTTTCTATAAATATTCCAGGCGGCTAATATTAGACCATATCGCCTCCAGCAACGTTGGAAGCCAAATACGTATTTTTACTTTGAATATTCCAGATGGTTATTATGATTCAACCATATCTCTTACTTCCTCCAACCTCGCTGGAAACCAAACATTTATTTCACACGTTTTTCTTTTCGTTAAATATTTCAAGTATTTATAATGTAAACATATCGCCTCCCGCCTCCAACATCATTCTTCTTATTGGCGACATTCGCAAAAATATTACATTAAATAGTACTATGCTTCAAACTAAAATTTCGATTTAAAACCTTTGAATTACTGTATGTATTTCGTTGGGGTGCTTTTATTTCTACAGCTAGGTTAAAAAAAATTGACTAGTTTTGCATATTTTCATTCCTCTATACGTTGCATAATGTACTCCAAATTAAAATAAAATCAAACAGTTTTTAAAGGTCAAAATACGTATACAACATGTTCCACACTTACAGCCTTTATATTTTTTTGTAAATTCTCGTCTAATTATAAATAAATAAAATATGCCCATAAGAAACTGTAATTTAATATTTCACCAAAGGGACATAAAATTGTCATAAATAACTGCTTACTGATGTGGTGACGAAAACATGATCTGTTTGATTGCCATGGAAAACAAAAATAAATTTCAAAAAAAACCTCCAAGTTTCATCAGGCAATCAAACAAGTTTAAATGTTTTTAATACCACCTTTCTCAGAATAAAAAGAAGAAAATGATCTCTTAGATTTTGATAGCATATTTGCTTTTCCTCGTTTAAATATTAATTTGGGACCCTTGATCAATATACTTTGTTGACTTAATTTTGACTAGGTTTCTAAAATACATAATAAAAGTGGCCATGTAAAAACTTCCTAAATTTTAAGCTAAAAATCAAGAATTTGGAAAAAAAATCTACTTGATACAACATTTCACCAATAACATTTTCACTTGCTCATGAAAATTAATATTAGCTCTTCAGACATTAAACAATTAATAATAAGTTTCATTACACGACTTTACTTACATTAAATTAATTACCTCGTCTACCCTCAAGGCAATAACATTTTTGTGGTAGGCTTCTCAGATAAAACTAAAACAAACATTATTCCAAGCTTTAAAAATTGAGAAAAAGCAAAAAAAAAAAAAAAACATTCCTTACCTCAGGTTTTTACATGAAAAGGTCTAATAAAGAAACTTCTGAAAATCTGTAGTAAATTACAACTCAATTATTTTAGTAACGCTTAGAGAAAGAAAACCGATTTAGGTTTGCAAAAAGAAATTATAGATATATTTTACTTATTTTTTGAGTCTTCCTATATGTTTTCAGAAATTTATTTGCGTTTTAGACTAGAAAATCAGCTACAATTTTCGTTATAATCTTATTTTTTAAGTAGTTTCATTGGGTTAGAATTATGTCTAAAGGGAAAGTATTTTCAAGATAAGGAAGAAATATTATAATAGTTTTCAGGATAAAAGAACTGGAGACAATAGCAATGATAATGATTGTAAAGAAAAGTAAAATCACATAATCACAGCCGCACTATAAAAAAGAATTACATAAAATATGAATAATGACAGGTAAAGAAAAAAATTATATTTATGATTTTATTTCATATTATGTAAGAAACAAAAATTAAATGATACTTGCTTTTGAATATATACAATTCTTCAATGCATGTGTAATATTTGTTAGTGAGTCTGGTTAAAACCGAATATTTTAAATTCAATTTTTCTAAAAAAAATTGCAAATTAACAGTTTCGAAAGTTTTTTTTAATGTAAATTAAAAAAAATTTCCTCTTTATCATGACACAATGCTTTAAAATTTCAAAAGTTCCCAAACTACATACGTTTCCATTCTATTATTTCTAGTACAAAGAAAAGTAATTTAATTAAATGGTTGGGTGCATAGATTTTTTAAATCCAAAATAACCTTTTTATTAAAAGAAAATATGAAGCAACTCTATTAGCTAGTTTAAATTGTACACTAATCATTTCTATAAAACTCAAAATAAAACTTAACATCATGATTCTTTAAATATTTACAATATTTATTTGAAAAATCGAGAAAAATGTTTAACGTTTCGTGTCTAAGATATTTTTTAACGTATCATATTTTTCATTTGATATATTATTATTCAAATTTAAAATTCATACAGTTCATTATTATTTAAATATGATGAATAAGAATTGAAACTTTTTGAGATATAAATATTTTTTTTTCATTTACTTAATTTTTCGTATATTTATTTTGCTTTAAAAGTAATGAGAAATAAGAATAAGATAATAATAAGATAAATATACTGTTTAAAAAAACACAATTTGTTTAAACAGGTACTCAAAACTGATCATAAATTTTATCTAATTTATCAATTTTTTGATTAAGATTTCAATAACTTCTCAAATAGAAGCAATGCTTACATTGAGGTTTTTTTTAAAAAAAGAACAATAAATTTATTTAAATATTAATTATAACATCATAAAGAAATGTCCTTAATTGCATATACAAATAGGTTTAATATTTTTGCATAAATATCAAAATATTTTATCGAGAGTTATTTTATTTTAATTTTTAATTTAACGTCAGAAGGACTTACATTTAGAAACCTAATTAATCATATCATACGGAGTCTTAAGTAAAAAATGCAACCATCGTAAACTTTGATATTTTGTAGTATGTTTTTTTACTGGATATTCATGGTAATTATTGATCTAAACATAAATACAGAATTACCTATTATTTATGAGTTAATAATAAAGTGCAGATAAAGTTCAACAACACAAGGTAATAGTGAAAAAATAATTCTTCGATAAATAATATTTGAACTAACAAGCTGGTTGATTGAAAAGCGAAATGATTTTTTATAATGCATAAAATATAATTTTATTTGCGAGAATTATAAGTACAAGTAAATAAAAAATGCAATAAACATTATTAATAGATTATAGTTTGCTTTTCAAAATATTGAATCCTTTTATTAAATATTACATCAAAAATATTGATTTTCTTAATGTTAGGTAAGAAATATTAAAATTGAAAATTTAATGCTGGACTATTACTTTCGTTTGAAAAAATATAATTTTATTAATCAAAGTTACTGCAAATAAAAAGCAACAAACTAATATCAGCAATATTATTTTGAAAATACTATATCTTAAATATATATTTACTTGACATTGTAGGTTTAAATTACTTGTTCCCAAGTGGTAGACATTTAATCATTAGTGCGAAGTAAAAATAAGTTGTGAGATATAATCTTTAGTTTTAATATTTTGAATTTGCATTTAAATATTTATATATTTCAAATTTCATTTTACTTTAAAATATTTTTTATCTTACTTGTATCATATCACTCTAAAATTATAGCTCCTTTTCAATATCACAAAAGTATTAATATTTTGAAATATGAAAAGGCACTATTTTCTATAATTCTTTGTTAGATATCACACAGATTCTTAAAATTTCGCAGAATGTTGAACCATAATATTACTGATGCAACCTTATCAAGGACCTTAACCTCCGGGAATGTTAACTGTTTTAGATGTTTAAGGGGTACTTTATCAAACATATTGTAAGAAAATCAATAGAATGTTGAATCATAATATTGGTGATGCAACTTTATCAAGGACCTTAACCTTCAGGAATGTTAACTGTTTAGGATGTTTAAGGGGTACTTTATCAAACATATAGTAAAAAATGAATATTGAACCATAATATTGTTAATTCAACCTTATCATGGACCTTAACCTTCATAAACGCTAACTTTTTTGGATGTTTGGATATTTCGATTGTAAAAAAACTCATTTTTACTCTATACAAAATATAAAATTACAATATTAAAATAACATGCTTATTTTTTAAAAGGAAGAAAATAAATTTTACTACTTATTTTGATAATATAAAAATTTCAAACCTTATTTAACAAATAGTATTCGAATTTTTTTGACTTTGAATAAATAATTGAACAAATACCATAGTTTTAAACCAAATACTATTTTAGTATATTATACGTTCCTAACTATCCTATCCAACTCTATAGGAAAAACTTTTTGGATTTTCATTTTTGCTTAGCTTGATTCCCTTATGATTTTTTTTTCTTCTCTACACTGAGAAAAAGAGTATGGTCAAAAGTGGTATGGATTTACAGCGTTTCTGGCTCTGTGGGAACATGTAAAAGCTGGGTAAACTTTTACCGAACACTTTGGTAACTATTTTGGAAAAATTAGCCACAAAAAAATAAGTTTTTATAATATTTGATAAAATTTTGCAATTTTTTATGATACCTTAGAATATGGCAAAAAAAACCATTTATTCGGTTGAATTTGCTTTTCAATTTTGTATTTTTTTAAATGTGTATTAATGGGAACTATAATTTTGTAAAACAGAATTACCGGTAAACCGTTTCTATATAAACGGAAGAAATTAAAAATAAATGGGTTAAATATCGTATATTTTGATTTTATTGCCTAAACTACCGGGGTTCTTTTAACCTAAAAGTTCCTTAAAATACGGAAATTTTGACGGAATTTTTTTTCTCCGGGTAAATTAAAGTTTATTTTAAAGTTGTTTTCTTTCGATTGTTTAATATGTTTCAATAGGTTTTTATTCCAAATTATTATGATTCAGTACAGTGTAGAATGTAATTTAATGTTCAAATATTCACATTTCTTAATATCCTTTAACGGAATTTTTTTTATTATCTTTCAAATATTATACTGAAGTTTTTGTAACAAATTTAGCTGAATTCCTTAAATCCTGGTCATTTAAAAATTATAGTTCAAAAATTTTTTCAGATCTTTTTTGCATAATTTGACTTTTTTTAAAATCCAAAAGCCACATTTCAATCAGTGATTTTTAGACAAAAGTTAAAAATAAAAGTTTTAAAAAAAGTTTAAAAGCGGATAATTTCGTGCTTAATCTTGTTTAATCTTGCTTAACCTTGACAAATAATTACTTAATAGCATGTTTTATCCTGAAACAGAAAAAAAAACAGTTGAAAAAGTTATCCTAAAATCTAATTTTTCTGCCGAAATATAGTGATGAAAACCATAAAAAATATACAAGTATCACTAAAATATATAACACATTGAAAATTCATAAAAAAAGTTTTTATACTTATTCACTTAACTAAAATAATGTTTTAACCAGACTCCAATACTTTTAAGAAAAGATAATTTTAACTTATAATGTTCAACTATTAGCTCAAACTAATTAAGCAAACCATTTTAAGAAAGCTTGAAGGTTTGAAAAAATTCATTCTCGGTTCAGAGATTAAATTTTTAAAATAAATCTTTTGAGAGCTCCTCTTTTGAAAGGGCTTATGTTAAAATTCACAATTTTTTATATACACTTGATCTAAATAATATTTTGTACAAAAATTGTTATTATAATAAGATAAGAAAAATAACTGAAGCAATTAGCACTTATTATATTATAGTCTTATTTTTGAATACATTAACAGTTTTGACTTTTATGCTTCAAAATTTTTAACTTAACGCAAAAAAAGCATTAAAAATTTCACTTCCATTAAGGGCATATAGTTGCAATGAGAAAAAGATCCTGTTTGCTTAATAAATTTTATCCGTTGGTATGATTCTAAAGTGAAACATATATCTAAGCTTAAACAATATTTGCTTAGTTTTAAATTTTCTTAAGATATATTTCCTTAAAATAATTTTGCTTCTTTTTAAATTCGCTTTCATTATTAAAGAAACTGTGATAATTTATACTTTGTGCTCATTATTTATTTTTTTCTCGTTGACTCTTTGGATGTAAATAATAAAAGTTATTACAATAATTAATGAGAAGTTAATACTCCTTCGTTTTTTAATTTATGGGTAGTATTAGTTGTTTAATCTCTCAGTTTGAAAAATGTGCTTTTATTAAAGCTATTTTTGTTTATTTAATTTTATTTAAAACACTCAGTCTTATCATTTTCAAGAAAAAACTTTACTTTTTTTACTTAGCCTTTTCTTAATTTAAATAATCTTGGTAAAACTTAATCAACACATTTGTTTTGCTCAACGTCTAAGGATGTAACATAAAACATACATAAAACATACATAAAAGTAGTATATATATAATTGTTTTGCTCATCGTCTAAGGATGTAACATAAAACATACATAAAAGTAGTATATATATAATTGTTTTGCTCATCGTCTAAGGATGTAACATAAAAAATACATAAAAGTAGTTTATATATAAAAGAATCAAGTCAATAATAGCTTACAAAAGTTTCGATAAACAAACTAAATCAATTGTATAACAACAGTATCGTTAAAACACGTTTTACTTCATTTTATATCAAAATATATTTAATTAAATAATTTCGATAATTTTAATTTAATAAAAGGTTTTGAATTATTATATTTTGTAAAATATTTTTGTTTGAAATATTTAATTTGGGAAATAAAAGTTTTCATGAAAATAAATGTATTTCAAAGAAAATTTTTTACTGAGTATAAATGTTTAAATTAATATACGTTAACATTTTCATGCAATTCACATTTTCCTGAAATGCACAGTTTCCTGTTGCTCGTAAAGGTTTTAATATTAAAAACTTTTTATCATTCATGTTTATTCTTATTTATTGTGATTAACTTGCTTCTTTTTGAAAAATATTCAAACCTAGTAATAGTGGTTAATGGTATACGACGCATTGCATCAATGCTTGAATTTATGTAATAATGCAAATTAGATGTTTCATTGTGCAAGTGTACCTTATAGTGTGTCAAAAAAATGAACCACTCTGAATAACTTTTTATCTAATCATGGGATCTTCACGTTTTAGGACAAAATCTTAACGATTCGAGGGGGTAACCTCAAATATGCTAATTAATTAATGCAGACGATATTTTAAGTTACGATACGACTTCTACGTTCGACTTCCTTAAAATTCGATTTCTCAGGAGCTATTCAACTAATTTCGATTAAATTTTGTATTTTG
Source organism: Parasteatoda tepidariorum (assembly GCF_043381705.1). Lineage (NCBI taxonomy): Eukaryota > Metazoa > Arthropoda > Arachnida > Araneae > Theridiidae > Parasteatoda > Parasteatoda tepidariorum. The sequence goes on from NC_092204.1 coordinate 59,416,024, forward strand.
ATTTGTAAAATTAAATACTTCAGAATGACATAGAAAATTGTATACCATACAATTCAAATTTTTCGACCCTTATTATGTAAAATAATAAAAAATAGTAAATACTCTATGTGTAAGTTATTTTTTGAATCAAGTTATTTTTTGCTCAACGAATTTTATAATTGCGTGCAAAAATTTTTAAATTCGCTTAAAAAGTTCGCGAGATTTGTTGAAATACGCAAAAAGTAAAATTAACATTAAGGGCTCCAAACTTTGAATCCTCACCTGACATAACTACGGAAACCATATTTCCCAAATTGCGGCTACCCCCTATATTTTAGGGGTCATAAATCCGAATCCGTTGAAAAGAAGGTGTGTTAATTCAGAGAAAGTACGCTTTCGTGTCTAATTTCGTAGCTTAAAATATCTTCTATAAATTAATTACCATATTTGAGATCACTCGCTCGAACCATTAAGATTGAATCCTAGAACGCATTGAATCTTGGATCATTAGATCAAAAGTTATTCAGGGTGGTCAGATTTCTTTTGGTGCACTGTACATTTATAAAACATGTTTTTTGTAAATTTCACAACTTCTCTCTAGAAAAAAATTTCAAAAGTCAAGCAAATTTAATATCGATAAGCTTAAAAAATGTGTAACCTTATGAATCGAAATATATTCTTTATTCTTAATTAATTGAAGTAAAATAATTGTAACTGAAATAACTGAAATCGAATTCTTGGCCATAGATGGCGCTACTGGAAAACAAGAACAATCGCACCCCTTGTGCCTAAGCAGACATACGTCAACAACAACAACAACATTCTAAACTAATGTACTATGAATCTTACATTTTATTTCAACTATTCTTAATTTAGCCATTAAAATATTAAATACAATACTAGCATCGAAACTTATAAAAACGGTACTTTTAAAAAACGCAATTTTTTGGTTTATATGGTAACAGTTAACTAGAAATTCTGGTTTTCAAAATTTTAGTTTTGATTAACACACATTTAATTACAAATACAAAGTTGAAAAGTAAATTTAACCGAACAAATAGTTTTTATGTCATGCTCTACGGTATAATGGAAAAATTACCATATTCACCAATTTTTATCACCTATTATAAAATCATATTTTATTGTTAATTTTACTAAACTCATTACCATAGCTGTTCGGTAAAAGTTATTGAGCTTTTTGCTGTTCCTATAGAGTCAGAAACACGGTACATTTTACCATATTCTGGTAGTTTTGACCATACTTTTTTTCCAGTGAAAATAAAAGCTTCATAAAAATTATTGAATTGAGTGTTTTATTATTCTTTCAAGCTCTAAAATAAATTAAATATATTTTTTTAATTTATTTTATAGGAATCCTTTTGTGATCCTTCTGAAATATTTCAAAAAACCTTTTATGGAAAAATGAGGCTTCTGTTTTGGAAACAGTAATGATGGAACAAGTTGGCCTTAAGAAACAAGAGCATGTTGTCATATGCCAAATTTTATTATTTAAAAAAAATTGGTGACTTTTTTCATATTTTTCCGAACTTTCAAAATAAATGAAAAGGGTATGAAAGCTCTGTAGTTCTGAATGTAAAGTCATGAATTAACTTTTTTTCAAATAAATAATTTTTATTTTTGTATGAATTTTATCAAGTTTTCTTTAAAATTATTGAATTGAAATTAAAAATAATTTGTTTTACTCAAAATGTTCTGATTCCACTGAAATACTATTAAGGAACAACCATTCAACGATTGAATTATTTTTACTATACAAATCAAAAAGTCATATATGCATTTATACTGCAATTTTAATGTACAAGTAAAAAAAGTATATGCGTATATTTAATTTGAGATGAAAAATAAGTACTTAGTGTTTTTATTGTAGTAATTATGCTATGCCAACTCACTTTACAAACCGGAAATGAAAAGGGTTGAATTAGTTTTATTTTAATGTATAAAAACATTAAGTTCTCGAAACCTCTTTAGTTTGTTGTCAAATTTTTGAATAGCCACATAGTTGCAGCATTTGTTATATTTGGTGCAAGTATTATCGAGGAAAAAAATCAAAAACTAGAAGCAATTCCAAATAGTTTTACTCTTCTCTATTATTAGTTTAGTTGAAGATGTTAAACTAAAAGAAAATAGAACACTCTTTAATTTGTGAGTTATATGGACATGTTTACTAGAAAATGTCATGACTTAAAGGGAAAAAGGAAAGAAATTGTACCCTATATTTAACAAAAAAGATAAATAGTTCCATTTACTTCAAATAATCTACTATCTATAATTTACGAATTACCAACACACATTTGCTAGGAAATTCCATAACTACAAAAAAAAATTTATGCACTTGATATTTAACAAAGAAAATAAACAGTTCCATTTGAGCCTAACAACCTAATGAGAGTAAACAGAAAGATGACTGAAAAAATCCTTAAATAACAACTGAAAGCTTATCTCCGATTCATAAGATGTAATTAACAAATCCAATTAAAGAGACAAATCATGCTATTTTCATGTTCAGTACGGCAAGGAAGATTGTAACAACAATAATTACGCAAATTTATCGCTTAAAGAATACAAAATTAGATATCATGAATAATTTGTTCTGGAATTCTCTCAAAAGAAAAACACTAAATGTCAAGGATTGAAGTGTTAGATATGTGTACTTATTTTTTATTAGCAAATGAAATATGGTTTTAGTTATGGAAAAAAAGTATTTTGGATCATAAAAAATAAGGAAAGAATTTTCTTTAAAATTTGTTAAATAAACCAAGTAATGAACTTTTAAAATAAAATATTTCCTTTTCAGCCTATTAAAACAAACTATTATTTTTTTATCAAATCACATAGATTTTATTGAGAATACAAATAAAAGTAAAATAAATATTTAAGAAGATTCTATGAATTCTTTAATTGACAGTGTGCAAAATGAAAAATAGTTCATCCTGAATAATTTTTGATCTAATGATCGGATCTTCACGTTTTAGGACTCAATCTTAAATGTTCAAGGGGATGATCTCAAATATTGCTAAGCAATGGTCTCGACAGTATGGTCAGGAGAGTGATCCTAAGTTTGGAACCTTATGTTATTTTTACTTTTTGCGTACTTCACAATATCTCGAGAACTTTTTAAAAGAATTCAAGAATTTTTGCGCAAAATTATTAAATCCGTTCATTTAAAGATAAATAAGCAAAATATAACTTTCATTAAATATTTATTATTATTTAATTAAATAATAGTCGCGAAAATTGTGAATTGTAGGGTATAAATGTTTTTAGAACAGTTTAAAGAATGCAATTTTAAATAGTAAAATGCAAAATTTGAGGAATATTGGTCAAATAGTTCCTGAGGAATCATATTTTAAAAATGTCATATTTCAAAATTTAGATTTCTCAAGAACTAATCGACTGAATTCACTCAAATTTTGTAAACCAAAAATTGTAAATGTAATCAAAATTTGCGTAAAGATTTAAGATTTAGGTAACATTGGAACTTTATAATATGATATATCGTCGAGAAATATCAATAGTACATTTCACGATATTTTCTATGTAAACTAATCTACATTATCTTATTGTAACTAAAGAAAAATATTAGCATTTATGATATCATTTTCATTACTTATTCCGGTAATGTTCGCATTATTATCATATTTTACAATTAACGTTAATTTAAAACCGTAAAAAAATCGGTACTCTGGGTGCCGATATCTTTTACCGTGAAGTTTTACGGAATACAAACTCTTAAAATCCGTAATTTTTACAATTTGTGATTTTACAAACAATCGGTACTGTAAAATCTCTAATTCATTGTAATTAAATAAATATCACTGTAAAAACAGTAAAAAAATATAGTAGAGTTGGACTTTACGGTAATATGGATCTTACGGTTGATGCACCCAGGTTGCTAGTACTTTTTACAGTAATTCGATACGGAATTTTTAAGTGTAACGTTCGTGACACCCTATTTCTATATGACTTTTTTAATATTTATGTACATTCTTTGCTCTTCAATCTTGGTAACGTTATTCTAAAGCACTCTGTATGTAAAAGAATACCACATTAAATAATGTACTTTGATGATAAGAATAGTTCTTGTTCATAAGAGTCTGTAAATTTAATATTGAGCTCTGTTACTTAAGTGTTTATATAGTTATACCAATTAGCTTTATGTTATTTTTTTTCAAATGACATACTTAAGTTTAAAAAAGAACAATAGATAAATAAAACTTTGAACTAAAGTACTTGAGTTATGAATTAAATGTTTAAAAGAGAATTATATGTATCACAGGTATCCATATTAAGATTATAATAATGATTAAAATTAATTCAAATAAACAAGGAATTCATTAAAAATTACAGATATTTACCGAAATTATTTTCCTTTTCGACTACATTAAACTCCCAATATTACACTCTAGTGAAACTTAAACTTTTAAAAACATTTAAATTAAACATATTTTAATTGGCATTTAACAAAGTATCATCTTATTCACTAAAAAAAAATTTATTAATAAGGCTACAGTTAAAAAGCATTTTAAATATAATTGAATCAAATATTATTAATACTTTTTTTATTTGGAAAATAAAAATTATACTTTTAGCAAAGAAATTCGTTGAAACAATCAATATTTAGGTAACCATAATCAATTTGTACTAAGGGACTGATAAAATGAACTTTTTCATTAAAAGAGGGTAACTAAAAAATAATAACAAGGATTAAAACAAATGAAAATTTTCATTTAGGTAACTTACACTTCCCTGGAGAAATTTCACACTTCAACAAATCTAACTTTATGATATTCGTTAAAAAAAAAAAGAACGAATAATTAGAAAATCTTAAACTCGAATGCTTGAATCAATCATTTATAAAGGCAATTAATTCACGAGTCCATTTTTTAAAATCTCAGAATCATGCCAATTATTTTTCTCAATTCACTAATTGTTTTGTTTTCTACGCAACGTAGTTTTAAATACTAAATTAATTAAGTCAAAAGAGAATAAAATCTTAATTGTAAATTAGGAGTTTTTAGGAATTAAAACTAACATTTACACTGTTTTATGAAAGAAATTGATTTATTTGGGGATACTTTAATAATAATTTTATTCGTGGAGTACTTTAAAAAAATAATAACATTTCTATTTCGTTTTATACCTTCAATTTTTTTTATCAATGTTTTTAAATATTTTTTAGAAAAACAATTTTTAATACTTTTTATCGCATAAAGACTTACCATGTTGTCTTTTTATTCAAATACTATAGTCATTATTATTAAAATAGTCATAGTTAGTAAAGTACTACATCAAAATCATAGTATTACAAATATTTTGTTTAAATTCTATATTCATTGCAAATTCTATTAAAAAAATGAGGGGGTTTAGCAACAAGCAACCTCTTCTTATCATTCTTTAGGACATTTTCATGCACTTTTTCGAAGAAATTTTTCGAAGGGCAACTTTTTTGTTAATCAAAAGACCTTTATGATGCATCTGCATCTGATGTATTATGATGCAAAATTAAATGAATAACATGTTGGATTTTAGTAAGTTGATTAATAAAATATTATCAAATATTGAAATACACTATGAAAAATTTTGAATTAAATTACGGTAAAAAATCAGAGTGCCAGTTCTTAAATCCATTTTAAAATGCCGGATCGTAAAATCCATTTTTACCGGAAAATGTTACGGAACAAAAAATCTGATATACAGTAATTTTTACGGTAATAATATTGCAGTGAAACGAATGAATCACTCTTATTAAATAAATATTACTCTAATATTGATGTAAAATAATATTTTACACAAAAATGGATTTTACGTGTGATGCAAAGTACCGCTACATTATACAGTAATTTAATCCGGAATTTTTCGCAGTGTACTCAGAGCATTACTTTACTTATGTGTTCATCACTACATCAGACTAAAAGAGAAAATTAAAGAAACAAAATACTTTATTTTCAGGTAGATCAATTAAAAACTTTTAGATTGCAAGGAAGTTAGATAAAATTTAGAGCAACAAAGTTCGATAAATATAAATAACTTGAAATGAAATTCCTTGAGAGCAACTAATAATTTTACAAGTTCATGTTCTCAAAATTCACAAAATTTTCATTGTTTTGGCAAAAACGAGTGAATATTCAATCATTTAAGAGAAAGTTTTACCTTTATTTGATTAAAATTTCAAACTTCGTCAACAACGTTAAGCTTAATAAAACATATCGTTCCACACAATTCAGTAAAAAATAAAAGTAAAATAAAACATGAAATTAAATAAATATGAATATACACCGTCATCGTCAGGAAACGAACCCGGGAAGCCTTCTTTACAAGCAGGAGCACTAACCTCTGCACCTTCCTCTCATATAGCTTACAAAATTTTAAACTCAAGTAAAAAGTATTAAAGAACTCTCAGAATGCTCAGAAATTAATCAATAAATATTTCAAAGTTTACATTTCGTCAAAAATCTCACGATTTCGTTAATCGTCAAAAATAACGAAGATTGCTGAATCGACGAAAATGAGAGTTTTACTAAGGTTAAAGAATTCCTACTTGCTTACTTTACAGAATATTTTTAATACCCAAACTTAATAAAAATATCACATCACTATTGACACAAACTTATTCTGCGAAAGTTGTTATGTTTAACTAAGATTTCTTAAAAATAATGTGTTATTTGGTTTCCCAAAATATTTTGTTAACTAATTAGTTTTACATTACATAAATGCGAAAATAAACATTAAGCAAGGAGTTTACTTTCCTAATTCCCCTTAGGGTTTATCAGCTTAGAAAAGATTTAAATATTATAAATTCAATGTTTACCTTTGATTGTCATATCAACAATTCTGATTCCCTTTGGGATTAATTGGTAAATAAAACTGAACATTTTTAACTAAACAGAACGTTTCTGAAAACCGAAATGCAGATTACTGCAGGGTTGGTTGAAAGCATCTCTTTATTTAGATGTTTTGTTAAAGCTGCTGTTTTAGTTTCAACAAAATAGGAAAACGAAAAGCAGATGCGCTTTTAAATGAAAAGCATGGCTTAAATAAAACTATGTGGCATTAACAAAATATACCTCCTAGCAATTGTTCACGCTCCCCTAAATGGATTTTAAAAATGCGCTTATCATACATCCTGTTGCTAAGAGATAAATATTTCCTCGAGTCTTAATTAAATTTAAAAAGCATATTCATCTTTACTTCTAATACGCAACGCGAAGAGAGTAAGTTCTTTTTGAAAATAAAACTTTTCACTTTATGTTTCATTTTAAGAAGCATAGCTCTTGATTTTTGTTTGAAATTCCTTTGAAGAAAAGTATTTTGAATATGACAAAGAGAGTTTGAGTAGATGTCTCTATGAAATATCATTGTTGAAAGAATTACGAAATGAGATTTATGCAAAAACGAAAACTTTCAAATGCAATTCTGTGATGTTTTGTAGTTTGAATCTTTTGATAACATTTAGTTTGCTTGAGGGAAATTCATTGAAAGAAAATAAATTAAAGCATATATTTTAAGATTTTCATTTTAATAACATTTTATTTAAATGTAGTTCACTTTGTAACATGCACCATGTGATGAAAAGGACCATTATTTTTCAAAGAAATAATGCTGAAAGCTCGGATGTCATATGAAGAACGGATAAAGGAATTTCTCAAATGCATAAGTTTAATTATTTAGTTTTCAAAAGCCAGTCGTTCAGTTTAATAAATAACAAAAGACTTGAAATTACAATAATAAATATATATAAACCAGGTGCTTGAAAAATTATAGACGTTTTAAAAATATAAAAATTTATATAAAAATTTATAATTTGCTAAGTTTTGTTTAAAAAACTATTCATTATTCCCGCCAAGTTTAAGAGCTAAGTTCAAATTTAATCAAGAGATGGCACTGTTAACTACTAAAAGCTATAAAACAGTGTTTCTGAATTTATGCACCAGCATTAACTATAATACAGTGTTTCAAAATATTGTAGCAACAACTTAGAATAATATGAAGGCAAAATGAAAAGACTCTTGAGTAAATATTTCATTTATAAAGGTCTAACATGCAGTAAAATAGTGTTTTATAATTTTTCTAGTTAGCAGTACAGGTGATTAAGGCCATGCTTCTGATCAGATTGTTGTGTCTTCAATTGAGTATTATTAGTTAAGAAGCTATACGATAAAAAATTCAGGATTAATTATGGTAAAAAGTACTGGCACCCTGACTACTGCAGCCTCAAAATCCATTTTTACCTTAGTTTTTACAGTGATTCAGTAATTTTGGAGTAACTGTTGCTGCAAAAATCATGCTAAATCACAGTTTTCGTTCCATAAAATTTTACACTGAAAATGGATTTTACGTTAAAAATATTGACACCCTGAGTACTGGTACTTTTACCGCAATTTGAATCGGAATTTTTTTTAAAAGTGCACTTTAATTTACAGTCCTTTTACATTTACTGATTATGTGTTATACAGTAGAATGTAATATTACGGACAGTTTTCTTATATTTACTGAAATTATATTTAATATAAAGCATTAACTTATAGAGACTTCTTTAGTGGATACGACTGCTTTTTTATTATTTTTTGATTCAGAGGTGTCTTCACGAAAAAAAATTCTTTTACAATTACCGTACTGTATGGTAATGTCGTTTCTGATAATAAAAAAGCAAGAAAAAGCATAATTATAATTTTAAAAAAAAACAAATACTCGGTGTTTAAACCATTCCAGTTTGTAAATTTTCCGTTCATGCGGTAACGGTTTCCCCGGAAATTCTGACTTTCAAAATTATATTTCTTATTACCACATACTTAGTAAAAAAAAAAAAAAGAAAGAAACAGAAAAGCACATTTCACCGAATTAATGGTTTTTATGCCTTGCGTTAAGATATCGTGATTGAATTACCACATTTGCCAAATTTTATAACACATTATAGAACCATATTTTATTAATTATTTTACCAAAACGCTTTGTTAAAAATCATGGAACTTTTGCACATTCCCATAGAGCCAAAAAAAGGGTAAGTTTTACCAACTTCAGGTAGTTCTGACCCCACTTTTTACTCTCAGTGTGTGTTATGTTTCAGTGTATGGTATGGTCAATAAAAATAAATTCTACCATCAATCTTTTAACATGTTTCTGTCATCAACTTTTCTTTGACCCACATCACATCTAAAATATCAATGGCAGGTTTTAAAAACTTATGAGAGGATTTTTCCATTGTTTTTTGAAACACTACAAAGCGAGCACACTGCATAAAATTTCGTCAAAAATTACGTCTTAAAGTACCAGTACTTACCATCACATCATCCATAAAATCCACTTTAATAGTAAAATATTAATAATAGTAATAGTAGTAAATAATAGTAAAAATAATATAAAAAAGTAATAAAATATAATATAAAAATAATAGTCAAATATAATCAGTAAAATATTATACAGTAAATTTTACTTATTTAATTAATTAGAGTAATTCACTGATTTTGCGGTAATTATATTACTGTAAAAACTACGGTATGTCACATTTTTTTGTCCCGTAACGCTTTCTAGTAAAGAATATCGACTGCTGGAACGCCGGTACATTGTACCGTAATTTTATACTGAATTTATACGGAAGTGCATATTGCTTGATCAGATCAAACTCTAAAGAAGATCCATCGGGCAAGAAAGATGGTATTTCTTTTTTTTTCAATTTAACTAATTTAATTTCACCACATTAAAGAAGTTAAATTGTTTCCTTGAATGCAAAAATTAAAATATAGTTACAAAATTAAAAGTATTTAAACTATCACGTTATTTTATATTAAAACGCGAAACAACGTTAGCAAATAAAACTTCTCAGTTACAAACATAATAAATTTACGTAAATCTATACAAATTAAAATGTCGTTTAAAATCATCAAATGAATAATACCTTTAAATGTATAATAGTAATTGTGTATAAGTATTTGCAACTAATATTATTTCATATATTGTTCAGCTTTACTTGAGCTGGAATTTCTATTGCTTCCATCGGTAAATAGAACGACGACAATAACACTTCGGAATTTTCATTAATTAAATTTACAGTGAGAAAAATAAAACCGAAATTAGTTAGATTATTGTTCCCTGCTGATATGATCTCCCCAGATTTATTGATTTTAAGGTAAATGCTGCCTCCTGTGGTTTCAAGACAAAATTCAAGTATTCTGTATTACCAATTACTGCAATAGATGGCTCAAATAGCGAGAAAAATTAATTAACGAAACCGATAATTATTTTAAGTCGCTTCGATTGCCTTGCATTCAGCCGGCTTTTATTCCAGATAAGTTTTAATTGCAAGAAAAGCAGTAAAAGGAAAGGATGACAGATAACAGTCACAATATTTAAATGCAAAAGAAATTGTAAATATTTGACTGCTGACGCGAAGGCGTGACTAATTGCGATCAAGCTTTGTTAATTCGCAAATTATAAGTTTAAACAAAGTTTTAAAATAAATACTCACTTCATTTATTTTCTAATCCCATTCCATTGTTTGCTCTTTTTGAATATATTGTTGATAAATTATCTCAGACGAGGGATATTTGTTTAAAGAATATTTTTTTTCATTTTTAGAATTTCTTAAATTCCAAAGAAAAATGGATGAATCAAACGTTTAATTCATCATGTGATATTTATTTTATAAATTAATTAATTAATTTGTCTTAACTGAACACACCTCACATATTTATATTTTAGTTTTCAAATTAAATCAGCAGTTACGAAGGGTAATAAAAATATATAATTTTAGTTATTAATAAAGTGTATTATAATTTATAAAATAACCATTTAATACTTTTGTAATATATTTTTTACTTATCAAAATTGGATTAAATAAGTTCTTTTAGATAAAACTAAAGACAGGAAGAGATTTATTGAATCTTTTGCAAACATTATAAAACATTAATGTCATCATTTAAATAAGAAACATTAAGCTTATTTTTCGTAAATTTGATTAGTAATTTAAGTATTAGATTTTTTTTCCTAGCTATCGTTATGAAATAGCTTTAAAATTCAAACTAATATTTTTTTTAAAAAAAAGTTTTTTCTTCCTTTTGGAGAACGAAACTTGTTCTAAAACAAAATTAAAATGTAAATTTAAAATTTAAATATTAAAGTGCTATTGCACTAAAAATAAAAATTAAAAAATATAAATTAAAAAATTACGTAACATAATACTGTGCTTTATTGTTTTTTTTTTCTTCTTGTTTTCAAAAATCCTTTTAACTAGTCTTAATCTTATAGAATAGATTAAATTTTACTTTTTAGCAAGTTCTCGAGGCACTTTGTAAAAAAATGAAAAGAAAAATCTTTTCTCAAATAGTTAAGGAGGAAAAAGTTTTTATTACTCCTAAAGGCTAAAATATTAACTCTCCAATAAAATACAACTAATTTCATGAATCCTTTCTCAACAAAATAATAATTTTTCCCTTTCAATATATTTAACGACTTTCTTAACGACCTGCTTCACGCTATGAGGTTGATAATTAAATATTTTAGCTAATGACTTCAATAATACACAAGAAGAAATCTAAATTAATAGAACGCATGAAAGATTGTATTTTTCTACTATCATTATAGCATATTTATATTGGAAAAATCAAGATATAATAGCCTACTTGCATTCAATAGATTATTAGAATTGAGATATCTTCACAAATATTAAAATTTAAAAAACAGAAATATCTAATTTAATTTAATGCTTTCTACACATTATGATTGAAACCATCTACAGACTTTACATTACATTTCACGTAGTATTTCACATTGTTAGAGCCATTTTGGAAAAAAGGAAGTTTATGGAATAAATTTATGTTACTGACAAACTCCGATTATTGATTTCTTAATCGTAATTGACACATAAAATGAAATATATTTAATAAATGTAAAATGCTTCATTATGTTTTAAAAAAAGAAACATAAACAAAAAGCTCTAATGAAAAAATATATTTTTGTCATATTTAACTTTTAGGTAGAATATCTAATGGAAACACTAAAACAATATATGCAGAGAGAAAATAATTCTACTAAAATTTCCGTTTTGTTTGCTAATAACATTTCTAGTAAAAATAATAATTTTGGTTTACAAAACTAAAATATGCGATGTTTAAACCATTCATTTGATAGTTTTTCCATTCATATGGTAACGGTTCACCAGATATTTTTGCTTTCAAAATTATAGCTCTTATTACCACGCATTTAGCAACAAGAAATATATAACTAAAACGCAAATTTAAGCGAATATAAATGAGTTTTATACCATGAGCTAAGGTATCACTATGAAATAACCAAATTTACCATTTACCGAATTTTATCACACATTATAAAAGCCATATTTCATTGTTAACTTTACCAAAATCCTTACCAAAGCGCTTCGGTAAGAATTACTAATTTTTATGCGTTCAACTAGAAACACGGTAAATTTTACCACAATCTAGTAGCTCTGTTCTTACTTTTTTTTCTCAGTGTATAAAACATAATTATGTGCTTAACAATAAATCCATAATATTTAAAAAAAGCGAATTTGTATATCTGTGCTACATTCATATAACTCCAGCTGCTTGTGTTGAGACTCAGAAATTTGGACAGCAATAAAAAAAGTAGCTCTAAAATTTTAATTTAGTCCTTTCCAAGGTAATCTGTGAAAAAGAAATTTTTTCAATAGAATTAGCTATACGCTTTGCTGTTTACAAATTGAAATTACTTAAATTATTTAAGGCCAAACTTAATTGCTCTTTGTAAGCTTTCTTTCTCTTAAATTATTTAAACTAAGCGATATTTTCCAGCTCTAAATCATACAGTAATTTTTATTTTGCTGAGAGATAATAATGCATCCTTTAATAAGTCGTTGATTTAAGTTCAGATTTATCGTTGATTTAAGTACTGATAAATCAATGTGGGTGGCATGTGTCGTTGACGTTTTTTAAAAGCCCTGCGTTGAATTTTTTTTTAAACTATGATTTGAAACGTGATTAGATAAACCTTAATAAGTTAAAGAGCAACTGAAATAAAAATAAAAAAACTAAATATTGAAATTGCAAATTCATCAAAAAAACTGGTTTGATTATAAAAAAAATTGACTATCATGTACCAAATGTAATCAAATATTACTTGAAATTAAGTTTCTGACCACTTTCTGATAAGCTGGGGAAACTCAAAATTGTTAACAGTGACAATATATACTCAAATTATTTTATAAATGCTACAAGAAGAATAAATTTAGGTTTTATCACCGTGTATAATTTATAATTAAAAAAATAATTTCGGTCATTTTCAAACTAACTAAAGGGCTCAAGTTTCAACAGAAAATCTATGTTTGATGCTAATGGAAGTAAGTTATTTTGCTACATGCGTTTTCAGTTAATGGTCAACCAAAATCTCTTTCGACCTAAACGAAATAGTAAAATAAAGAGGTGTGTTTTTCAAGTAGATATAAAAAGAGAAAATAATTTTATTTATGTCAGATCTGAAATAAATAACATTGGAGAGCTTCACTTTCGTAATAGACTTCGTGATGTTTTCGTGTTCTAACGTTTTTCCTTTAAGCGTGACAAAAATAGAATTATTATTTCCATTTTAATAGAATTCAAAAATGTAGTTTTTAAAATAATTTAACGTTTTCTATGTAATTTATATTTTTGTCATGCTTTTCCTGACGCTCTTGTAACGAACAAAATATTTTTAAACTTTTTTTACTTTTAGTTTTGGTCTTTATTACCGAATTTCTTATTCATATTAGATTATAAAATTGTTTACATAAAATTTTTATTAAGATAAACTTAAAACTTGAAATTTTAAGAAACAAAATAAATTCAATAACATAATCTCACTATATGTTACTAAAAACTTCAGAAATATTTTTAAAATATTTCTCTGAAAACAATTTAAAAAGAATGAAAAGAGGAATGTAAAATCTCACATAAACATGAAAATAAACAGAGCTTTCTCTTCAAGTGCAAATTAGAGATACAAGAAGTTTTGCTTTTAAATTTTAATTAAGACTCTTGAGAATTCTTATCTCGGAATAACACGAAGTGAGATAAGCTATTTTTAATGATTAATAAAAAGCGTCAAAAGTAGCGACAAAGAACTAAGATTCCTAATACTTTCGCATTAATAAAATAACATCTTGCTTCGCTTATTTTCATAATTACTATAAATTGCAAGTTTTATTCTAGATAATATGCGTTTAAAAATAAATTGAGCATTGTAACTTTCACTTGTTATTATTTATGTATTCAGACGGCTTATTTCGTTAAAATAAAAACACGTTTAGAATAAAAGTTTTCCGTTCTGAAAATTTTAAATAGATAATCGGCTTATTCTTATAAAAATTAAATGCTGTTTTCAAGATAATTTAAATTCAAATTTAAATAAAGACTATTTATTGAGTTTCGTATTTTGTTATTAAAGACATCATAGATTTAACACTTTTATATTTTACTTCAACTTCTAGATTTTGCTTATCATGATTTTTAAAGATTAGAAATTTAATTACAATATCCCAGCTATTAGTTAAAATTTTCCTGTCACAAACGGTCCTATTTATGCAAGGTATTTCTTAATAACCATCTTTTATACAGTTTTTTTTTCATCCTTCAAAAAATAAAATTTTTAAAAAATGAACTGATTAGGTGTCGCAAACTTATTTGCATGCTGAAAACTATAGGAGCCTAACTAACAACTCCTTCCTCCTTAGTGATTCGACGCATCTTCCTCATATATTTATTCACGGTCGCTAATAAGATTTTTAGCAGTTTATTACAATGTTTCAGACTTTTTATTAGCTAAATTTTCTCTCCCTATAACTAGGTGGCGCCACTCAATTATTATCGTCAGCTATGTTTGAAATATTTCTAGACTATTGACAGTTTTTAAATTCTTTCTTAAAAAAAGTTTTCATATAATCCTAATAGAAAGAACAAAATATGAATGAGAGTTTTGGTTTATTTTGACAATTTTAAATATGAATTTCGAAGAAAATGAAACTATGACTCCAATTTCGGGATCACCTTATCTCGGTCTTTCCCAGTCATTATTCTTATTGGGCAAGTAAATCAAGAATAAAAAAAGCATACAGATATGTTTCTTTGTCATTAGTTTTATAAATTAATATTAGAACTATCTACTCTTTAACCAAATCTTAAAGTCAAATATCTAAAAGATCTAAAAGTAGTTCTTTTTTATTGGTAGCTTTTGGTGTTCCTTTCTAGAAACAAAAGAGCATTTTTCCTGGACTTATCCAGTAGCAAAAAATTTAATAGGGGGAAAAATACTAATAATTTAAGGAGCAGCTGTTATTTTATGCATCATTTTGAAAACGAACAATAATATCAGCAAAAAAAACTCCTATTCTACGTATAAAGTTAAAATATATTTAATTCCATCATAAAATAGTCTCAACACCGGCGTGGAAATTTCTCATCACTAAACAGTAATGAAATATTTCTTGAAAAAATATAATAAAAATTCTTAACTCTCAAAATGAAAAACAAAATTCAGCTTATAAATGATGTATCTAAATCATAAGCGCAAATTAATCAACGGCAGCATGGAGATTTTTTTTTAGTTAGATGATTTTTACACAAGCTTAACTTAAGCTCGTTAACTGCCCTATTTTTTTTTCTTTAATACCATACTTTTTTGTTTACTTTTTCCTCCCTAATGGCCATAAATGAAAGTTTGTACAATGTCTTGATCTCATTAAAACGGACGTTTTTGCTACATTCTTTTACGCACGACTTCTTCTAATTCATATATCCAATATTTAGATTAGGAAACTTATTTGCAATAGAAAATTGATGGCATGCGGGTTAGATGAGATTCAAAGAAAAAGATTTTAATTAGAAATTATTTATTTTTGCTAAGATGATGTAGAAAATATTTATGATTGATTGAACAAAATTAAATAAACTAAAACAATATTTTGTAACAAATATACGCGAAGAAAACAATTCTAGTAAAATTACAGTGCTTGTATCGTAAAATGGTTGAACTTTTCTGGTAAAAAAAACATAATTCTGTTAATAAAACCCAATGCTACAGTAATAAAACCAATTTATATGGTATTAAAACCCTTTATTTGGTTATATTTTCCGTTCGATAGTAACGGTTTAACGGAAATTTTGGTTTTTAAAATCAGAGTTCTTAATACCACACCCTTAGTAAAAAGTACAAAAGTAAAATGCAAATTTAACTGAATAAATGGTTCTCATGCCATGCTCTAACGTATTTTATTTTATTTTATAACCGTAACCAAGTAGCGCCTAAGATTACATAACATCAGAAAACCATTAAAATCTAACGTTACCTTGCACAACTTTCCTATATTAAAAAGATGCAAAAGGTTGTTGTTTTCTTTGTATTATGTAACATTAGACTCTATACGAACTAATATTATCTGGCGTTCGCCATTACATTATTTTGCATTGGTTTGGATGCTATATAATATTAAATTTCGCATTTTCTGATATTATCTTGCGAAGCATTATATTTTTGGAGTTAGCAAGGGGAAGATTTGGATGACAGTAGAATCATTTGGCAATATAATTTGACATAATTTCCTGTAATGTTGTGAAGCAGTGAAACAATAGCTACACAATAGTTAATGGAACAATAGTTTTATTATGTCATTAAACTCATTATTTACTTAGCAATACAGAAATACTAAATAAAATTACATTACCAAATTCTTCTACCATCCATTTTTCTCTCTATTGTTCCAAAGTATATTTTGTGTCCAGTTAATTTTTTGGAATGAATATTTAAAAATTAATTAGGAAATAATACTTGAGTTGCTAAACTTTTATTGATCTTTTTTTTCTGTTCCTTCTACAAAGAGTTTTTTGAAACATTTTATAACATTAGTCATTTCCAAGTGTTCATTTTTAATTTCAGATGAATTCTTTATTTTTTTTTTCTTTGGAAACAAACCAATTTAATCACTCTGTCAATTTTATTAACTTTAGTCACTTCTCATTTTCCTCTGTCAATTTATAATTTCACAATTATCATACATTATTCATATTCTAAAATTATATAATAAAAATAACATTATATAATTATAATGCATTTGAATTCAGTGGAAATTTTAACTTTAAATTTTTTTCTTTAAAATCCTGAAATAAAATTGATCAAATTTTAGTTCTTTTTGTAATAATTGACGCAATAAATAATATAATTTAAAAATATACAAATTACTTATTTAAACAAATATTTTCTTAAACTTCTTTTTTCGCTGAAATTAAATGGCTAAATACTCATATAACTTTATTTTTTTAGTATCTGAATTTTTACTTAACAAAATACCTGAAACAAAACCCAAACGCAACGTAGTAATTTTTCAAGGGAGTGAAACCAGGAAAGCATCTAATATTATGAAAATTGCCAGTTATTTTTTATAATGCAAAACTAACTTTACATAGGCACATCAGAAATTTTCTACAGTTATATAATTATTTAAGGGCGCTATGTACTAAACCAACAATCTTAGCCATGAAATTTACGAAACATTCAATTTCAAAATCAAAAAAAAGTAAATATTATGGTTCATCTAAATTAAATTTTCGCAAACATATAATTGCATACAAGAATGAGACGAAAAAATATGAAATTTCTTACATCATCTTTTATAAGCAGCTTATCAAAAATTTACCATGATTTTGATGTTTCCATAAATGCAGATATTCTATATTTTTCTTACTTTATTCTGGTATCTTTTACCATACTTTTTTCTCAGTGTAAATTTAAAAAGACAACAATAAATAGAAAACTTTCTGTACCATTTCATTTATGAAGCAACTCAAAATAATTTCATATATTATTAAAATGTAATGATTAATATATAAAATACTAGCGTTATTTAATAATCGAAAAGTCTCGATTAAGACAAGCTGAGACCCGTGACAAATACAAATTAATATTTTTACTGACTAAAATTTTTACTTTTTTTATCTTACCAAAATTTTTTTCACGTCTATCACTATGTCCCCATTCCACTTAATACTACCTATATGCATCATACGCCTCAGTGCTACACTAATCAGATTCTAAATTTGTCTGATAAACCCCAATGATTGAGACGTATATTGATACATTGTTTCAACGCACATAATACGCATATGATATATACGAGTAGTATGGACGATATTCTACGCACCAGGTTGAAAGACAGTCTTAAATTTTTAGTTAAATAAAAATACGATGCGTAATTACTTTTTTAAAGAAGCAAAAGTATGTATTTGCAAATATGTGTCAATAATTTAATTGGTATTTTTAGATAAAAACTAAATTATTCTAATATTGTGATGAATCAGCGAGGTATAACCTTGAATAAAGTGCAAGATTGATAACCGTAAACTCAAATTTTTTTTAAAAAAATGATATTTAGGAGTCCCTAAAATTTTGGAGTCCAGCTCAAGTGACCTTTCTGCCATTGCGGTAATAAGGCCTTAACTGCATTGACTCGAATATGAAAAATGCACTTGATAAGAATTTCATTTTGCAATTTTTTTTTCTGATCGATATTTTTTTTTATAATTTAAAAAAAATCTGAGGCATGCGTTTTGGAGTGTTTTTTTTAATTCATTAATGCCAAATAAATTATCAAGGTATCACAAAATTAACTAAAACTACTATATGATACCTAGAAGATATGCAAATTTTCTTTTAAAAAAAAAACTCAATCCTAAGACAAAAAAGTATGAAATGGAATAATTTTCAAAAATTGGGTCTTTTCTATGGGTCTAGAAAAAAATTATACATAAATTGTCTCATGTAACTTAGAAAAATCGAATTTATATAGTCCGGTCTAGTTTTCCAGATATTATGTTCATTTTAAATAAATTTTAATAATGGATTGTTTCTGTAAGGCTGGTTTTGTTATGACGAAAAAAATTGGGAACTTGTCTTTGCAATCGAACAAACCATTTTGTTGAAAGCATTAAAAGCTTTTGAAGATAAAGCATCCACGATTTAGTTATTAAGCATTTTATTATCAGAGGGTAAAACTCCATACAGGAAATGCATAGTGGAAAATCGGGGAAAACAGGGAGCAAGTTGTGGAGCCCTTTATGATTAAAAAGAAATTAATATTGGAAACTAAAGAAAATTTACCTTTTTCTGCTGGACAAAGCAAAAAACTGTTTGGAAATTTAATTTAAATAAAAAATACTACATTATTATAAGTGGATACTTATTGTATTTATGAATTTCATAAATGTGAAACTATTTTAAAAGTAAATCCGAAGTTTTCCTATAGCTTAACACTAGGAAAAAAACACACTGGTTTAAGATATGTGAATGAGAAACTGAATATACTACTGGTATGTGTAATTGTTGTTGTTGTTTATTTGTATCTCGCCCCGCCCTATTTAAGGGCATGCGAGAGTAGATACATACAACATACATAAAACTTACACAAAACATCAGAAATTATATCAACAACAAGAAGAAAAAGAATAAAACACAAGCGAACAACAGTTAAAAACATGACCCCAAATCCAGCCAACACATTGAAAATCGCAAAGATCATAATTAAAAGAGTAAAAACAATATATACATAAAAGTGAATAAAACATCCATATCGCGCGTGGTAAAAGCAATGCATAAAAGTAAAAGATTACATAAGGAACAAACTGGAATAAAATTTACAGCAAAATTTACAAACATGACCCAAAACCAAGTCAAACATGAATAAAACCGATCATATAAGAGGAATAAGTAAAAGTGAAATATTACATTAAGAACAAATTTGGGGAGAAAAAAAAACTAGCAGTTAAAAACATGACTCAAAACCAAGTCACACAGGTATAAAACCAATCAAATTAACAATAAACGTACATAAAAAAGCTTGAGACACCCAATTTGGAGGGCGGGGTTCCGAATCCTTAAGTGTCACCACCCAAAATATCTTCAAGTGTCTTTTTTATGATACATTTAATAATACCCCTGCAGGTCGAATTAGCAAAACATTGAATTTGATAGAAATTTTTAAAATGTTCTCCACGGAGCGTTCGGAAGCGTGGACAGTATAAAATTAAATGATCAATGCTTTGAATTTCTCCACAATAATTGCAATCAAGGGCTCTAATCTATTCTGATACTCACCGAACACTCCGTAAGAAATTGATTAAAATAAAAATTCGCCTGAAGTCTACTAATATTAGGATCCTTAATAAACTTATACGTTTGTCTGCCTTTCTCGGAATCCCGCCACTCCTGTTTCCAACGCATGAGATTATAGCCTTTGACCAATGTTTTCACTTGGGCGGTGGAGCTCGGGACCTCAATGTCAACATTGCCGAGACTGATGGCGTTTTTAGCAACTCGATCCGCCTCCTCGTTGCCTTCAATACCAATGTGGGCTTTTACCCATCCGAGAAGAATATTATTTTTCCAGATTTGTTTGGTGTTTTCTACCAATTCGGAATCGGGTTTAGGATTTTTTAAAGCTTGCAACGAGGAGAGCGAATCAGAGTAAATAGTTGCATTGGGATATTGGTTATTTGCAAGCCATTGTAAAGCAGTGTTAATCGCCATCATCTCGGCCTTGTAAACACTGCAGTTATTGCTCAGTCTGATGGAGGTTGCCAGAATGAGTTTTCCATCTCTCCTGACTATCATTCCCATTCCTGTTCTATGTTCAGAGGTATTATTCATAGCATCGGCAACCTCCATCCGCGAGCCGTCCGTAAAAATCTCAATTCCCTTGTTAGTTGGGGTCAATCCACCAAAGGGGACGGATTTATAAAGAGAAGGGTGAATATTAATAACTGGTTTCTCGAGTATCGTTGCTCTTAGAATTTCTTGAATATTACGGTCGTATTCCTCAATTCTGTAATTCCATCTTAACCTCTTTATACAAGTATTCTCAATAATTCTTAAATGAATGGGTTTCACCCCCGCCAGTATCTGGAGAGCCTCAGTGCTAGTTGTTGAATAGGCCCTTGTAATCACTATTAATACTGGTATGTGTAAGAACAATTTCGTTTAAAATCAAATTTTTTGATATGTACACTAAGAAACAAAAAGCATGGTCAAACCTTCCAAAATGTTGCAAAATGTACCGAGTTTTTGGCTCTATGGGAACACTCAAAAGCTTGGTAATTTTTTCCAAAGCGCTTTGGTAAAATTTACAATAAAGTATAATTTTATAACAAGGGATGAAATTTTATAAATGTGAGACAATCTGGTAATTTTATCACGACACCTTAAAGCATGACATAAAAGCTATTTATTTGGTTAAATTTACTTTTCAGTTTTGTATTTTTCCCTAAATATGTGGCAATAAGAACTATAATTTTAAAAGCCAGAATTTCTGGTAAACCGTTACAATAAGAAAGGAAATATTACAAAAAGAATGGTTTATATACCGTATATTTCAGTTTTTTATACCACAATTATGATTTTTTTTTAATATCATTACGATATAGTACGGTATTTTTACCAGATTTTCCTTCTTCAGCTGCATCCAACATGCAAATTGTATTAAAAAAAGAGTGAAAATTTAAGATAATTTATTTATCTCCACTATGCCAACTTAAAAAGTAGATTTCAAAACTGTTATTTTAAATTTTGAATTACGCATTTAGTAATATGCGAATAAATAGTTTCCTAAAAAAGTATATGTACTAGTGTTTACAACAACAGCATACTATGAAAACTTTAAGTGCACTAACAATCAAAAAAGAAAAACTTTGATCCGTTTATTATTTCAACTATTTGAAATATAATATTATTTCAACTTTTTGAAATATAAAGTTCTAGTTCCTCAACATCATCGAAAGAATTCCTCTGTAATAAGGAAGCTTTATTTTTTATAAAAGTAAAATATTTCGTTTGCTGCCCAATATCTTGAATTTACTAAACTATAACAATCATATGATCGTAACAGTGGCCTTTTTGTTCTCAAAAACTAAATATTTTTCGCTTTCCTTATTTGTTTGATAACAATGGAAGATTAACTTGAATTAAGCTAAACTATACACAATTCATATATTTAACTTTAGCTAAAAATATTATTTTAGACTTTTAATTTTCAGTACTTCATTTTTTATGTACACGGAGGAAAAATTCTAGTAAAATTACTGTACCGCACTGTAATGACATTTCTGGCAGAAAAAATCAATCATTTCTAGTTAATAAAACCAAAATATGTGATTTTGAAAATATTAATTTTGCAATTTTTCAGTTCATATGGTAGCAGTTTAGAGAAAATTCTGGTTTTCAAAATTATAGCTCTTATTACCACTTAGGTGGAAAAAAAAGGCAAAACAGAAAAGTAAATTTTACCAAATAAATTATTTTTATGCAATGCTCTAGTACAACGTTAACAGCCAAACCAAGCCAGAACCTCCAGTCTATAGTTCATTAAATTATTTTAGTGATAACACCACTACTTCTCTACGTAGTTGACTTTCTTTATGTTAAATCAATACCCATAACCCAGTGATAGTTCATTTAACTTGCTTCTACCACCAAACCATTTTCGAATCAAACATAGTTTGAAGCACCATTTGATCATCTTCCCTTGATGTAGTGATATCGCTTACTTTTGACGATGCAGTAATTTATAATAAGGTTCTTGTACTATAAAAGTACACATTTAACCCTAATGATTCCATTGGTCCAGTAATTTCTATTTAATCATTATTATTCATTAGTTAAATTATAGACAGATTCTTTAACGGTGCAATATAAGTAGATTACTTAATAAAACTTACTCAAACATTAGTTAATATTTAATAATTCTTTTTTATGATTTGGATATTTATTACCAAAAAATATATTTAAACCAAAACAAATTTTCAAAATATTAAATTAAATTTTTACTGAAAGAAATACATTTTATAAATGGCAATAACAAACATACTGACTCGATAATTTTAATTATATATTTGAAAAAAATGCTGCGAAGACAAAAATTTTCTTGAATATCTCATTATTTATATCATTAAAAAAACTCCTTTTTAAGGAATGATTTATGTACCGCAAAGTTAAATAAAGGAAAAAAATTTAAACTCGCAACTAACATTTTTTTTAAATTTTCATGTGGGAAAAAAAATTATCTATTAAGTGGTTAAAAAAAGAAGTCAATATTTTAACTTTGATTTACGAGGCATATCTAAAAGGAGGAGAAAAAGCGACTTTAGCCTGACTACCAATTCAAATCATTAGAGAATTTCGATTATTTCTTTAGATGGCATTTAAAAACAAAGACAAAAATCCATGAATAAAAAATGAATAGAGTATAAATGTTTTGACGTGAAAGTACTTTTAAACTTTTTCTTATAAATATAAAGTTTTTTTTTGTTTATTTTTTCAAAGTCGGTGAATAACAATCTCTCTTAGAGATTAATGATTGCGTTTGAGTCGTTTTCAGGACATGACTTTAGATTCATTTATTTTCATCAAGTTTGGATGTTGTGGGCACTTTTATACTAGATTCGTTCCTCTTTACTGATTAAGGTTTAATGCAGATATAATATTTTATAAAACTCAAATCATGACTTATATTCAGATATTTATACAAATTATCTAAATAAAAGTAGTAAAAAAATTGTCATAATATACTTTTGAAATATAATTCTGCTAGACATGCAAGCAACCGCTCGCCACTCGCCACATGGCGAATCAACAAAAGAATAAGCAAACAGTCACTTTTCCTATCACTTCTTTTTATTTTTCTAATTAAGATTGTTTAATGATAAAAGTACATCAATGAAGAAAGAAAATTTAGCAATTATTTTCATAATTAATTTAAAAAATTACATCGATGAAAATTATGATACTTCAGTATCCATCAATTTAAGGTTAAAAAAAATTCATGTGAAAGGAGAGTTCCTTAACAATCCGAATATTTCAAAAGTTGTAATGTATACATTGAAAGTATTTTTCCTCACAAATATTTTTAAGTAAAGTTCCATAAAATTATAAGTTTAACTAACTTTTGTACTATATTTATATTATATTTATATTATATTTATAACTGAATTAATTTTTTATAGCCACAGATTATTTCAAATGTGATTTTTAAAAAAAAATTATTCAATCCAAGCAACTAAAAAAGTTTTCAAAAAGTGGCTATTAAAGGAAAAGGACCTATCGACTTATTAGGTTTGAGGAAAAAGTAGCTACTAAGTTATCAGAGTCTACCGGTCATTGATTACTAACTGGAGACGTAAATTTTCAGGTTAGATTTGGGGGGGGGAGGATTTCAACTATTAAATTGAAATGACAATGAGCCGGTGACATTAGCCAACAACAGTCGAAAATAAAAGCACTCAGTCTGCCTTGGATTGACTGTAAATACTCTCCCCTACGGTGTTTGATTTGAATAAACCGGGACATGCATCAATCGGTGTGCCTTGCTTGCAGGGTGTCCATTTTTTTGTTTGAGACCATGTGAAATAGTGTGGTATTTCTGAGTAGAGTAATGTCCGTGCAAAGGCACCAAAAGCATCCGCACGATTACACAATTCAAAAAAATTCGGTTAGTGTAGTTTTTGGTGGATTTATAGCTCGGTCAATCGTAGTCTCGTTCGTGAAATATACGCTCTGACCGTTTTCAAGATGGACGGCTAAATGACTAACGGTTGGATCATGAATTGGGAATCCAAAGTTACGCCAAGCAGCTTCATTGGAGCTGATGTACCGGCCAATTTGGTACAGCGTTATTTCGCCGTTGTTATTCACTGGAAGAGCAGTATTTTCGATTCGAAATACTGCCATATCACTGCCTTCATTCACATACTTGCAAATATGTTTGATGCTCTTCTTTTAAGGGCGAGCATAAGTATTAAAGTTTAATATGACTTGTTGCAACGTGCGTGAATATTACTTTTGATTTATTATGTTTCTATGTCTAGTTTGGATCCGAATACGATTAAATAAAGATATATTTAAAATATATTGTAAATCTGTCCAAAAAATGAAAAAAAAATAGTTATAAACCTATTCTCATACCTACTGAATATACATATAAAATTTCATCAAAATCGATCCAGCCGTTTAGGAGGAGTTTAACCACTAAAACTGTGACAAGAGATTTTTATATATATAGATATG
>NC_092204.1:59741105-59951197 GCF_043381705.1 Parasteatoda tepidariorum
TATTATTTGCATTCTAAAAACTTGCTATTCAAGATGAGAAAAACAGTTACTAAAAAAAACCAAGTCATAAGAGGATCCGGTGATTTACAATGCTATTTTAACTAATAGCTCATAGCTGTTTAGATTTATAGTAGTGATCTGGTAAATTGCCCTTTTTTTACTCGTAATCTCCCTTGATTACCCTTTAAAAACAAAACCATGCTTTAATGTTTATTTCCCTTTTTGGAACTTTTAGAAAGAAAATGACTATTTTTGTATTGCCTACAAAAATTATTTAAATTCTTTTGAGTAAATAAATATAATAAGCATTCATATTTAGATCATGCAAAGCATTAGTTTAATGTAGGGAGAGTTTAGATTTAAAAAGTTTAATTTAGGCCTTGCTCGTGTACGAGAATTCAAATTTTTTTTTTGGAAATCCATAGATTGCCATAAATAGGCTCTGTTTCACTGTAATTTTTAAAGATCCAACTATTAAATACAGTCAAACCCCGCTATAGTGAACCTTCAAGGGACTGAAATTTCGGTTCGCTATAACGGGAATTCACTATATCCGTTCCGCAAGCAATTTTAACTAATGCTTTCAAACTCCTCCTTTTTATTACATATTATTTAACACAAGATTGCCAAAGGAAGTCATTTTGACTGCAAAACAGTGATGTATATAATGACACAATTTCTCAAAATTTTGTACAATATATAATTTTTTAATTGTTAATATTTACTAATAACTTGCTATATAACTGTAAATAATCTGAAAAGCATTAAAAATTAATTAAAAAAAGTTTTTTTTACACATTATTTACATTTTTACCATCCAGTAATTTTGACTGCTTTTGGGCAATATACTAAAGTTTCCGTCTTTCTAGTGTTCAATAAATGACCAATAAAATGAAATACAAAAATGACTGAAAAATATTACGTTAGCAACAAAAATGAGTTAACTTTTATTTTTTATTACCATTCGTCTTGCGTACAATTTTTTTTTCAAATCTTTAGCTGATGAGCAATCCTCCACATCAGATATGGAAATATTTCCCGACTCTCTGAAAATAATTCATCCTGAATTTATATTATTCTGCTTTTTAAACCTGTCTACTCGGGCATTCGAACGCATAAAAGTAGTCTGACCAAATCGCTCAGCAAATTCATCTGCTTTGACTTGAAGCATTTGTTCAGATACTGGAAGATTGCGGATTTTTTGAATACTGAACCAATTTAAAATTGCTGTTCAATAATGAAGCAAACAGGAAAAAATGTTTATTGCTACATTCCAAGCTATAGATGGTTTCAAAAATCGGTATATGTATTTATTTTGAAGTAGAAATTGAATAATTATTACAAATAAATGAAGAAAACAAATCAGTCTAAGACAGAAAAAAGTTCTTAATATGCAACTTCCTCTCTTGTTTTGGTTCACTATATCCACAAAAAAATAACATTATACGTGTATAGCAAGGCACGGGACCTAACATTTCGTTCACTATATCCGGGAGTTCACTATAAACCGTGTTCACTACAGCGGGTTTTGACTGTATTAAATACAGTTAAAAATTTACGAGTAAAATCAAAATAATTGATTAATAAATGCGAAATAGATTATAGAACAAGAAGAAAAAATTGCATTTCTTAATAAAGATAAAAATAGATTTGGACTGGTGTACCAAAAAGAAATATGAACTTGTTTGTACACAATACTAGCAAAATTATTGTGATATTTTACTTTCTCTAATCTCAAGTTTGTGATGACATTTTTTTAGGAAATAATGCTTTTATACGTCACGAATTCCATCTAAACATGTACAACAAATTTAAATAATAAATGTAAGATTTTAACAGAATCAGCATGTTTTTACCAGAATGTGATAACAGTGTTTACAGCATAAGATAAGATGAAAAATTTGTTTAAACTTTCCATTTATGTTGGTAATGCATTGAACAAGTTCTGTTAAGTGTTATTCTGTTATGAATAACAAAAGTAAACAAAGATTTTTCTTGTACTCCTTTTCTGCATAAGTAAAAAATACATTGAATCAATATCTCGCCAAATCGAATACTGATTCAGGAAACTGAAAATTTTATAAAATATTAAAATGGCATTGTAAAAATAGTAAATGCTTTAAAAATGCAAATAAAACATATTTAAAAATGAAGAATTCTTGTTTTTTTCCCTTATATCAATAAGTTATTGGAAAAAGAATATTTTAATAATTTTGCCATTGTTGTAAACATATAAAATGGTACAAATATAAATCAGAATTTGTATTGTGAACGCATAGAACAGATCAATTCATGCTCAAAAAAGTTAAATTTGATAGTATATTATCTGTTATAAAATCAAATAAGGGCATACATATAAAATATAGAATAATTTGACTTCAGTTTGTGTGATGCGGGAATACAAAATCAAATGAACTAATTAATTACCAGATAAACAGTTGTATTGTTCACCACCCGAAGTTTTTAAAGGTATTCCGAATTCTAATAATTCAAAAATTTCATAATATGGAGAGAAATCAATTTTTAAAATTTAAAAAAAAGCATAAGAGATGTTATTTTTTACATTTTGAGTTATTTATAAAAAAAATCAAAATAAAAAATTATATTTTTAAAAACTACGTTTTTGTAGTGGAGAATAATAATTAAAAAATAAAAATTTGAAAAACGAAAAACGTGGGGAGCATGAAATACATAACAGTAAAGTTATATTAATGTGTGTATGCGTGCTCATGAGAATATGTGTATGTATATCTGCAATTGTAATTGTATCTGAATGTGTATGTGGAATATGTTTGTGTATATGCATGTGCATGTGTATGTATATGTGTATGTGTATGTGTATGTGTATGTGTATGTGGATGTGCATGTGTATGAGTAAGAAAATGTGTATATGTACTGTTATGTATTTCATGCACCCCACGTTTTTCGTTTTTCAAATTTTTATTTTTTAATTATTATTCTTCACTACAAAAGCGTGATTTTTAAAAAAAATTTATTTTGATTTTTTTTTATACTCACTTCCAAAATCTCAATTTTTTCACTCACTGTACACAAAACTTTTCAACTGACATGTGACACTAATTTGAAATAATCGAATCGACAACAAAAGGCAATCGCGAAAATATCAATTTTTCTTTAATTTATTTTACTTTGTATGTCTTCTTTCTCTTCATTTTCATGCATTGTCTTCCAATTCTGAACTATGTGCTAAATTTGAAGTCTATAGCTAGTCGGGAAGTTAGTTTAAAATCTATTACAAAATTCCACCCGAACACGAAGGCAAGTTAATGTAAACGTGGTAAAAAGCAATCATCATATCAACACTATGTGACATTCAACAACTTCAAACTCTTAACCGCGTGTTTAGCATATCGATATAGGTTTTGCAATAACGTAATGAAACCTAACAAACATACAAGTCCCTTTCATTCATTTCTGTGAAACAAATATTTATGAAATATCCTATTTTTCAATTATATCTTGTTCAAATTTTCAATCTTCAATAAAATACTTTTTATTCATCCACTCAAATTTAAATACATTTTTTTAAACTTGTGTGGATAACAGTAGATGTTACGAACTGCAACCGTAACTCCTTATGCTGTCGAACTGCAACCGTAACTCCTTACGCTGAAGCAGATATGTATATGTACTCAGGCAAGGAAGTCGAACTTTCTCATCATCACTGAACTTGTAGACATTTCATTCATATTTCATTTTCATCGTCATGATTTGTTAATTAGAACAATAAAATGTTCTATTGTTATTCAAATTGGCTGTCGTCATTAGATATTTATCATTAGGTATATTCACGCCAACCCCGGACCTATATATAGAAAAGGTTGGTCGTACTGCTTATACATATAGAACATAGCAAGGTAAGTGATACCTTTCAATGATTCATTTTGGAAGTTCGTAGTGGGACCTTCATTCAAAAGTAACAGTAGATGTTAATACTGTTTTCACAAATATTAATTCATTAATTAAATTTAATTAATTAACTAGTAAGAAGTCGGAATTGACTTTAAATTTTTTCGGTATTACTTGTTTATTCTTTACTAGATTAACTAGACTAACTTGACAACTAGTCTAACTAGTTTAACGAGATTAACCGTTAAAGAATATACAAAGCATAAATAAGATTGAGCGAGAATTAATAAGTTTCAAATGCCTCAAAATGTTTACCTCTTTAATTTGATGAAGAGTGGCATATCTGTTGACGCTAATGGTCATGAAATATCCATTGGGCATCAAAATGTCCACAGCAATGTCAGAGTCCACATCTTGATCCCAGCAGTTCTGTACTTCATTTACAACTTCTATGTTCGCGTAAGGACTACATTCGATTTCCATTACTCTCTTGGGCAGAAGATAGCATTATTCTGGAGGGGAAAGAATCGACAGTTTTTAAATGAATTTATTAAAAAATGCTTTTTAAAACTTAGGAATTAATGTCTACGTTAATTTACTGTGAAATAACTCTCATTCAAACTATAGTGCAAATTCCATTTAGCTAAATTCAATTAAACTATTTTTTGCGCACAGGATGCATATACTTCTTCTACTTTGCGAACCTGCACCAGAATACTCTAGCTACAATGGACCTTTAAAAAGACGCTATAACACGAGAGAATCATTTCATGACAAATTAGGTTTTACTTACATTAGTAATTTAAAATTTTAGGCTGTTTTTTGAAGGCTCCATCGTCCTATGAAATGCTTTTTTTGAAAATAATATGCTATTTTCATAACTTCTGTGAGTTTGCAATAGTTACTTATGACTGCTAGGTCAAGTTTAGCCTGTCTAAAGTCAGCGCTGTCTATGCTTATTCTGTAAATGGCGCAAACAATATTGAGAAGTTTTGTGAAAATAAAAAGCATTTGAGGTCTAATTTTTAGTATTTAATTTTTAATATTAATATTTACTCCAATGCTGCATTATCTAGGGTCATAAAAATTTGTAAAAATTAAGAATAAGACATTAATTTTGATAATTTTCATCTAGGTGGAAAAATGTCGCCAAATTGGCGATTTTTAAAAAAGTTTGCTAACATGTAAAATATTTCAGTTATTTGTCCGTTCTAAAACCTTCAGTGGAACATGATGGATTTATAGTTTAAATCTTTGTTTCAAATGTGAGGCTGTAAACTGTGGCCTTTTTTATTTTCCTTGGCGACAGAGCTTCGAAAACATATGTTAAAGTGTAGAAAAAAGTGAGATCAGATAAACCACGATGTTTGAAATTGTGAAATTCTTTTTTTTTCTCCTTAAAACATTAAGATTAATTCTCGACAACGCATTCCGGAGTAATAATAACATAATTTGTTTCTATTTTTCACGCACTTTTTTCTATGCTTTTAATTTCAAATTAGTGATGCAGGTAAAACAGAATTCGGGTATCACATGTTTCTTCTGCGGTACAGTGTCATCTTAACTATTAAACAAACTGTTAACTCAATGCCACAAATTCAAATTTAAAAGATTTTCGGCTGCCATATTACATCCTTATTAATAGGTGGTACCCTCTATGGTAATCTTTTTCCTCCTTAAAGATACATTGATATTGAGTTTATACATCAATATAGTTTACAAAATAAAAATAACTGTTCTTAAAAAGAAATAATCTATTTTTTTAGATCAAATTCTTGGTGCGTAACGCCCAATTCTTCCTATCCCAGCAAAAAAGTAAAAGCTATTTAACAATTATAGTAACATCACATTAAATTTATGCACATCTGAGGTGAAAATTGTGGGTGAGTTTTCAAAACTAGGGATATAGGTATATTTTTAACCCAACCCCTAATGGAGTGTTCTTAGGGGAAACACAGGTCTCATGATCCTGAAATGTTTCAAGGGATCGTCCTAAATCTTTTTTAAATGTTTTTTGTCGTCAAACTTCGTTTATAACAGAGTGTGTTTTTGATTTTTTAAACGCGTAATATTGCTTTATTGGAAGCAGTACAGCCACTTCCATTTTTTGCGCCATCACATTAAATTATATGGTACATACGCGTAATTTCTTACATTACGAGTATGTGGCATATCATTTAATGTGATGGCACGAGAAATATATATGTCATTATATGTCTTTGAAATGTTATATGTAATTGATGTCACTTATATGGCATTGAAAATTGACAACATTTAAAGCGTCTAAAGCGAAATTAAAGCCTGTCTAAATTTTAAAGCAATTTATTGCTTGTTTATACAAAATAATCGGCTTAACGTACTCCTGTCCATATTTTGGAATCCAAATACTTTCGCAATAAAAATTTCATAGCACAATATATTAATTAATAAAAAGTAAAAAACGAGTAACTTTACACACGCGTTAAATGTTTATATTTTTTTTACGGAAGTTAGTGAGAACGATATGTAGAAACATGAATTAATACGTAGAATAATTATCAGAGCAAACAAATACTATCGAAATATTTGGATACTGTTTCAAATTATATGTTCATTAAAGTAACTTACTTTGAATACACCGAAATAAGATTTATAAGCAAAATACTTGGATAAAGAGAGCACCTAGGTGTGCAACTAAATATCCTTTAGTTTATGATCTCATCAAAAATCACCAAATTGGTTGAAATGCATGTTTCCATTTCTTTGATTTAGGGATCGTAGGGAGCTTAAAACTCTTCATGGGTATTAGAAAGACTAATGGAAACCATATTTATTGCTCTTTTTTACTCTTAATTCTATTATAAAAGGAAACTTATAAAAATTTTAGTATGGTTATTTTATCTTTGGAACACTTAATGTTTTTTTTTTCTTTTAATATTTGTGATCGAGTGAACTTTTCCATTGAAAACACCTAAAAACGTCTTGCTACAGTCAGTGTAGATATTCCGAACAGCCGAATCGTAAGAAAAATGAAAAAGAATTATGTGAGGGCTGGTATTGATTATAAATACAATAAAACATAACCGTCTGCCTATTTGCGATGTATTCGCAGAAACTTCGCAGTTAATCAATAAAAAAAAATTAGTGAACCAATTGCTAAGAACAAACGAGGCAGATTTCGAGTAAAAGGATTGTAAGTAATTCGAGGAAATCAATCAAAATTGTCATAAATTGGTTTTGTTCTTCATTCCTTGTTAAAAATGTGTTGGTCTTCTTTAAATGATAAAAGGGCAAAATGTTCTCTTTTTGTTTTTATCTTATTAGTTTTTTACTTATTTTTTGTCCATGCATTGATTCATGTACATGCAAAGTAATATTTATTTCGAGCAATAGAATACACAAATATTACGTGTTTATATTTAATGTATGGATTAATATTTTTTTAATTTCATTCAATTGTAGAATTATGATGGGTATAAATTTTTTCGGAGCATGAAACATCACAAATAATCTCAACTTAGGTTGATTTTGTCTACCCATAAGTTTAGTCAATAAACTGGAAAACAGTTCTTAAGTTTTTTCCCGCTTCATTATAACATTCTTAAATTATATTATACCATGTAAAATAGAATATTTTCTCCATATAACAGTAAATATAGCTAAACAAAAATAAATTATGTCTATCCATTTTAATAAATCATATGTAATTGCATTTAAATATCAAAACTAAAAGCATACTTAAAACAAAAGTATACAATATTTAAACAACAAAAAGTAAAACATTACATTTTAAGTCCAAAAAAAGTAAATAATTATACGGTCCCTTGTATCCTTTTTCAATTTAAATGAAAATGAGAAAGAAGCAATGTAGTCTAAAGAATTCACCGCATCTCCATCTTCTTAGTAAGAGAGAGAAAGGTGAAAGCCATTGTTGGGAGAAAAGCGTAAAAATGTAGTTCCGTCTGAGCCTGGTAACTTGGCAGACAGAGTGGCCAGATATTGATGTTTTTGCAACAGGAATTTTCTTACTTCCTGTTTCACCGACGTCATTTCCTGTCGGGATCTACCTTTTCGGCTTCCGGACGGAGAGAAATTCGATTTCTTATCATCGGTTTGATGAAGGAAAAAACTTTTGTTGCCAGTTTTGGATCGAATTATTACTCATTGGTAAAAGAAGATAGATTGAAGAGATGACTAGGAAAGGTGGACTGAAAGGTAGCTTTGATATTGTTCGAAATGGAATTCATTTCATAACTGTCAGAGAATACTGTCAAATACAAGATTTTACTCTATGCTTAATGGTAAAATGTTTTAAAAGAACATTTTCAGGTATTCAGATTCCTGTTTCATTTTGTAAAGCAAAGGCAGAAAATTATTATTTTTCGAAATTTATGACAAACTGGATTGAGGATAAATAAATTTAAGAAAAAGAAACAGTGAAATGGCACAGAGGTTATATGCGGGTATATTGCGCAAAAATTAGACTCACGTGTCCAGTGTATAAAAATTAAAAGTTGATAAAATCTATGTCTCACCCAAAAACTAAGATAAGAAAACGATGAAATAAACAAAATAGGAAGACAAATAACTAATTGGGATACTTTACGGTAACAAGACTCGTATTTATCTGACGAATTCAAACTTTCAGGGGTTGAAATCTACATTAAAATATCATACGTCCATCATGTTAAAAAAACAAAAACATTATGGATAATAGGAGCCTTTATTCTCAAGATAGAGACATGTGGACAAAGAATAGGTTTTTGAAAATTCGCTTTCAATTTTTACAAATAAAAATAATTATTGTTGCTTAGAATGCATTAAGATATGATCCGCTTAAAGCAGGCTATAAATATATAAAATACAAGCGCGTAACTCAACCATAATGTAACAGATATTTGTTTTTGCATCGTGTTCTGGTAAAAAATTTTAACCATATAAATCGTTTTTTTTTTTATTTGAACAAAAATGAAAGATTAGTGCTTAAAATAAAAAGTGAACAAGCTGAATAACTTTTGATATAATGATCGGAATTTCACGTACTAGTGCCTAATCTGAATTTTAACCATAATTTTAATCTAAGTCCAAACTTTCGATCGCTCTCCTGTCCACACTTTTGGGACCATGTTTTCCAGATTGCTATTATTCAACCCCCATCTTTTGAGAGTCAAAAATAAAAACCTGTTTGGAAAAAATGCGTGTTTATTAAGAGAAAGTATTTAAAATATCATCTGCAATAATTAATATAGTTAAGGTTAAATGATAGTTCATGAAAATCCAATTACTGGGTGAAAATTAATACAGAGTTTTTCCTTTTTTATTCTTCTCTCTGTACATTAAAAATATGAAAAGGACTGACATGCAATAATAAAATACTTATCCAGCACTACGCTTTAATGCTTTTGTTTTCAATTGTTTTTTTTTTAAAGTTATTATGTTCTAGATTATTCAACAATCAAAATTTTCTAGGAAACAGGGCAAAAAAATCAAAAATTTAACTTAAAATCGAAGATGACAAAGGGTGAAAGCAATTAAAGTATAAACACTCAAATAGTTTCTTGGCCATAGATGGCGCCACTAGAAAACAAGAAGCGCACCCCTCTTGCCTTCAGGGGATACGACAACAGCAACAGCACTCAAATAGTATTAGAAACTATGCCTGACGCAAAAGGAAAAGAAAATGTACGAGAAAATAACACGGGGTCGTGGAAACCGTATTTAACCAAAAGAGGTTTAAGTAAGGTTTATTATTACTATAAAATTATATAATTAAATGGGATTTCAAAATTTTAATAAATATAGACGAATGATTGAATACACTTGCAGCCTTACTTTTACTAACGCACTTAACAGGGTCGAAACTAAACTAGCCCAAAAGTGAAAAAAATATATGCTTTGCAGTACGTATTCATTGCAAATTCCACTAAAAGCCAAATATCCAACAAGGAATTCTTTTAATGTAAGAATTGACAGACTCAGAAAAGTATGGTTAAAACTACTAGAATATGGAAAAATTTACCATGTTTCTGGCTGTATGGGAACACCAAAAAGGTCGGTAATTGTGATGCCACAATTGGCATACACATATTTATTTTCTATCTTTTAAAATATCTTTCATTACTTAAGCTGATTTTTTTATTAATAGAATTACATTTAAAATAAATCACAAACTTAATCTTTTTAAAACAAACATAAAATATTTATTTCTTCTCTTCCAGATCAATGTAACGGATATTTTTTTATTTCATTACTAATGCAGACTTATATATTCACTGTCGCCTCTAATCGAAAACAAAAATCTATTTATAACTTTTTATTCTAATTTTCCAACGGCTAAATGTTTCGGTTGCATGGTTATAAGAATTCACATAAATTTGTTGGCGACTCGTGATCGCCAAGGTATTCTTTTAAACCCAATATTGATATGCTGGTTGGCCTTGTTTTGGCTATGCTATATTTTAATAAATCGCCAATTTTGGATCTCCTACCAATGCTTCTGTGTCCGCTGGGAACAATTTACATGTACTTTTTAATTTGGCTTTTGATTAGGCAGGTCGTGGGGATTTGTCTCCCATGGCCTGACCTATTTTAATATTACTATGCAAAACTGATTCAACTGAAATTCTTATGAAATGATTTTTATATTTTGTAACTCGAGCTCTACAAATACTACTAAATAAAAGCCTTTTTATTAATTCTAATCCGGCTCAACTATCAATTTTCATCTTCTTCTGTTTATCATCACCATCTTCAATTTGTCAATATCTTCAACTAATCCACTATACCAATACAAACCTCCATCCACACCCTGAGATTTTCTATCAACTTCACCATAAAATGGCATCCTGAATCATTCTTTCTTCTTCATAGTAATTTTTACAGAAGCACTTGGATAATGATTTTAGAAAAATGATATTACGAACTAAGTCTTTTTTTTTTTTTTTTAAACGGCATTTGACCGGGGTCTGTTGAATCCACAATTCCTTGTATTTACTTAAAGAAGGCAAAATTCTGGAAGCGACAGCGTTTTAGCACTTAAACGTCACCAGTATTTTCCAAACAACGTCGTGAACATCCCGTTGCGTCAAATTTATACGCAAATAGTATAGTGCATTTGCTTCGGAGCATCACATACTCACATTAAATTTGAGTGTTCGGTTAATACTTTTAGCAATATACTAAATAACTTATATCGCTTAATGATATTGTTAGTGCAAGGGTGAGCCTAGGTTAGATGGCCATAGAGGAGAGATGACCGCTAATAGATTGCATGCTTTGATATTTGCTAATAGATTGCAACAAATGCAACTTCATAAAAAGCAATTTAACTTTTATACAAAGCGTTATTTTTTATGACAACTAAAGTAGGTTAAAATTTGAATGTATATTTTATTTGAGGGTTGAATATTTTTCGTGAATCAAGTATTTTGTTGCTTTTCAATACGTAAATGAAATTTTTTTTTCTAACTAGCTGGACCTATAATGTACAAATGTAGTTCAATTCCTGAGTAAAAAATAAGGAATTATGATAGCTGAATAATGCTACAAATTTAGTATCCTTCTCATCTTAAACTTCAGGAGAGATGGCTACATAAGATAAATGAGTGATGACCCCCTTTCATTTATATACATAGACATATCAGAAATAGTAGGGTACTTAAAAAATTTAAAAAATGATAATAAAAGTAATAAAATAAATACATTCCAGAAGATTCAGATTCACAACCAAGCTTAATATTTCCAGATAAATAAATAAATATGGAAAATCTGTTGTTTCGTATTATTTGCTTTAAAATGAAAGCTAATAAAAAAGAAATTCTTAGCTTTTTTATGACAAAATTAAAAACAACTTTTTACAGTTTTTAAGGACCCTACCAGCCCTGCATATTAACATTCTGATTCTCTTTGACAGAAGCCTACTATAACCTACTCGATAGAATTCTACGTATTATCCGATTCTACATTCCCAGAATTTGATGAATATCAATGTGTTGGCTTTGGAGATGTTTGTTGGTCTGGAGAGCCTTAGGGAGAGCAATTGCAACTCCTTCTGAGGACCATCCAGTGACTGAAAATAGCATTACTGAAAGAGTGGGACGAACTGCCACAGGAACTCATAAACTGCCTTATTTCTAGTATGAAATCACGGCCTGAACGAAGGGGCAACTATCAAACCATTTTTTTTAATTTAATTCTGTAACCACTCTTTGATTCTATTCAACTCTGCAGTTCTAAACTCGATTATATACTTATATTGTGCACGATTATGTAAATAGTGTATTATAATTGTTGAATGATTATTATTTTTGTATTATATAAAACTATGGTCAAACCAAATTTTATTAAAATCTGTTAAGTGGTTCTGGAGATAACTGATCAAATGTAAAAAATTTCCAATTTTTAACACCAGGGTAAAAGTAATGACTCAAGATGTGCAAGGTGCATGCAGTGATTCCATAAAACATTTACAAACTTTGCCACGATTGTGATGAAATTTTTTCGAAAGTGACGGATTAAATCTGTACAATAGACTTTGTTTATTAGATTCTTTTTGCTTATTTGTCGTGATAAAGTTCATTTTTTACTACTTACTGAAAATTTTTCATGGTTAACTTGTATGGAATGTGTTATTTTCCATATTTTAACCTAATATTTTCTTTACTGGATGGCCAACTCACCTTGATATTAAAGAGAGATGGCTGCTTATAAATTTAATTTCCAACAATTTTTTCTCAATATTTTATTATTTTTTGTTCAAAATATGTTGAGTACATACATGAGAGTTTAAATATGCATAAACGCTTCGTGGATCTCTATTCTTAGTACTTTGATATCGATTTGAAAATAATTATGGCCATCTATTTTAGACTAACTATATATTTAAACTGTTTTAATAACCTTTCAAAAAATATTTTATAAAACAATATAGACACATTTCGCTTTTCTTATCATAACTCTATGCTAGAAAGAAAAAATCAAGTTTATAGTAACTTTGCAATGTTGCACTTAAGTTTCGATGGAAATTTGAGAACTCTAGTTAGTTTCTAAGTGGCCAAAACTTAGAACTTTGAAGAATTTCATGTTGTTGTAAATTCTGCTTGCAGAAATCGAAAAACATTTGAAACACGTATTGGTATCAGACAGAAAGCTCTAAATAAGATTTTAGCTCTCTAATTAGTTGGAATGTTGTATAAAGTTTATTTGCAAGACTCCACCTTCATAAGTGTACACAGTAAAAAATCTGATAAACTTACGGAAAAAAATTGCCAGCTGGTGTGCTAGCATAAAGCAGTTTATTTCACAGAAAAACACTGTTATTTA
This sequence comes from Parasteatoda tepidariorum, assembly GCF_043381705.1. Classification (NCBI taxonomy): domain Eukaryota; kingdom Metazoa; phylum Arthropoda; class Arachnida; order Araneae; family Theridiidae; genus Parasteatoda; species Parasteatoda tepidariorum. The sequence goes on from NC_092204.1 coordinate 59,754,276, forward strand.
AAAACAGATGCCTGTTTTTTAAACAGATATGCACTGTTATTTCAGCATACAAACTTCTGTTATTTTAATAAAAACTGTAAAAAATTACTATGCTAGCATTGTATTCGGTGCGAGCTGAGAGTAGCGTTCCTACGACCATCCGACGACGGAAATCGAACCTAGGTCACCTCATTGGGAGGCGAGTGCTCTGTTCCCTGAACTACCACAGGTCTAGTGGTCTTTCAGTATGAAAAAAAATCCTGTGACTGCTTTTATTTTAAAAGTAATACTTATTGAAATAATATGCAAGTGTAAAAATATTTAAAACTCTTGTTAACGTCTCGTATAGAAATGTCTGGCAATTTAACTTACCAAAAAATGATATCAAGAGACAAAATCAGGTAGGGTATCGATTTGACAATAAACAACAGTCGAATCGCAGTTTCGTTTATACGATATTCAAAACCGTAAAATAACTGCTAAAAAAGAGCAAGAATAGAAAATAATTCTGAAATGATTTTTTTTAAAAAAGGGCAGAGTTATTGTACGATAAGCATAACTGCATGGTATGAACTAGTTTTAATTCTTTTATGATTAGGATGAAAGACAGAAAAAACCTGTTTTGTCAAGAAAATAGTTTTAAATGGTCAAATATGCAAAGAAAATCTGAAAAAAGAACAGGAATTTTCTGCAGTTTACGAAAGCCAGTTAATAAAAACGTATAGTTCAAAAATTTGAAATTTGTTGTAAGATTTTCTTCTTTAAAACATTTTAAAAATAACATTTTAGATTAAATCTCATTTTTTTATCTTCAATATTTTAAGTAAAACAAAATACAAATAGAATGAAATTCTATTAAATAAGATTTTGTTTTCTACGTCTAAAACAGATTCTATTATAAATGAGAATAAAATATTAAGTGATTTTCTCGTTTAATCAAAATATATTATGTTGAATAAATAAACACAAATACATCAGCCCTCATTCACGCATTACTCAAACATCATTGGCTTCTTTTTTTTGTTATTTGTTTACTTTAAAACATATTTTCAATCAAACAGAACTTGTATTTGCAATTAAATATATAAACATGATAAAACTACAATCCATTTTTTAACGTTTATTAAATTACTTTTTTGAAGTAATAACTTCAGATTTGCCGTAGTTAATCGTTTTTTACAATAATCTAAACAAAACATTAAGTACATAATACTTCTTAACACTACAATTATTTTACTAACATGTCTGATTACAAAGTTTTTTTCCTATATAATAGAGAAAAAATTACGAAAGTAAAAAAAAAATATATAAATTTGATAATAATTTTTTTTGCATTTAAACTTAGTATTTTTCAGTATACGTATTGAGATTTCTTCATACAGATTCCCTCACTCTATGTAGTGCACACTTTAAAGCTTTAAAATCAGCTTAAAATTGTATAAAAATTAAGTAACATATGCCAATAAATAAAAACGAATGTTTTTCACACCATTATACAAACAAAAATCTACAAAATAATAAGCAAAATTCAAATTATTTCTACCTGATCCCATTCTATCAGCAGCGATTGAATAATTCTAGATACTGCCCAAATTGGTCAGTCCTTCAACAGCAACAACAATAAACATTTCCTATCTTCGCAGTGGTTCTCAAATTCCAAGAGTTTGTTGTCTTAAAGGGTTACTAATAATTCTATTTACCGAACTGCTAATTCTGTTATCACTAACCACACAGACGATTCCTTTCCGAGTTTGGTCACGTGGTTCGGCTGGCGGTCAATCAGTTTCAGAAATTAAGAAAATTCTTACTTTTGGCTTATTTTATTTCAAAAATATTCCGCGAATATTCTTTATGTTATGCGATGAAGGGTATAAGCGTGAAGTGTAACTGATAAATGAAAATAATCTCGCTAAAAGCATTAATTGCATGTTTGAACAGCCTTTGGGGGGCCTGCGATATCTATAAATAGAGATATTATTGAGAGATAGACAATCGAGTGCGATAGAGACTAATCGAGAAGTACATTTGTAGATATATCAGATGAAAAAATCTTGTAACTAAACAAGAAGAAAGGTTTTATTTTTTTTTGTATTATTCGTGTTTTATTTTGGAGATAAAAAGTTATAGATTTATTTATTTGCTTTGTTAAAAAATATGAAACTTCATGTATTGTAAAAAAAAGGGATTGAAGTTTTATGAAATGTTCATAAAGTATAACAATGAAATTTATCTTATTTATATTTAAATATTTTTGAAAAAAATCTGTTTCTTTCCCTAAGCGTGATTAGCGAAACGAAATTTGATACACTGACAGTTTGAAACACGGGTAAGGTTACAATCGACATTATAAAATCTGAGTCCAATTGTTCGAGTGGGCTGAATGAAAAACAATTTTTTTTTCATGCGATTAGTATAACATATAGTTGCAATTTAAATTGCAAACACTTCTTCATTTGAATTATAACAACTATTAATTTTAATAACTGATAGCTCTTTTACTTAAAACGAGTTTCACTGAAAATTTACAGCAAGTTTTAAGTAATTGCTCTCCCACAGATTGTTGTTGTTGTAGTAGTTCATTTACGTCGCACTAGAGTTGCACAATGGGCTATAGGCGACGGTCTGGAAAACATCCACGAGGATGATCCGAAGACATGCCATCACAATTTTGGTCCTCTACAGGGGGGATGGCACCCCCTCTTCGGCAGCCCGACGACCAGCACGCGAAGTCGAGCACTTTACGGTAGAACATTTTAACGAGGACCAATACTGCACACCCTCGGTCTCTACGCAGACTAATCCAAGTGGTCACCCACCCGCACACTGACCGCAGCCAGTGATGCTTGACTTCGGTGATCTGCTGGGAGCCGTGTCTTAACAATCAGTTCACTGCGGGACCCCACAGATTGTAACTGATGTTATTCCTCATATCGTATAGACACGGTTCCCAGTAAAGCACCGAAGTCAAACATCATTGGCAGTGGTCAGTGAGTTGTGGGTGACCAATTTGATCAGCTCGCGAAGGAATCGAGGATGTGCGATATCGTCCTCGTTAAACTGTTCAATCTTAAACTGCTCAAATTCGCGTGCAGGTCGTTGGGCTGCAAAAGCGCGTAAGGACTGAAGGACCATTATAATGGCATATCTTCGGATCATCTTCAGGGCTGTTTCCCGGTCCAGTCTCCTAATGCGATGTAAATAAAGTAATATTATTACTTTAAATAATTATTGAATGGGTAACAAGTGAATTCAAGTAAAAACATCGTTAATAATTTGGGCGGCATGTGGGGGATAGCGATACCAAATTAGTATTTTAAAGGCTAATTAAAACACGTGTTAATTTTGTTTATTATTACACTTTACAATTATAGTTTTTGAGCCGTGGTGGTTCAGGGGATAGGGCGATCGCCTTCCAATGAGGTGAACTGGGTTCAAATCTCAGCTCTGACTGGTCGATACGAATTCCGCAACCGGCTCGTAACGACCACAGTGGTGACGTAAAATATACTCAGACGGATCATGGGTTATAGTCCCAGTGCCGTCAGGCTAACCGTGGGAGGTTTTCGTGGTTTTCCTCACAATGTAACACAAACGTGGGTTAGTTCCATCAAAAAGTCCTCCATGGAGGCAAATTTCTCCCAATACTTTCGGTTACGATTATTTATACTAATGATTTATAATTGCTCCCCAAGATATTGATACAATTTCGATTCGCCAATCATAAATTGAATTCGGAAATCGGAAGGTGTATTTTTCCACCAAACAATAAACTATGGATTCATATCATTAGATTATTGCTTAACAGTTTAATTCAAACTTTATTTAGTAAAATGGTAATTTCGCATTGGTTGTGTATAATTTTGGTTTAATAAGAAAATAAATGCATTATTATACTTTCTCTAAGTCTTAAGTCAACGGAAATTTAAATAGTTAAAATAGAAGTTGCACACTTTGGTGTTAATTCACCTGGAAAACGAATGTCAAAGTAGGCAGCGTTCAGTAGCATTAAGGATAAGTGTCCTTCTAAAATGTGATTTGACAAATAATATGAAATCACCGAGAAAGGTAAAAACTGTTGTTTGGTAGAAAGTGCTAGTTGAGCGGAAAAATTATAGCATGGATAAAAGAGGGATGATTTCTTCATAAAAAATTATAATTGAAACATTAATGCAACAATTACTTATTTTTCGAGAATTCGATGCTGTATTTACAGAACACGAAGTCGGTATCATGTCAAAAAGATGAATCTGACTCATCAGCATGTGACAGATTCGAATTTTGGTCGTGAAGCTTATAACTTTAGGGTCCTCTTCAGACATGAAAGGGATATTATTTCCCACTTGTTTCCCACTACGACAAGTCCCGCAGTGGACTGATCGTTAAGACACGGTTCCCAGCAGATCACCGAAGTCAAGCATCACTGGCTACGGTCAGTGTGCGGGTGGGTGACCACTTGGATCAGTCTGCGTAGGGACCGAGGGTGTGCGGTATTGGTCCTCGTTAAACTGTGCTACCGTAAAGGGCTCGACTTCGCGCGCAGGTCGTCGGGCTACCGAAGCGGGGGTGCCATCCCTTCCGCAGAGGATCAAAATTGTGATGGCATGTCTTCGGATCATCCTCCGGGATGTTTCCCAGACCGTCGCCAATAGCCCATTGTGCAGCTCTAGTGCGACGTAAAGTAACAACAACAGCAACACTACGACAAGTTATTATGAGGAGTTATGAAAATTATATATCCAGAATTTTCTTATATTTTCAGTAATAAATTACTATTTTTTAACTAGCTTTTGTTTCAATTTATTCATTCTAATGTGTTCTATTGAATATTTGATTGATGTGTTTAATTGAATTTCGAGGTTTAAAGCTTCGACATTGAAGAAGCTCAGAAAAAGCTTTAAAAATCCTAAAAACCTTAAAATGTGAAATTCGGTAACTGAGTTAAACAGTACAAATTTTTTATGAATAAGATGAAACAACCATTATTCGAAAATATTAATTAGTTTCTGATTAAATAAGGAAATTCCAGATATATAATTTTTGTCGGCGATATGTAGGAAGTAGAATTATTTCTCTGCTTTACGGGAACCCTAAGACAGAGTATCTTCGCGAATACTGAAACATAATTTGTTTCAGAATGTAGTTTTAGTAGTAGTTTTTATTTTAGTTTAGTTTTTAGTGTTAGCTTCGCACTGAATTAACGCGATTGAGCTATTGATGGAGGTTTGAGATATATCCTTAATAATGACCCAGAGACAAAACTGGCGCACGCGTACTCTACACTACCACAATTACTGTTAGAGGATAAATGGTGATAGCAATCATTCGGCCTTTGGACCATACTACCCAATCACATGTGAACTTTTCGGGTTCTTAAATCCACGAAGACATGACATTAGTATGGATTCCGAACCACCTAGACGCAATCTGAGAAAAGGCAGTCCGATCAGACATTCACTAGCATCAGCAATGGAACCTTGACCCAAGCAATGGTAGTCGAAGATTATAGCCACAACACCGACTAATCAACCAAATGTATGGGCAGCTGGAATCCGTTAAGTGCCGTCTTTGTTTAAAAGTAACTTTTAAATATGGTTTAGAAGTTGGATGAAAGTACTGATCAAATCATTTGAACAAAACTAAGTTGTTTCTTGCAATTTTTGCTATATACATTATAATACTATGAAGATTTATCGGTAATATTTTTGTTCAACTGCAATAATTATGAAGTAGGTCTGACTTCCAATTAATACTTGTATACGCCGGCACGAAGTTTGTTAAGAAACTTTAAGGCACAAACTTGTAACTCTTCCTGCCTTGCCACTGTCTGGAACCTTAAATTCCAAAGCATTTTGCTCTACTTAGCAATTTCTGTTTCTTAAAATAATCTTCAGATTTAGATGTTTAATGGTTAGTTCAGACTTATTAGTAATTTAAGATTTACTAGTAAGTCTTCCTTTATGGATGCCATAGGAAGAAAATTTAATTAAAGAAATTTTGCAATTGATTCGATTTACATTTCTGTTTTCCATATTCATTATAGCGATTGGTGGAAGGACCCTACTCCATGATTCTGGAGACCTCAGATTTTTGCTTAAAGACTTTTGCTTGTAGCCTTTCAAGAGTTGAGACTTCGACTCCGGGCGAAATCGTAAGGGACTTTTTCAGCTATTCACTACTTTCTCGTTGAATAATAAGGGAATTAAATATTTATTCTCTGACATATGTGTAAGATAAACTCCAGGACGCCGCTGACAGCAAGAAAATCTACAACAAAAAGGGGATCTGATGCAAGATCTACCTTAAAAAGTCCAAAGCAAACCAGATACCGGTGAAGCTGGTTGAACACAGCATTCTTTTCAAAGTAGGAAAGATACTTTCTGCTTCTCTCAAAAGTAAGGATGGCCACTTGCAAATCTGGCCAAAGCAGTCTTGGTTCTTCGATCGTATTTTATGTCCGGCAGGGTACCAGGGGATGTCCTATGATACCTGTGGTGTGTAGGTGGTACACGCCTTAATAGAAGAAGCTTGGATCTTTCAATGGAACAGAGTTACCTATGAGTGAGTGAGGAGCCATTGGCTGTTTCGTTTTCACTACCCTCTTTCGCCAGTCTGATACCTCATTACCACGAATATCCACGTAGTGGAGGTAAGCATCGTGATTCTCAGAGTTTGTGTGAAGCATTCTTGAAACAACCTTTAGAAATAAAATTTAATTTTACTATATGTAATGGCTTTACTCATGCATTTATTATAAATAAATAAAAATTTAGCCTAACTTATTTAATTAAAAGTTTATGCTAATGATGAAAAGTAAAATAAATTATAAATAAAAAATAATTAATAAGAGATAAATTATAAACAAAAAAAAATAGTGAACAAAAAATAAATTAATGAAAAAGGAATAAAAAATAAATTATAAACTAATTGTACCGTTTTGGTGACGATTTACCATTAAAATTTGAAAATTGATTTAGTGAAATGATTGTATGAAATATTTCTATCAATGCATAATAATTTTGAAAACATTAATAAAAAAAATAAATTTGACGCAAAAAGGATTTAGCAGAGGATTTTTTTTTGCTCAAATTATTTTTTACAGGCTTGAACATCTAAATATGTCGATATAAAACAACTAAAAAATACGAAGAAACTTATTTGATTTCCGGTAACATTATTTCCAGTAACAACATTCTGATGGCTCTTACCTAACTCTAAGAAAGATTATTTTATTTTCTCCTACAATCAATACTACAAATGTTGATAAATTATAAGCTTGAAAAAAAAAAGCAAAACAAAAAAATATGGGCAGTAAGAAAAATCAATAGCACTTATGTATGTGAGTTAGTTTCTTTTATTAATAAAAACATCGGGAAAAAAAACTATTCCTCAAAAAAATATTTTTTTCTTTGTACAGATGACTTTTTGAGAGAAATCCGAGAACAATAAATATATTGTATTACGAAGACGCATTTTTCTTTTTTGGAGTAAGCTCGAGGCTAATTGGAGTAGAGCTTTTAGGCAAGGCGTGAGGGAAAAAAACTAGTAATACAATGCAATGCGCGCATATAGAATTCCTTGCTTTTTATTGGAAATCGAATATAGCGCGTGTTTATTGAAAAATTTAACAAAAATTAATAAATAGCTAAAAGAGAAAGAGGAAACACATTGTTACATCTTTTGAAATATTCCACCTACAAAGAAATAAATAAAGTAAATTTCATAAGAATTTATTATATGTGGATGTAATAATGCAAAGACATACGAAATGGTATTTCGACTAACTGGAAGCTGTCGAGCCTCTACTGGAGCCCTGTACTTGATGGCAATTCAGGTCTCAGTCTGTCAATCGATAATCCGCTAATCACTACAAACAGAATTAATTATTTTTTTTATTGCCAAATGTATTTGCCGTCAATCAAAATTTTGATCACATTCTTGTTGGCTAGAGTGCATAAATCTCAACTGGAGTTTTATGTCAGATGACAACACAAGTTTAAATCATTTTCAAGCTGCCATGAGTAAGTTTTAACGTCTTTCTTATTACAAATAGAATTCATCATCAATCAAAATTTCGACCACTTTCGACTAGCTAGAGTGCTCAAATTTCAAATTTAACTTTATTCCTGACGCCAGTAGAAGTTACAACTGTTTTCTAAATGCTGCAAGGGGAATTGATTCGCATTTACTTACAATCGAAATTTCATCGACTGTCTTGCGTGAGCAAACTAACTTAGGTCAACTATCTAAAAAGAAGAAAATATTAAAATAAAACTTTGAAAATTAATTTTAATTGCTAACTCTCAAGTAGACTAAAAAAAAAAGAATTTATTTTTGTCATACATGAAAAAAGAAAGTCTGTTATGTATAATAAATTTCTATCACCACCGAAATTTTCTTCATATTATTCAGAAATTATCCGCTCTACGTTTCTCGTTTGAGGTATGTCGATAATATATTAATTTTTCTACTTTTCTTGAAAAACATACACAATTAAAAATAAATTTGAACCAATCAAGCGTACAAAAAAAAATCGAGTCTAATAATGATCCCAAAAATAATTTTTATAGAAATGTTACTAAATAATTTCACTAATGAGACATAAGACTGAGTGGTTTTGCAATTCCGTCTAACGTCTGGAAGTAGCGGGTTAAAATCCCGAGATAACCCCTTCATGCATATATCCTTCTTTTACTCAGGCTCTCTGTTCTTCATTTTGGCCAGGGCTTATAAGCCGTGCTTTGTTATCAGCACACCTGCCTGCATATGTAAAAAATCATTCGAAAATGCAAATATAAAGAAAAAAAATTGTACACTAGTTGAGTTGTTTATTACACCCTTTAAAGTTTTTCTCTAGTCTCTTTTTCTTATTTGCTTCAAAATTATGATAACTGCATAGAGCTATGTTTTGTTTCGGTTCTTTGCTTGCCGAAAGACAGGCCAACTACAAAGTTTGGAAAATCATTGATGAACTGATTCAGCTCTTACAATAAACCATTTTAATTTAATTTCATTTCGCTTGAAACATTTTATTCTAAAAACAACTTCTCAGCAAGAAAATTGACGTTTGTTTTAAAGTAATGTAATACTTTATTTGACAGATGATAGAAAATGAAAGCTCAACTTGGAACTTTATTAAAGTTAACAAAGTAAATCCAACAGTTAAAAGGTTAATTTGATAGATGTGCCAAGTATAGCTTCTATAGTTATTAAAAGTCAATTATTTAAGGGAATATATGTTAATTTAATATTATTTTTGTGCCAAAAAAATACCTTGACAATCACCTTATGTTAAAACTACTAGGACATTTTTGCTCCGTTTCTCTTCGGTATATTTGGACTTTCAAGCATATTTTGGCTTTTTCGGAAAGGTTACCCATAAATCCCTAAAATCATAAAAGGTTACCCATTACTGCAATAGTTTAGAAAATGACTATATGAAATAGTTTAACAAATCATTTGAGAAATCAAGAAAAGCATGGCTTTAAATAAAAACTACGAATATGAATTATAATACTAGTGAAATACGGTTTAGAAATATGCGAAAAATTTTAAACTGCAAAGAGAACACCGCGCATCAAAATAAAAAACCAATCATATTACTGGTTATACAATAAATTGCAATAACATTAAGGAAAATAAGACAATTCGTATCTATGAAAAAAAAGAGTTTGTTGATTTTTTTTTTTTTTTTGGATTACCATATTAGAAGTGCCATGAGTTGGTAAAGGACAGTAAAGCACCAGAATAAGCATAGTAGTTCTTAGTAACAGTTACTACAGATACTTATTAGTTCTTTCTTCTCTTGGTATTGCCCTCTGATATAAAAGGAGAAAATCATATATTTTTTAACTAATCATTTCTTGGTTTAGATTAATTTTTTTAAATAAAATTTCTTTAAAATAAAATAGTATTTAAGAGTAAGCAGCAAACGACGCTGCTAAAGAAACTCAACCTTCCTGATGGCTACGGGTCATCTTCTTACGATCTTTAACCGATATTTACACGACAAGATAATTTTCAATGAATATTAAACATTGGTAACTAACCTAAAAAACATTGATTACCAATCAAATGCTTGTTACAAAAATTGAAATTTTTGGCATTCCATACACAAATAAAGAGAAAATAAGTAAATTTAATTGAGAAGAATAAGTTTTATTCAGTGACACTGAGTATTTGTTTATTTATAAAAAATATTTAATTAATAAAATACATTTTATGAAGAAATAGGTAATTTTAAAACAAGTAAAAATTCAAGCAATATCGATTCAGTGTTCTTTGCAACACCGTTAAAAAGCGTAATAGGATTACAATAGTTCTTAATTGTTAATAAAACGGTAATAAGGCATCTCAGAAAAAGAAAACAGGAAGTTTTAAAAACAGCGAAAGTCAGGATAATCATAGAGCATCCCTAATTCTCGAAGAAAGGAGCATGTCAGCCATGACGCACCCCCTTTCTTGATAGAACCCTTTTCTTAGAGTCTTTAATCCGAAAGGACGGGGCACGTCTTATCCCAAGATGCGGGTCAGGAGCTCAAGGAAAGGGATGATGAGAGCAGCGAGAAGAATATCAGGATAAATAAACGAGAAAAAAATTCTCGTGCGGAACCGCTTAAAGAATGTTACATTCACTTGTTCTCTACTCGCTCCAATAGATCCGTTGTTTGAATTTTGAGTGCACTACCGTATCTTCACGCATCTTCTGCAGCAATTTTGGCCACTGGGGTAGAATTTTCACGAGTTTATGAAGGATAGAGAGTGGAGTAGAGTTGAGATGTGTATCTTCCGAGAAAACGATCCATTTTTATTTCTTGTACTTCTATTAAGGTGGTAAAAATCGTTTCCTACTTGGGAAATTTAGAATTTCTGAAGCATTATCAAATTTAAAAGAACTGGTTCTCATATTTCATATTTCTTCATACTTTATGGTGCTATAGCAATTGAAGATTAACAGGCAAGCAAAGCATTTTTTTACATTTTGGAACGATTGAATAAAGTTTAGGTGCTTTTCCTCCGAGAAAACGATTAATTTTTTTGTTGTTGATGTATTTTTTTAGGTAGTAAAAATCGTTTGCAATCTGAAGCAATATCAATTGGCATTTCTGAAGCATTATCAAGTTTAAAAGAAATGGTACTCAGATTTAATACTTCTTCATACTTTTTGGTACTAATAAATTAATTAAATATTTAAAGACGAGCTAATTTTTTTGTTGCTTTTAAAAGATTAATTATAGTTGAGGTGTTTCTCTTTCGAAAAAACGTTTCATTTTTAGTTCTTGCCTTTCTATAGTGGTTGTAAAAATCGTTTGCGAATTGGAAAATTAAAATTTCTCAACCATTACCTATTTTAAAAAAATGATGATGAAAAATGAGTCTGATTTTAGATATGTTTGTATTTTGCAGAACTAATTAATTATTCTAGATATGCTGATGAAATAAAGATTTATAGATAATTTCCTTTTTTCATTCAGTGCAGTTTGAAGAATTATAACATTACAGTCTATATAATTTATACATTTATAATTTGCATTCTTAATATTACCCAGAAAATATTTTGAATCCTTTTTATCACAGTATAAAATAAACATCAGTTTTTTTTTGCTGTGACAACTCTCTATTTCCTTTCAATACTAATATATAAAAATCTTTATAACTTTTATATTAATTTTTATAATAAAGTCTTTTATATATTTTTTTAAAAGCGACATATTTTTATATTGTGTAAGTTTCTATAACTCTAACTTTAATATTTTAAATCCTATTTTTCGCTTTGTTTTTAGTATGGTTTAAAATAACAAATATTATGAAAACTGTTATTTATATAAAGGAAAATTATTTGCGTTTTTGTTAAACCATTTCGTGATGTTTTTCGCCAACTTCTGGTCATAAACTTAAACTTTGAATCACGCAACTAAGACAAGAATTTAATTTTTATAAAAATCCTTAAATGGGTATCATAAATCATTACTTTGAAACGAGGAAAAAATATGAACCAGCTACTTCATTAAATTCTAAAGAAACCATACACATACATCATCACTATCTCGAAAGAAAAAACCATTTTTTTAAGTTGCATACGCTGTAAACTAGGAAAATAAATATTAAATAAAAAAACATTTATAGAAATACTATATAATAAAAAGAAGTTTTTTCTACTTTTTTATTTAATGATTGGCAATGCCACCCATTTCAAAAACACAAAGTTCACAGTTACCGCTGGCAACTCACGTGAGTCTAAAATATTTTTCGCTCTTAGAAATCTTTTTAATAACATTTCATATCTGGCAACACTCCAAAGCACTTACCTTTAGGTAACAGACGAACTGTCAAAAACTCTCTACGTTCTCCTTCCATTTATCCTAAAAAGCAGACATCAGAAACACGTAGCATTACATGAGAAATACTTTCTCAGTTAAAATTTATGTGAGCCTTAAGACATTTAGACATTTTCTTCCATCCAACTTAGGGCGTATTCTACCTCGAATCTGACAAATTTAAGGAGTTTCGTGCCATGAAAAATTTCTTATAAAAATTTTTTTGTTGCTCTTTTAAAGAATTTTCGGGATTATATGTAGGAAGTTTACGTAATGGTACAAAATTAATGACGGATATTTTAAAGCTGTTTTAAAGTGCGGTAAAGGAACTAAATGCTCAAAACTAAGTATATTTCGCGGTACATTTTTAACAAAAATCGGTTCAAAGTTGAACTATATTTTGTTGAACCTTGTATCAGAATTCGCTAAAATACTAGTACGTAAGACAAAGATTATGCATCACTATTAGTCTCGATGTGCAAAAAGTGTGAAGCTTAGAAAAATAAGTATTTATTTACTGCTACAATGAAGTGTTATTAACTATTGAAATATGACTATTATTTTCTAAAAACTCAAGTGTTCATTGAATTTCATTAGTTGGATACATATTTATCCCTAAATTTACAGGTGGTACATAAAATAAGATAGATTTTAAAATTTATACACATGTTGCAAGTCTTAAAATTTTATGCACGCAAAGAATACGGTTTAGTCTATATACGCAAAGAAAAATTGTTTTGGGGAGAGTGGCATAAAACCGGGTAGTGGGGTAAGACCAGGGACTTGATTGTGGCGAAATTGGTTCTATTTTTTCAGCGAACAATATTTAAATTGCACTTAAATGGTCAAAAAAAGGACATTATTTGGCGTGTATTTTGACTATATTGGCGTGTTGTCGTTGAATAATTCGCAACATTTGTGTAGATACATAACACACTACATGTTAATAACATGTGCACAAAAGTTATACTTACAAAATCAGCTTTCTAATGTTCTCTCGCTTTTCAGCTATCTTTATTTATTGGTCATTAGAGCTAAAAAAATAATTTTAGACCAGCTTATTATACGATTTTTAAGGAATCATACCCAACAAACAATAAGGATTTCGTTCGATAGTAGTACTGTTATGCTTTGTTTCGATAACATCTGCTCTCGGGGTAAAACCGGGTACCCCTTTGATGTGTGCATGTGTTGGGCCCACGAAATCAGCAGTGCAGCGGAAGAAGAAGACAACTACATATAAAGATGAACAAAGAATTTACGAGCTCTAGAACAAAATTTATAGCGGGCCTCTTCTTCAAAGCACGAAAAGTTTGATTTTTGTATTTTGTAGAATTTTTGAAGACTCTTTATAGAATGTTTTCATAAATGTATTAAAAACTCTCTGTAATTTAAAAAAAATTGATTAATATGCACTATATTTTTTTAAAATAAATTTTGGTTGAGCCCTTGTCAGACCTGGGCCCCATAACAATTCAACCTTCCTCCCTCCTCCTTCCGAACTGTCATATAAATTGCATGAATAATTAACTTAAATTGTCAGATGGAATAGAAATGTCCACTACTTTTTCACTGACATTTCGACTTTTCTAAATATTCCATAGAGTTAACATGTGTACCCTATGTTACCTCACTTGTGGGCTAAGACCGGGTGATTTGATTTTTTCTAGAAAAAAAAATCATTTATTAAAAACAAAAGTAGAACATCAAAGATTTTCAGGAGTGATATATTTCACGTAACTAAATATTGAATATCTTAATTAAATCTGCAGTTTCTAGGTCGAGCAGTTTAGCTCTAATAGGCCTTCGAATATTAACTTCCTGGTATTGCCTGACTTTCCCCTAATGTATGAAATGATTTTCTTTTTTGAAGAAATGCATATACGTTGAAAAACTGTACATGAATGGTGTACAAACTAAAAAAAGATATTACCCTAAATGACTTCTGTTGATTGCATTTTTACCAAAATGCAAATTTTAATTGTTTAAAGGGGGATCTCAAGTATGCTAGTTAATTAATGCTAACTATTAAGTACAGAAACAGACACAAAAACGTACTTTCTCTGTAAAAATAATGCACCTTTTTTCGACGGATTAGGATTGTTGACTGTCAAAATAGTGGGTTTACCGTTATCTGAAAAATATGGTCCCAATGGTTTACTTAAGAGAACGGTCAAATGTTTTACCACTTAATGTTAATTCCCTTTTTTGCAGATTTTACCATATTTAGGGAATTTTTTAAGAGAATCGAAATTTTCTTACACATAATAATAGAATTCGTTTATTCAAAGGTAATTCCTTGTAAAAATAATTTTTAATTCCTTATAATTTTTTTTTATCATTTGATTTCATAGGGCTCCTCAAAATTTAGATATACAAATTTTTGTACCATTTTCAAATTGAACTAAATGACCAAATCAAAAATTTAATTGAAAATTGAAATAAATTGAATGGAATATTGAACTGAAATATTACTTTAATTTCTAATGCATTTTGTAATGAACTTATTAAAGTAGCCTTAAAAAAGTTGTATTACCTTATCTTAAACTACAATACACCTTACTGCATATTAATATACATAACGCTGACCGTAGCACCACAGCATTTTTTTTCTCTATTTCATTTCAGAAATAAAATACAAAATGAAATTTATATACTTAACGTAATTAACCTGTGTGAACTTTTCACTATCATGTTATTCATATGAGGAAAATTTATAAAACCGGAAGAAGATCAAGAAAAAATGATAATGTATTCATGGAAGAATTTTTCATATTTCAGATAAAGTGATTTTTCGTGTAATGTTCCTATCATTTGATGTTGACCTGCTCTAGGGACGCATTATACTGTCTCGCCTGAAAGACTGCAAGTAAAACGTGATGTCGGAAAACTGTTCTAGCTCGTTTGCTCTGAATAATTTTGTATAAATGCTTTCACATTTAAAGTTGATTAGGAAGTGGATTAATTTCATAGTTTTATGTCGTTGCACCTAATATGATGCCCCATTCATCATTTGGAATTTTGTTTAATCATATATAAACGTAATATTACTTATACACTCTTTAACAAAAAAATCGATTCGCCAAGAAGGAGTTGTCCGATTGAAACGAAAATAGGTGGATAGGAAGACAATGTACAGAGTAGTATATGATTAAAATTTCCGAACAATTGAATAATTTATTGCAGAGTTACAGTAACAAGTTCAATAAGGTGTTGACCCGCCTCTACGCTGGATACAAGCTGCCACACGGCGTGGCATAGACCGATAAAGTTCCCNTAATTCATTGTGCAATTTATATAAATGTTTGTAATAAATAAGAGAAAATTATATTTTTATTTATTTAGAAGCGACGGGTTAGTTCCAAAGGAGGACGGGTACATTGTTGGACCAGCCGTCCTCGGGGACGGGTGAAAGTTTTAAGTTTTTTCGAGCCCTGTTTAAATCCGATTTAGACTTTTCATTACACCTTCCTCATTAGTAATTCAATAAATTTCAATAGTTTGTTTTTACCACATCTAAATACTAATCTGCGCCCCCTATTGCTGATAATCTTTTTAAACAAAACTTTCTTATATTAAAATTGGTGAATATGGAAAAAAGCGTTTTTTTAAAATTTGAAATAACGAAACATTTCATTTAGATAGTAATTATTAGAACTTTTATTAATGAACTAATAGCTATATTAAAATGGAAACCAAGGATTTTCTTTACTTACGTATTGACATTTGTTTTCAATTTTAAATATTTATAAAAATTATAATATAATCATTTTATTACGATAGATTTAAATTAAATTCAGTGCTCCTAATACTAATTTTGATGCATATTAATTTTTTTCCTACCACTTGTAAAAACTTGTAAATGCGCTACATTTCTGAAAAGGCTTGTTTTAACGTGTTGAAATTATTTTTATGATTGTTTTCCCACTTGCTGCATAAACTTAAAATACCCCCTAGTGAATTGTTTGATAAATATGATTCTTTCTTTTGTCTTTTCAAATTTTTATATTTAATGAGGATAATAGTGATGAATTAAAAATGTATTCAGCGAGAGTACGTCGACTCATTAAACAAAGGAAATAAAATACTTAAGAAGAATTTCAAAAACTTTACCATTTAATATTTCCAATTTAAACCTCAAATTTAGTCAGAATAAACAAAATATTTGCATTCAGTTTACATTAGGAACAAAGTTAAAATCTTATTTGATTTGAGGTCCTTTTACAATTACTTTTTGTTCTTCTCTCTAAACACAAGTTTGCTTTTAAAAAAGGAATTTGAAACTGCAATTGGTAAAGATTTCATTTATTCAGTGGATATTAAACTAGAATAAATTCAATCCAATCGAATTTATGCATTCGTTTTGTTTTGTTTTTTACCCTGGAGGTATTTTGAAAATCGAAAAATTCCTTAGCGACGAAAAATAAATGATTTAGGCATTTAGGTTTAATATAGAAATAATATTCCTTGCACTGTGAAAACTTCTTTAGATAAATCCAAATAAGAAATACTTTAATGTTACTATTCGTCGCAATCATCACATCGTATTTAATTCTTTTGTATATAAAATTGGCTTAACACTGAATATATGTCATGATTTAATTTGTTTATTGGACATAGTAGATAAACTGTTTTACACAAAGTTCAAAAATTTAAGTTTACACATTATATTTAGTTTTACACTAAAATTACTACGATAAAATAATAATTGACTGTAACACCAGAAAGAATTTGTCTATACATATTTTAAGATTTAAATTAATAATGTTATTTCAGAGAATATGAATAGTTTTAAATTCCTCCATTTAAAAAAATCAAAACGATATTTATAATAAATTTAAGGGTTTAAATTACAATATTCTTTCATTTATTTTATTTGAATTGTTGAACTAAGAACTGATAATTAACAACTCGGTCGAAGACTACGTTGTTTGATTGATGTCCGAAACTGCTTTAATTTCTTTAGATATTGGAAGCTTATAAAAATTAGTCAAACTAAATTATAATTGCTAAGGTTAGTCGAAAACAAGGTGGACCTCTTATTTTAATATAAACTTGTAAGTTTTATAAAAATACACACCATGCTCGATAGAATAATAGAACTTAATTAACCAGTAATAGAACTTAATTAACAAGTTTATTAATTCTCATATTTCGTTTTAAATTTTATCATTTTATTACTTAACTCCGGATATGATATTTTTTTTCATTTCATGACTAGTAAGTACGAAAATAAATAAATAAAAGATAAAGAATTTGTAAATGGTTCTTACTTTGTATCATTTCAGTAAATTTTACTAATAAAAGAAGATTCATTGTTTGAAACAGATTGGAGGACTTAAACTCGATTGTTTCCTTGAAAAATAGAACTATTTAAATTTAAAACTTTAATTTATAAATAAGGTATTATGACAAACTTTCCTCTTTTCCCCTCTATTACAGCGCCTCTAGCGGTGAAATAAGACAGTCCGCTAGGAACCACCGTCAAGTACGGACCCTTAATTCGGAATCCTTAACCCCTCTTCCAAATTCTTATATTTTTTTATTCTTGTTTTTATTTTATATGTGTTTTATGAATTGGTTAAAACACAAATTCATCCAGTCACCCTACAGTATATTAAAATGAATTTAAGGATCTTTTCAAAATAAACTTTAATTTGAATTTGTTAAGAATTACTTTTTCCATATAATAATAAGTGTATTCATATAATAATTGTCAACAGTATTGACAAGTAACAATAAGTCATATTTTGGAGTTTTAAGATAACGGTACATAATATAACACATAATTTTAAAGCAAAATATTTAAAGAGATATAAAAATTTTAATCTTGAAGACAATGAGATTGAGAGAGTCAATAAAATAATGTTTTTTATTTATAAAATCTGAATTATAATAATTTTAATCTGAACCTAGCAGGTTTTATTATATATGTGTGAATCTAACCTTGTAAAAGAATAGAAATTGCAACAGTCTATAATTTTCATATAGTTAAAGAAAAAATTGATAAAGATAAATTGATTACTAATAAAAATGTATAATTAAACAAACTATTTATTTATTAACTATTTTATGCATCATTTTTCCCCAAAAATACTAATAGGATCATGACTTAAAATTGCTAACTAATCATTTTAAATACTTGTAAAGTAAAATTCATAGATAAAATACTGATTAAATAAAATAACCTACTTAAAAAAATATAAAAACGGAACTCACTGCGTAAAACTTTTTAGTGAATTGAGAATTTTAAGTGACTTCTAATCGTGGTATGAATATTTAATTAAAAAATAAAAACACTTTTTTCCAAGATACAAAAATAGTGGAAAAATTTTTTTGATGGTACAACAACGAGGCTTATCTAAAAGATCTTTTTTTTACCGTTTAAATAACTATCAACACGAACTTTTTCAATTTTTGAACGATTCGCGAATATTTTGAGAATCAAAAGTCAAATTATTATCATGAAAAAAACTAGTTAAGTTTATTTTAGTTGAAACTGAAATTGAAATATCTGAAATTTGAAAAACAAACGGCAAATTTAATTGCTTTTGTTCCTGCTTTAATTATACTTATATTTCTTTTAATCATCTTAGGCATGCTACTATATTTTATTTATTTAATGTTTTTGAAGATGTTAGCTATTTAGATATAAAAATCAGCTTGTTTTATTTAGAATTTTAAAAAAAATAAGGGAATTACTAAAAGCATCTTACTAAAAGAAAAGGTCTATATTTGAGACGGTTTTTTTTCGGACATGGAGATTGAGTTTAAAACAAGAGTTGAAACAAACTAAAACATATATATTCCCAGAAAGTAATTTAAGCCGCATTTTTGAGCATGTTAGAGGTCACAATACCGCTGCCATAATAGATTTTTTAACCTTTTGACGCACAACTTTTATTAAACATGTTTTTATACTTTTTTTCAGTATTTTGTATTATTTTAATCGAAAATAATTGGAAAATATTATATTTAGCATTCTGATAATTTATCGTTATGAAATACAGCATAGAACACTGGCGTCTTTTTCTATGTTAAAGATAAAAATCTTCCTAACACGGCTCACTTCCAGAAAATAATTTTTCGAATTTGCACTTACTTGCAATTATTTAGATTTAAGAGAAGCAGTTATTCATCGTTGAAATTTATTTAATATACAAATTGATACATTTTTTAAATGTGAATGAAAAAAAAATCAGACTACTCTATTTGGATTTTATATTTTACTACAAATATAATTCCGACAATCCAACAGATTTTTTTATTAATTATTAGACACTTTTTTATAATTTAAAAATACCAAAATATATTTTTACTTGTAATTAGAGTATCAGAAAAAGAATGTATAAAAAGGATACCCGCTTCCCACCTACGTCAAAAAGTTAAAAAAAAAATTTTTTGAAATCACCAGCAATGTTTTTGAGTTTTTTGAGAATGATCCTAAAGGTTTACCCCCCCCCCCTTAAGACACAATTATACTAAATACAATAATAATGACCATTATAATAATTACCCTATTCCAATCTTAATTTTTAAAAAAATAACATATCGTATCCTTTCCCTTATTGGTATATAGATAAAAGTAACCTGAATTTTGAATGACCTATGAATTATGAATTATTATGAAAAGTTGGTCCTTCATAAGTGAAAATCTCAAAATTAAGTATTTATAAATAAATACTAAACTTTATGAAGATTAAATGAAACTTAATTATTAAATTAAATATTATATGAAATGCAGTACTGAAGTTTAAATTAAAAACGGAGAAAGCAACAGTTTTCGAAAGCAATAACCCACAACAATGATCCATAAAGTCACTAAAGCTAAAAAAGTTTGCCGTTATCCTTAAAAGACCCGCATTAATAATTACCCACTTAAGTGATCACCTTTTAGCAATGAATACTTGTCAAATGATTTTAGCCCGAAAAGACGTTCAGATGTTAAAAACAAAGCGCATAAAGAATGTATCAGCTCTCAGGGTATTCTTAACGGTCGGATGTGCATCAAAAAGTACCTCAAGTGTACCGTATCCGACCATCTTGCCAAACGCGTTATCTCGAACGAGATACAAAAACTGGATACCCGAGGGTCATGATGATGTAAGAGGAGGTTCTCCGTTACCATGGTAATGATGCTGATGAATGCCTGGACGCGTTAGAGATGGGAATAATGAATGTCGGTGATGAATTTTGCTGCTTTACATCATTATTCACTTCTCGTTCTGTTTGCAAGAAATGATGTGGAGAAACACCACCGACTGGGATGTCACCGTCTCCTAATGTCGGAATGAAATTTTTCGTTCGTTTAAGTTGCTTAATAAGCTAATTTTTGGTTACCTTGAGAATGATATTACGGTTTTTAATGAAATATTTTGAGAGAAATATGGCAGGAAAAAAATGGATTGGAAATGAGTTTTGTAATTAAAATGTTAAGCTAGAAAATGAAAGTTGAAGTTGAAGGAAATTTGTAAATTTTCTTGAAAGTAGAAATGAATTTTCATCCACATTTAAAAGCAATTCATACACTGTTGGACAAATTACACGAATGTCTGAATGCTACACTCACAGAAAAATTGGTTCAACGTTGAACCATATTATAGTAACTTGAACCATAATATTGTGTAAACTCGGAGTTAACTTTGTGGAGAATTAAATAGAATATACATACCTGTAAAAAGAACACTAATGTCTGAAAGTTACACTAACAGAAAAATCGATTCAAAAAAATCAAAATGTTAAACCATATTATTGGTATCTTGAACGATAATATTGAGTCATTTTGCTTTAAGCTTTGTAAGGAATTAAATAGAATATACACCGTGTTGGACAAAGTACACTAATATCTAAACGCTACATTTCGGTTCAACATTGAATCATACTATAGGTAACTTATACCATAATATTGTACAAAATTGCTGTAAACTTCGTAGAATCTTGATTCTTGAAACATATTATCGTGAAATCAAATATAAGAAGTACGATAGTATGTTTCAACTAAGCACCGTATTAACAACGCAGCAAATTTTAACGATATTGTGGATGAAACATGCCAAAAGTTTTAACTATATAGCTTCTTTTTTGAATAACATAAGCTCTGTTCAAATATTTTTAGCAACATAACCTCAGATATACAGTCTGTCAGATATTGAAAACTCGCAACAAACCAGTTATCGTTTAAACTTTGATCTTTCAATTTGTCAATAACAATTTAATTCTTCAACCGGTTTAGCTAAGAAATTTTTAAAATAATGTAGTAAAACTAGAAATTTACGTAAATATTTTGTAATGAACTCTCGGAGAAAAAAATTTTGGTAAAATTACCATACTATAGAGTAATAACATTACCATACTGTAGAGTAATAACAGGTAAAAAAAAAAGAAAAAAAGCATAATTCTGATTAATAAAACCAAAATATACGGTATTTAAATTATTCATTTGGTAATTTTTCCGTTCATATGATAGCGGTTTACCGGGAATTCTGATTTTCAAAATTATAGCTTCAATTATTACACTTTTCATAAAAAATCCAAATCTGAAAAGTTAGTTTAATCGAATATATTGTTTTAATAAAAAGCTTTAAGGTGTCATGATAAAATTACTAAATTTTATCACATTTACCAAATTTTATCATACATTGTAAGACCGTATCATATTGTTGATCTTCCCGAATTCATTACCAAAACACCTTCGGAAAAAATTATTGAACTTTTTGGTGTTCCCATGGTGCCAAAAGCACGATAAATATTACTATATTCTGGTAGTCATGACCATATCTTTTTAGTACAGATTTTTTTAAAAAAAATCGATTTTAATGTACTTACAAAGTAGTAGATGTAATGTTGAAGTGTTCTTTTTTTTTTTTTTTTTTTTTTTTTTTTTTTTTTTTTTTTTTTTTTTTTTTNTAAGCACCGTATTAACAACGCAGCAAATTTTAACGATATTGTGGATGAAATATGCCAAAATGTTTAACTGAGTAGATTCTTTTTTGAATAACATAAGCTCTGTTCATATATTTCTAACACCATAACCTCAGATATACAGTTAGGCAGAAGTTGAAAACTCGCAAGAAAATAGTCATCGTTTAAACTTTGATCTTCCAATTTGTCAAAAACAATTTAATTCCTCAGCCGGTTTAGCCAAGAAATTATTAAAATAAAGTAATGAAATGAGAAATTTACGTAAATATTTTGTAATGAACTCTCGGAGAAAGAATTCTGATAAAATTATTATAGAGTAAGGGTAATAACATTTCAGGTAAAAAAAAAAAACATAATTCCGATTAATAAAACCAAAATATATGACATTTAAATTATTAATTTGGTAATTTTCCGGTTCATATGGCAACGATTCTGATTTTCAAAATTATAGTTTTTATTATTACACTTTTGGTAAAAAATCCAAATCTGAAAAGTTAGTTTAACCGAATATATGGTTTTAATGAAATGCTTTAAGGTGGCATGATAAAATTACTAAATTTTATCACATTTAAAAAATTTTATCATACGTTGTAAGACCATATCATTTTGTTAATCTACCCGAATTTATTACCAAAACGCTTCGGGAAAAATTACTGAACTTTTTGATGTTTCCATGGAGCTAAAATCACGATAAATGTCACTATATTCTGGTAGTCAAGACAATACATTTTTAGTACATAATAAATTTTTTTTAAAAAAAATCGATTTTTATATACGTACAAAGAAGTAGATGTAACGTAAAAGTGTTGTTTTTTTTGTGAAAGTTAATCAGGGAAATCAATAAGGCAAAAGTATTTTCAAAATGTATATCTCATTGTGTGTGATATTCTATGTATATAGTACATGTGTGCTTAGTTTACTGTAAGAAGAAGAAAAATAATTGAAGTTCAGACAATTTTTACTGGAAGCAGATCATATACCCTTTGCTACACAAGCTTCAAAAAACTATCTATCTCAAACCAATATCAAAATTACTTCAAACTTCAAGATTAAACTTTTAAGCTGAGAAAATCTACACTAAAATATGATTTCACTGTACAATCAAACTGATACTGGTGTTTTTATTCCAAGCACTATTCTAATTGCATTCAATAATCATTCGTCATGCTTTTATAGCGTGTTTATTTTTTCTAATTTAGTACTAATTTAATTCTTCTTCTTCTGTAGCAGCTTCTGAAATTGGTGTTGCCTGTGTTCCTGATATATTCGTACCAACTAAATATAAAATTTGTACAACCTATATTACGACAATTTGGTTCAATTTTGAATACCATCTGTTCTACATGCAATCGTTTCATTAAAAAAACTTTTACATAATTAGAATTATTTAATTCAAAATTATGAATATAGTTAATTCAATGATAAAAACTTACAGAGGGCATATGATTAGGCAGAATTTTTAGAATATTTGTTTTTATATACCCGAATAAACTAAAGCTTTTCTATGCTTTTTTCAAACTCTCGAAATGTATAGATTACACGAACTGCTGAATCATACTTAATTAATAAGTATGTTTCAAATTAAAAAAATACCTTTTTTTTCAGAGTAAAAAAAAATTAATTGTTATGTTTTTCAAGAAATCATTATAATTTTTGTAAATTTCAAAACATAATTAATCAATGATTGCTTAAATATAATATATTACTGAAAGAAATGTCAAAGTTTTTTAAAAAGAAAGCTTAGATGTGAAAAAAAAAATATTTGCTTAGAAAATTCTTCAGAATATTTTCATCAAAAAGTTTGTGTAAGTGATTATATTTGTGTAACTTATTCAAAATAAATCTTCCTATTGTGCATTTAGAGAAGAGAGGCATTTATTTTATTGTACATTTAAAGTTTACCCTTAAATTAGTTTTTTAATTTCCTTATGAAAACAACGTTTTATAATTGTGAAAGCCAGGTTGAAAAATTAAGACACATACTTTTAAGCAGCTTTTCTTGGATTTATAATAACTGCTGTGCTTAAACTTCGCATTTTATAACAAAAGAGAATTCTCATAGCATGAAGAGTTTCTACATGGTTTTAGAATTCATTCTGTCGTTTCTCTTAGAATTCATGCAGAAACTCAGCAAACATTCATATTTACCTAAATGTTACAGATGAAGCTATGGATGATTAAGTTAGAATTATAAAGGTATATTAGGGACCATTAAAATTTTATTTAGATTAAAATATTAAAATATTATATTTAATTAATATTTATTATATACGTATTAAAATATAATATTAAAATATTAGTATATATATTTATACTTGGGATATTATGGTAAATTATGAAAACACAAATTTTTCTCAGAAAAAAAGAATTAGTTTTTATTTCTTCGAAACTATTTTAATTTTGTTTGCTTGTCAATTAGAAATTGTAAGGACTTAAAATAATAATAATAATAATAAAAAACATATAATTACGGTAACACAAACTACGGCAAGGTTGCTTCATTCAGAAAAAAATAGTTTTCTCGCTATTTCCTCTACATGCTATATTTTAAAATCTGTTTGTCCTGAAATTTTGTATAAATGTACTATATACTTTACTATGTACTTTAAAAATAATAATAAAACATATAATTACGGTAATACAATTTACGGCAAGATTGTTTCATTCAGAAAAAATAGTTTTCTCGTTATTTCCACTACATGCTATATTTTAAAATCTGTTTGTCCTGAAATTTTGTATAAGTGTACTATATACTTTACTATGTACTTTAATAATAATAATAATAAAACATATAATTATGGTAATACAAACTACGGCAAGATTGTTTCATTCAGAAAAAAATGGTTTTCTCGTTATTTCCTCTACATGCTATATTTTAAAATCCGTTTGTCCTGAAATTTTGTATAAATGTACTGTATACTTTACTATGTACTTTAATAATAGTAAAAAAACATATAATTACGGTAATACAAACTACGGCAAGATTGTTTCATTCAGAAAAAAATAGTTTTCTCGCTATTTCCTCTACATACTATATTTTAAAATCTGTTTGTCCTGAAATTTTGTATAAATGTACTAGGCATGCAGTTTTATAAATAAACTACTCATTAACTGATAGAACTATCATCTTTATTTTGCAGTCAAATTTGTATTATGAAAATTATTATATTCTTGAACAGTTTTGCTGTACATACATTATTATAAGTTAATATTGTGTCTAAAGCATAGTATATTCTCAGTTCAGTATTTTTGAAAGCAAGAAAAAAAAATTAAATTTAAAAAATAGGAATAATAAAGTTATAATTGATTTCATGAAAGGTTGATTTTTATAGATTTTGACACTTTCCCTCTTTCAATTTGAATTTCCTTTTAATTTTACATGTATCGTCATTTTAAATACATAAAATACACTATATTAACAAATCCAAATTAAATTACGGTTTGAAGTGAAACTTTGGGTGCATCATCTAGAAAATCCTATTTACTGCAAAATTTTACTACTGCATTTTTACCGTAAAACATTATACTGGAATTTTTACAGTTCTTATTTGATTAGAAGGAGTCAGTGATTTTACGGTAACTATTACTGTAAAAATATTGGCATAGCAGATTTTTTGTTCCGTAACATGTTGTGGTAAAAATGGATTTTACTTTAAACCGCTCCGGTACCAGGTGTGTTTGCATTTTTTACCGTAATTTGATCCAAACTTTTGGTGTAATAACTTTTACCCTAGATCTTACTCTTTACTATAATAACTGTTACCATTTTTAGACCTTTTACGGTAATAATTCGAAACTTAAAATTGAAATATTTTTTCTTTGAATGTATTTGGAAACCTTAATTTTGAATTTAAACTAATAATCCCATAAATAAAATAATTGCCGATAAAAACAATTGGGTTGTAAAAACACATTATTTATTGTTTTTTTAATTAAAACTCTTTGAGTGCGATAAATATTGTTAGCTCACCCGTCGTGAGAAATCACGCTTTTGTTTCAGAAATGCTTCACATTACTTCACAGAAATTCACAATAGCTGCATGTTAAAGAAATTCACAGAAACATCTTTTTTTCAGTTTCTAAAATATCAAAGATTAGCTTTTCTTATAAAATGATTCAAATTTGCATAAAATTTTGAAATCTATCATTGCAGTAGTGAATTTATTATATTAAATGCAAGAATCTGAGATCTTGTTATACTTTCAATGTTTGTTATAAATAGAAAAATTAGTTTTTGAAATTACCCATTTTAACATCATTTATTAAAAAATCAATATTCGTAGATATAAAATCAGGAATTTTAAAACAATTTTAAAATTTGGATACAAAATGGTTTTTACAATAAAATGTTGCATTTTAAACTTTAATTCTCGATCAATGATAATTTATAGCTTTTTAAAGCTTTACAATGTTTTTATTACATATTAATTGAATATGAACTACTAAATATGTCGATAGAAAAATTATTTCTTCGAATTTGACATTTATTTTTAAAGACATAAAACGCCCAAATGAAAAAGATGAAAGAATTGCTTCCGAAATAATATTTTTCGATTGACAGCTTTACTGATTCTGGTTTTCTTTCAATTCTTACAGTTTTTATCTCATTTGCTCTCATATTTCAGTTTCAATTTATTCTTAAATTGTTTTATATAGCCTACTTGGAAAGTAACCAAAGTAGAATCTAACCAGTATCTACCAGAAAAAATATAATACTTACGAAAAATATTATATGGACTTAAGAGAAGATTTTACTTTTGCTTTCTTAAACGTTTAAAAGTTTTTAAATATGTGTCTAGACATTTAGAGATATTTCAAAATTAAAAAAAAGAAGAAATAAAACCATTTCTTAAACTTGCCTCTCATATTTTTCTTAGAGATTACTTTGTGAATAGAAATCTGACCTCAAATCCTTAGCCCAGAATTTTTTTATCCAATTTAATTTTAAAATTATTTTGTTATCCAATTTAATTTTTCTTCAATAAAGCTTGACAATATCTTTAATTTCGGGCATGTTTAACTTACCTTCAGGTTTTTTATCACTATGGTGCCATTTAGTATATCAAACACTGGATTGGAATCTTTGAAAAACAGCTACATTTTAATTTTAAATGTATGCAAAACAGTATTGTGGAAGAAAACATGCAATCCTTTTTACTAAGGAATGCATATTTTCACTACATTCACAAAATATTCGTCTCTGATAATAGCGTAATCCTTCGAGCACTGAATAAGGATGCTTTAAAAGCTTTTTCTAAATTTTAAATACATACATTAAAGCTATAAATATATATTAACACTAGATTGCCTAAGGAAGTCATTTTGACTGCTTTTAATTTCAATTAGAAAAACAATGATGTATATAATGACACAATTTCTTAGAATTTTGTTCAACATATAATTTCTTTATTGTTAATATTTACTAATAACTTGTTATATAACTGTAAATGATATAAAAAATATTAAAAATTAATTTTAAGAAAATTTCTTTGCACATTATTTATTCTTTTTACAATCCAGTCATTTTGACTGCTTTTGGGCAATATAGGTATATACTAAGTTTCAGTCTTTCTAGTGTTAAATATATACGTATACAAAATTGAACCATTTAAGTATATATACATTTATTATTAAATAAATTTAATACAAAACAATATTGCTAGACAAAAAAAAAATTTCGTACAGAAATTTATCTTTCCGAAGTAGGGTCTCATAAAATTAATGACGCTTTAATGTTACTTGAAACTTTAAACCAGTTGACGTTCTTAAATGTCTTCCTAACCCCATTATAGGATTATAAACTATTTTTAATTGCTCCACCCACATAACTTTTTAATAGTAAGCAAAAACGGCATGTAATTAGAGATCTTTCGGAAAAAAATATTTAAAATATAAAGTAGAAGGACTTTTAAAGACATGCTTCAGTGAGACAGTGAGAAAATATATACATACATTCTTGTAATCAGAGCTTAATTTTCCCTTTTTTTAAAGCTATACGCTGGGTAGGAATCATTTTAAATAGCTTAATGTGTGCGAAAGTTTATTTTTTTTAATTTCCTTTTTCATTAGGAAATTACGAAAAAAAGTAAAAGGAAGAAATTAAGAGAAACATATTTACTGGTGTGTATAGGTTACATTTAGGTTGCTAATTTGTTAAACGTTTCGAGGTTCCGCTTAATTACATTTCACCTTCGTTTTTGCTTCCGCTTTTTGAGCGGAATTAAGTTTATGTCATATTTTTCTCGGCATTTGTTGCTTCACTTTTCTCACTAATTCCACAAAGGAATCGCATTTTAATTATTTTCAATGCCGTTAGAAAAATTCTGCTCTTACAAACAAAATATAATATTTTATTTGTTTGGTGCTGTTATATGAATGTTAATAGGACGCGGAGAAAAAAATTTTGGTAAAATTACCGTATTGTATGGTAAAGACATTTCTGGTAAGAAAACAACAACATAATTCTGGGAATAAAACCAAAATGTACGATACTTAAACCATTCATGTGGTAACGTTTCCCGTTCACATGATAACGATTTACCAGAAAACTCTAGTTTTAAAAATTATAATTCTTATTGCTTAATATAGTAAAAATAAAAAAATGAAAAGTAAATTTGACCAAATAAACCATAATTTTACAATTAAATTTATAACAGTGTAGAATGCCGGCATTTCTTCATTGTAACTTTCACATTAATACATGATAGTTTCATAATTTATAATACTATATATTAATAATTTTTTAACTATAATCTAAAGAAATTTAAATATATTAGCACATAAAGTCCTTCTCACTACAATTTTCCTAAAAGTGTTGTTTTTTGTTGCCAAATGATACTAACAAACATAATTAGTTGGTGCCTTTTCATTAAATAAATTTCCGATTAAATATTATTTTAAATAGGCAAAAAAATTCTGTGATTATTCTTGTTTTTTTTTAAATAAAATTTTATAGTTTATATGTATGAGTATCAAGAATGCACTGTTCATCGAATTGTTTATTTTTGAGGAAGAAAAATTTCTTTTGTTATAACAAAAACGTGCTTTTGTTATTCAATAAAAGCTACATCTTGTTTCTAGCGTTTAAGCATTTTTAATAAATATTTTAAAATGTAATATTTTTTGGCACTTAATACTCTGTATCTTTCGTTACGATTACGATTAAAAAACTTTTCGATAAAAATTGTCTTATACAAATAACATTACTAAGTGTTTGCTTGTTTGTTTCATTCTATATGAATAATACATGGCATAAAAGAAAAATAAGTTCAAGACAAATTTTTAAAAAATAAATCGAGTTTTTTTAATTAATTCAAATGTTGCTTCTTAAATAAAATTGCAATAAAATATTAAGTTGTAATTAGTTTCTTAAAAAAATACTAAATGTATGTGATAGCACCCAAAAAATTTAAAAGGTTTTGAGCCTTTGGAATTTTGTATAAGCTTAACAAAAAAAAAATCTGTTACACATTACATATTAAATAATTCATAGTAAATAACTGCCTCGCAATAAATTTGACTTTTATTGAATTACATTAATATGTAATTTTGCAGTAGGGAAAAATAAAATATATCAAATTCAATTTAGAAAATATCAAAATATACTTACTCGTGAAAATAACACAATAATTTGGAGGAAAAAAAATGATTATTATTCTCTCTATATTACTTAAAATAATTCAAATTACCAGAAATATTTGAAAATTAAATATAAAATCAGGAAAGCTTATGATTTCATTGCTGATTAGTTTATTGTTATGTCACGTAATTAATTTCTTTATCTATTCAATAATGATACTTAAAAAAATAAAGAAACAAAACCAATAAGAACATGTTTTATTGTTTAGCCCTTAAAAAAGACTTAGTTAAAATAGCTGAAACATCACTTTTTCTTACAATTTCTAAACTCTTTTTATTTCTATCTATCAGTGTGGGACTTTAGCATCAAAATCTAATTTGAAAGAATTTTTTTATTCTTTTGATGGAATAATATTTTTTTTTGTCTCTCAATCTTTTTCGTTCTGTAGCGAAATAATAATTTCTTCTCCTCAATTTATCCAAAAGAAACTTCATCGTCAGCATCTGGCAACGATGAAGAAATGAAAACGATAAAAAAAAAATCGTTATTATTTTACGATTTATTATGTGATGCAAAAAACTAAAAAAGAATTTTTTTTTTGATGTCTTCCTTCAAGTCAGCGAGTTTTTGAGGAAAAATACAGATTACTTTTCGACTTTGTATTTCCATATTGTCTGCTCCTTTTTTTTACCCTTGGCGGTTTCGAACTTTCTCTTGTCTCGGATGATCTGTATCCTATTTGAATTTTTCTACACTCTCTCTCGAAAATAATAATCACAGCTTTAAATTATATCACTCTTTCTTTTCAAAAATAGAACCTTCATGCAAATAGGGTGACTGTTATGTGTCGTAGTGACATAAGGTGATTTAGAGTGTGAAAAAAAATATTTTCCTTCTTATTTTCCGGAACAGTAAAGACTTATAAAAAAAATTCTTTATAAAAAAAAAATCTTTTTTTTTCTCCGTGAAGAAAACTAAAAATGCATGAATAAGAGCGTGCTTTATTGCTTTTTTTTAATGGTTGTTTCCCTAAATACTTTCTTCCTTATTTAACTAAATGTTTTGCTATATAGAATATTCTTCATTAATAACAGATGCAAAACTGTTTTATGAGACTAAATTATATTTTTAGACACCAGAAGTTTTTGGAAATTTGGAAACAAATTAAACAATAATCAATTCAAATTAGCTTCAACTTTAATACATCACTAAACCGTATTATCGTACAAATTAAGCCACTTGAAAGATATTATGGGTCAATCTGATCGGAAAAAAAGTTTAATTTTCGTGTCATTCAGATGACAACGAACTTTTACAGTGTTATTTTTTACTTAACATAGCTCAAAGTGGAACCAATCTTTCGGAGCGTGTAAGTTGTATTATTTATAATATTAAAACCTGATAATTTATAATCAAATTTTGTAAATACAGCATTAAGCCTTAGTATCAAAAAGCTAGTTATAATAACTATAATTTATTAATTTATTAACAAATGAAATTTAGCATAATGTTGTTTTCTTTATTAGTTTCCCTATGACTTACAAAGTTAAATTCCGTATCACGCCATACCATAATACTGCCTACTTCAGCCTTAAGAAGGGGCCAAGATTAACCATATTATTGGGCCAATGAATTATTTTGAAAATGATTTCATGATAATATGGTTCAACCTGAATGAGAGCAAGGTTTAATTTAACATATCATTATGCAGAAATAAGATTGATAGCTATATATTATGATTTATATATAACTGTTTAATGCAACAAGGTTATGGAACAACGTTGAACTAATTTTGATTGAAGTGAAGATAAATTTTCTAAAATCGATAATACAGTTAGTACTTTTATTAAAAGAATAGTTTTCGAAAGATGTTATCAGATCGTAAGTGTTACAAGTAGATTTAGACTTGTAATTTCAAAATTTAAAATTTTATGTACAAAGAAACAATTATCAGATTAACTTTTTGTGCATATTTTATTATACATAGAGGTCTCAGTTAGATACGTTGGAATTTAAGGGATTTTTAAGTTTTCGGAAAATATTGGGTGCAAAAAAAATTTATATATATATTTAATTTAAATTAAAATTTAGAGAGTTGAAATGAGATGATAAATATCTATTCTGATTTAAATAAAAAATACTTTAAAATGTTTTTGGGTCTCATGTTTGATTGATAATCATTGAATATTATTGCCGATTCTGCTTTAAATTGCTACGGTTTTGCAGGCAATCAGAATTTTTTTTCTTTGAAGCTCAAAAAATATATTTTTCTACCGAAAAATATTGATTCATTCTTTTTTTTACAAAAAAAAATTATATTACGGTGATATTTCTCCAATAAAAAGGTCTTGTTCAGGTGTTTTGAAATTAAAGTAAAATTGTTTTAAAAAAACACATACCTCTTTAGCCTACATATAAATTCAATACATATTTATTTCAGAAAGAATTTCTTTAATTGCGATAATAATATTTTTCATTACATTATTTAAGTTTAAAATTGGTTGGTGATTCAGATATTGATAGGTTATTTTAATTTGTCTACTCTGGTCACATTATATCTTATATGAAAAAAATTTTTAAAGTTTATTTTAATGTGTTCTGTAATAATTATGTTTAGTATACAGAATAAATTATTTTATACGATAATATAATATTATAAGCATTTCAATATATAATTTTTTAAGCAATTTTTTTAAATAGTGAAAACTATCAAGAAAATTGTAAATGATGATTTATAATAGAATTATTTGAAAATAAAATAATTATGAAGGCTCACTTCAATCGAAATATCTCTGATTTATTTATTAAATTATACAATTTCTGGAATTAAATATATAAAATCAAAGCGCAAAAATATTCTTTTATTATTAGAAATATTATTATAAATGTTTAATATGAATGAATTCACTAAAATTGATTTCATATGAGCTTTTTGTGCCTAGACTAATAAATGTAGGAAACATCTTTTTAATAACAAGTAAATTAAATGAAAGTAATTTAAAAACAGAAAACTATCATTCCATTGCAAGAGAGTTAAAAAAGACATGGTTTCATCAACATTCCTCAGGTTTCCACTCAGGTTTAAGCCATTCGGTTTATGCCAATAAATGTGGTCATAAACCCTGATAAGTCTATCTTCGTGATATTCCTGTGCTATTGATTTCTTCTGCCCATGATTGCCTCCACAGGCATTCTCACAGAGTTAAACTGGTTCTCGATCCTATATGTTTCATGTATGTGGGATAACAAGGAAATGATCAACTTGCCTCTTAATTCTGCTTCTACATTCCTGTTTCTTTATGGAAGCAGATCTCACTCAGGTACTTTCGGTACGATGCCACTTTCAAAAAAAAAAAAAAAAAANAAAAAAAAAAAAAAAAAAAAAATTGTGCTTGCCTCTTTGTACTTTTCCGACATGCTGAAAATATTAAAAAGTAAGCAAATTACATTTACAGAATGATAATACTTGCGATTTCAACTAACTTACACACATACTTAGTCCATTGGGTCACGTGTGATGCTCATCATCATGCGTGACTCGGGGCCTTGTGCCGATGAACGCCCAATTGTTTGGTGCTCCTGTATTGCGTACTTCGCTTTCGGGTTGCCAAAAGTTTGAGAATCGGCATAAATGTCTTGTATGATTTTAGGAATTTTACTCTAATGGCACATTTTTAATTCAAGTCTGTGAAATGAAGATATGAAAAATAATTTAACCCTTTCCTTCTTGCTCCCGTGAAAATAACGGGGTGAGGTTTTGCCCTCTATTTCTCACTCCCGTGATATTTCCGGGCTGGTGTGTTCAGTAGTAACGCGCCAATAAGAATAAAACTAATTCATTTCTTTTGCCCGAAAAGCATTTTATTTCTCATTTTACACACCAAATAGCAGTATCAGGATATTTTTAAGGTAACTGTGGATAGTTTATTTTAAACTATATGTCAGCAATAATCAAGGATACAGGGATAAAAAAATAGGCACTTTTATGACCGTTGTCTTGGAAATTAACCGATCGTTAAGGGGTTAATAAGTTTTGTTTGAAATTTTATGAGACGATAAGAGATCAAATTTTCTGATTACGATAAAGCTAAAGGTAATATAAAAGCTAAAGCTAAATATAATATAAGCTAAAATATAAAGCTAAAGGTTTATATAAGAATAACTAAAGTATGTTATAAATTTCAGACGATCATTTCTGTGAATCAATGGAAAAAAGTCTCTGAACAAAAAAGCGATGAATGAAAAGGTCGAAAAAAAGAACACTGAAAAAANTGTGCTTGCTTCTTTGTACTTTTCCGACATGCTGAAAATATTAAGAAGTAAACAAATTACATTTACAGAATGATAATACTTGCGATTTCAACTAACTTACACACATACTTAGTCCGTTGGGTCACGTGTGATGCTCATCATCATGCGTGACTCGGGGCCTTGTGCCGATGAACGCCCAATTGTTTGGTGCTCCTATATTGCGTACTTCGCTTTCGGGTTGCCAAAAATTTGCGAATCGGCATAAATGTCTCGTATGATTATAGGAATTTTACTCCAATAGCACATTTTTAATTCAAGTCTGTGAAATGAAGATATGAAAAATAATTTAACCCCCTCCTTCTCGCTCCCGTGAAAATGATGGGGTGAGGTTTCGCCTCTATTTCTCGCTCCCGTGATATTTCCGGGCTGGAGTGTTCAGTAGTAACGCGCCAATAAGAATAAAACTAATTCCTTTTTTTTGCCCGAAAAACATTTTATTTCTCATTTTACACACCAGATGGCAGTCCCAGGATATTTTTAAGGTAACTGTGGATAGTTTATTTTAAACTAGATGTCAGTAATCAAGGATACAGGGATAAAAAAAAATAGGAACTTTTATGACCGTTGTCTTGGAAATTAACCGATCGTTAAGGGGTTAATAACTAAAATAAGAGTAAAAAATTGCATTAAGTTTTACCGTTAATTATTATTTTCAACGGTTAAGTCAGTTGACTTTGTGCAAATTAAAAAGGAATAGCTTGAAACCTTTACTTCTAAATAGATATAGACGTAGTTAGACAGTCCATATTTAGGTAAAGTGTTAAATTATTGTTTTCTTTTCGTACCAAATCACCTTTATTAGTATTGGTTCTTGAAAATTCTAATTTTACGTAACATTGCGTACATCTCAGTCAATCTTGAATGACAAAGAGATCTTATTTTGTTCATGATAGAAAATTTTAGTTACGTGTTGATCCAAGCCTACAATAATTCCTGACAGTTAAATAGTGTACATTTGGAAAATCGCTACTCAGTAAAAATTTCTAAAAATCAATATATTTTGATTAATAGGATTTTGGCAAATTTTTGTGACAAAGTTTCAGAAGTCAAAGTTTAAATGTTTCAACAAATTTTTATGGGCCTCTGTTATAGCTCTGGCGTATCATACGTGGCAGGAGTAGCTATCCACGTATTAACTGATTTAATTTTTTCTTGCATTTTTAAAATACTCTCTATAACTATTGAAAATTTAAAAAAAAATAAAGGTATTATTCAAAATCCATGCTAAATTCTACTTCTGTAATAGAATAACAAAATCGTCATTTCAAGATAGACTATGAAGATACAGTTATAAGCCACAGTAGATATTTTTATTTTTTAAAATATTTTTTTAGCATACCCACACATTTTTTATCGTAAAGAAACAAACGGTCGCTTACTTCTTCATTGCATAAGAAAGAAATCTTCTCCACGTATAAGTTCAATATCTTCGAAATTTAATCTGACGCCAAGGTAGCGCGTGTATACGAAAAAAGCATTTCATAACCCATTCACGTTGCATCCGTTTTCGATAGAGTATCCTTCAGGTATCATTTTTCAGTCAACAAGAAGCCGTGGTGCGTGAAAATAAGTTAGGGATTACGTCTTTTTCTCATTTCCTATCATTTGCAATCATTGTATGTCAAATACAGAAAATGCCGTTTACAATGAATAAGAGATATGGCCTTCTATTTTTGTTTTATGGATGAAATTGCGTATAAAAGGTGTATAATTCTAGTAAAGTTTAGTAGGTCTTGTTCATTCATGACTTCAATATAAAGAGGGACTTGAGATATGTGTTTCCGCGAAGAAAATACGATAATATTTTTTTATTATTATTATAATCGGTAGTTGATTCAATCTTCAACGTTTCGTAAAGAAATTTTATTGCTTGAAAATAATCCTTAGAAACAAACAGGAAGTGTATAGGCAGTCCTAAAACTAATTTATCGACTTATTATAACATATATTAATAAACTAAACAAAAGCTTTAATAAGTACGTTTTTGGGCAGCTTAAAAAGAAGAAAATTTTATTTTTGTCAGACAAAAACGAAGAAAATGTTGGAAAAACATCGTTCTCAAAAGCGGTAAGAAGTTAACTACTAAAGAAACACTCCCTGCATATTTCCTTATAGATTTGAAAAAACGTTTTCACTTGAAACACGTAATTTGTAAAACAAAATTATTTTTTTCTCTTTTTTTTGTTAAGTGAGCGGGATTTTGATTCGCAATGAAATGGCGATTGCTAGATGCATTCAGGAAAAAAGTTGTAACTTGTATTGTCAACAGTCACAGAGCTTAATTAAAAAATAATTCCAGTTGAAACTAAGGGGAATGTAGTCAAAGATGTCAATTGGCGTTTAATTCTACTTGTAACACCAGGAAGCGATTCTTCTAATGTTACCCTACAGTCAGCACATAGCTCCAGCTAAAATGTTAACATTCTACACTGAGGAATATAGCATGGTTAAAACTACCAGAATATGGTAAAATTTACCATACTTCTGGCACCATGACAAACAACCGAATCGCTAACTGAATAAATGGTTTTTATGCCATGCTCTAAAGCAGCGGTTCCTAATTTTTTTCGGTTATGGAACTCTAAATGATTGAGTTTCTTTTGGCGAAACCAACGGCATTATTAAAAAAATGTTCATTGACAGCTGTGATAGCAACCGAAAAAAATATTAATAATTATTTTGAAACTATTTAATGAATAGAAATAAAATATTTAATAATATGATTTTTTTCTTGGCGTATTCACATGGTGAAAATGAATAAAATAGGATCAAATAAGGCTTTAAAAAAGAACTGATATAAACGATGAGAATCGATCTGAAAAACGTAATTATTATTCTTGAATTTAGATATTTTATTTTGAATTGAAAAACTCGACGAGAAATTCTTATGAATTGTTTGTAAATGCATATTCTTTTTATAATTCATTCAATATGTTGTTTTTTGAAGAAAAAAAAATCCTTTTTTTATTTTGCTACTTTATTTTCATTCTCATTTTACACAAAATAGTTCATATAAACAAGCGAAATATTACATAAATTACGGATAATAGATTGAATAAAAATATAATTATTGCTAGTTGAAAATATTTTAACTCTCGGAGCCTTTGTCAACGTTCCAGGGAGCCATAGAGTTCCGAGGAACTCCTTTTGGGAATCACCGCTCTAAGGAATCATGATGAAACTAATACAACATACATACATTTTACCACATTTACCGAACTTTATCACATATCATAAAATCATATTTTATAGTTAGTTTTACCAAAATCACTACCAACACGCTTCGGTTGAAATTATTGAATGTTTCGGTTTTCCCATAGAGCCAGAAACACTGTAAATTTTCCATATTCTGGTCGGTTTGACCATACTCTTTTTTATCTGTGTAAGAATCATACCATTTAGTTTTCGATAGTTCAAAGTTAGCCATTACTTTTTTAGAAATACATTAATATGTTTGAAATGTTTAGTTATTCAAAATTATTTATTCAACACGTTACTCGCTTCATAAACAGTATCATTACTTCAGGAAACAGAAAATACCTTAAATTGTAGCCAGAAGCAATAAAATGCATTAGAGGGCCGAATAGTTCCCATTTTTAAACAGCTTTATCGAGCAGTCAATTTATTATTCATATTGCCACCTACAAGATTAGGAAATCGATCATCCTTAAGAACAAACAAAATTTTCGAAATGGAAAGGAAAATATCTTCGAATTTCAGAGACTAAAGTGAACGAAATTCATAGCATATTTCATATTGACACTTAATGTTTATTTTCGGAAACAAAAATTATAAGAATTTGCATTAAAATAATAATAATATAAAACTTGAACACCACCACTCTTGGAAATTTTGAAAAAGGTTAACTATAACATCGTGCAAATTGTTTAAACCTTAATATGGTACAAAATCGAACTATGTAATTACGCACTTAATTATTTTAAAATTTTATCACACACTAAAAAAAAGCTTATGAAATATTTTACCATATGGGAACACCAAAATACTCAAGCCGTGATGCGTCAAGCGATAGAGCCTTCCATTGAGGGGCACCGGGTTCGAATCCCAGCGATAGCTGGTCGATACGAATCCCGCATCCGGCTTGCACCGAGCACAGTGCTGACGTAAAAAATCCTCAGTGGTAAACGGATCATGACTTAAAGTCCCCTTCGTGTTAGGCAAACCCAGGGAGGTTTTCATGGTTTTCCTCTCATTTTAACGCAAATACGGGTTAGTTCCATCAAAAAGTACTCCACTAAACATATTTCTCCCAATACTTGATCCAGGAGCTTCTTTGTCTTCTGAGCATTAGTAGTCGCTAACCCAAAGAATTGTGTCAGCTGTTTAACGATGGTTATAAATAAATAAATAAAAATTACTCGTAATTTCTACTGAGGGGCTTTGGTAATAATTTTGGTGAAATTAGTTACAAAATATGCTTTTATAGCATGACATAATATTTGGTAATTTTTTCATGATACTTTAAAGCAGCATAAGCAATACTTACTTGGATAAATATACTTTTCAGTTTCGTATTTTTTTTCTCCAATCAGTGTGGTAATAAGAACTATAATTTTGAAAACCAGAGCTTTCGGTAAACCATTATAATACGGATGAGCACCAATTGAGTGGTTTAAAGATCGTATATTTTCTTATTTAATACCAGAGTTATGTTTTTTTTTAAACTATTACCACGCAGTGCGGTAATTCAACCAGAATTGTTTTTTTTGCCGTGAAAGTTCTGAGAGAATTTGAGAACTGTTAACTATAACATAATGTAAATTTTCTGCAACCTTAATATGAGTCAAAGTTGAATCATATTATTGCGCAACTTAATCCTCTTCAATTTTTATCACACGATATTCTGAATTAACTTAAGGAGGAACTTATTCGATTTAACATTTTACTAAAGTTTCTTTAAGTTCGCACGGTATTGCTCAAAGTACTGTTGTTTTAGTACTGTTGTGTATTGCTCAAAGTACTGTTGTGTATTGCTCAAAGTACTGCTGTCAACATTGAGGCTGTTTTACTAAAAGTGTAAAAAAAACAATAATAATGGATATAAAATTTGAAAAAAGCAAATTTATTTTTAACTGTTTTAATGTTTATATTGATGTTTTTTTCATCAACATCAATTTATAAAGTTCACGAAAAGTAGAATTTTCAGAACTTGAGATATAATTTTCCTTTTTACACAATTCGACAATTTTTGAAAAGTTTAAGAAGTATGGAATGCTTAAGATACATAGTTAAAGTGATTTTAATTAGTCACAAAATTAAATCAGTCCCAAAAGCACAATTCAAAGTAAATATGACCCTATTTTTAACGAATTGAAATTTTTGCCAATCAAAATATGAGACATGAAGCACTAGTCAGAAAAGCGTTCGAAAATTTAGAACTTCTTGATATTTTTACATTTTCCATATTCTGTAAAACTAATTGCAAACATAAAATAAATAGAAATAAGAAATACTTGCACTCCGTTGAAGAAATTATTTGTGTGAACATAATTCCACGAAATAATATTTTAGCAATTATTTATTATTTTCAAATGTTTTCATAATTTATTTTACAAAGGATTTAAAATTTGTTATTGCAATTATTCAGTTAAAGTAATTCAAAAATAACTAAGAAAACTTTTTACGGCCTTATAAT
Organism: Parasteatoda tepidariorum; assembly: GCF_043381705.1. NCBI lineage: Eukaryota > Metazoa > Arthropoda > Arachnida > Araneae > Theridiidae > Parasteatoda > Parasteatoda tepidariorum. The sequence continues at coordinate 59,794,036 of NC_092204.1, forward strand.
AATCTTATTTAAGGTAGATAAACATTTAAAAATATGCCTCCGTTAAATATTCTTTTAATGCAAAATTATTATACCTTATAATGTTATGCAAAATTATTATATTTTAAAATTTACAAACGTTTAGATTATCATGAATCAGGGTTGCATTTAAAAAAAATTTTCTTGCAAGTGATTATTTGAAGACAAGCGAGTTTAGAACATAAAAATATTATTTGCGTGATTAATTTCAGAGAGTTAATACGATAGTGTTTAAAAACAGTTCACATTCTCACAATCTCATAAATTTCATTTTCAAAAGAAACAAAAATTCTCATAAAATTTGGTCATTTTTTTCAGAACTAAAATGTGAAAGTTTAACTTTCTGTTGTATTTGACTTATTTTACACTATTACATAATTATTGTACCTTATAATGTTATGCAAAATTATTATATCTTAAAATTTACAAACTTTTTGATTATCATGAATCAAGGTTACATTTAAAAATTCATTTTTTGCAAGGCATTATTTGAAGACAATTTGAAGACCTTTGAAATTTAAAAAAAAAAACGATATTTTGAGAATCTGACTCTTGAGCCAATAATTAATTTTTTAAAATCATGAGGCTTTTAGAATTTTGCTCTTGTGATTGCTCGTAGGATTTTTGCATCGAGTAAGGATGGTTTAATATATAATAATGTACTAAGGAAAAGTTTCATCTTTTTAAAAAATCTTTTTTAAATTACAAGAAGAAAAAAAATTATTATAATTATTAAGTTAAATTAATGGTTATTGTTAATTTAACTTATTTCTTACTATTATATAAATAATTAGTACATCATCCAATCTGCAATTTAAAAAAAAAACGCTATTTCAAGAAGTTGACTCTTGAACCAATAATTAATTTTTCAAAATCTATTCATTGAGGCTTTCAGAATTTTGCACTGATGACTTGCTCTTGACTGCTCGTAGGATTTTTGCATCGAGTAAGGATGGTTTAATATATAATAATGTACGAAGGAAAAATTTCATTATTTTAAAAAATCTTTTTTAACTTAAAAGATGAATAAAAATAATTATTATAATTATTAATTTAAATTAATAATAATTCTTAATTCAATTTATTTTGCACTATTAAGCAATTTCATGATTAGTCTATCATACCATCTTCACTTTAAAAATACACGAACTTAAGAGTATGACTCTTAGGATCTGGATGTAGTATTATATGCTACTACACTCTCAGAAATTAAAATCCTTGAGATACATTTCATTAAGTTTGAGAATTATTTCGTCGCAAAATTCATAAGTTTTGACGATTCGGGAACTCTCAAATATGTGACGAAGATGTTTCCTCAACTCGAAACCTCATCGTAGTGCATTCTGGGATATTGTCAACGAGAATGGCGAAGTTAGAATGAAGACTAGGCGATCGAAAATAAAGTGACAAAATATGCCGACCGTCTTGTATGGTGGTGAAGGAGTTTGTCTCGTACTAGAAAGTCCAGGGCTGGAATCCCGCTTCTGCCATGGGCGTAATTTATCTCTCTGTTCTATTTATCTTTTCTTGTGTTATACGGGTGAAATAGTACCTAGTGTACGGTGTCAACGATAAAGTGAGTATTTGAAAAGTTAGAAGCATTCGAAAGAGTTTTTTTTGGGGGGAGAAGTACGAAATATTTCTTTTCCATTGACGAAATTCGTATCCTCCGAGAGATGACGATAGATATTTCGTCAAATTCACGAAATGTTCACTCGGAGCATATGTCAGGAAGCGGTTTTGTCAAAAACGAAGAAAGTTTTGTGAAATAATTTGACTATCCCATTTCTTACAGTGTATTCATAGAACAAGAATTGTTTTTCATAACTCTATTCATTGAAGTTCTTATGATTTTGCACTAATGATTTGCTCATAAAATTACTCATGGGATTTTTATATTGAATAAGTATTTGATATACATCTGCGTCAGAACGAAATTTTCCATTATTTTAAAAAATATCCTTTTCAATATACAAGATGATTCGGAATTTTTATCTAAAAAGAAAAAATCTGTTCACAGAAAGGATCAAAAAAGAAAATTTACCTGTCATCATCTTCCATCTGTCCTTTTTTTGTATTTTTTTTAAAGAAATGTTGAACTCATAGAACAACGCTGACACAACAAAACAAAAACAAAAAAAAAGTATTTTAAATATTTTCGTAAGTTATTTCCTTTTCATATGATGAAGGTTATGTATACAAAGCAGTAATAGACGCCTTCAAAACATATATAAAACACATCAATCAAGACACAGCAAATTTTATTTTCAAATGTCCATGTTTGCTTTTTTAAAACTTTGAGTGTTATCAGTTTCAAAATTAATGATTTTTTCCGCTCTGATTCTTTTTAAATTTTACAAAACAGGCAGTTTTATATACCACTCAATCTTACAAAAAATAAACAAGGGCTTTTAGACTGATAAGTTAAATTTGGTGCCCGGAGCTTCCTGAAATGATGAATAGCATCAGCTCAATTTGAGTTCAAAGGGGAAAAACACCAAGAGTAATTTAATTTTAAAACTTGAAAATTAAATAATAGAGTATTGGAGCAATAGATTGTTTAAACTTATTACATTAAAGACAGTCAAGGCCCCAGCAAGATGTGTTCAGTTAACCGTGAAATAGGCTACCATTCTCTACAATTGGAAATCATTTTAAATAATAATAGTTGATAGAAGAAGAACGAATATCGTACGGCTTAGACGTTGCTCCTCATTTACGTAAGCAATGGAGCGGTTTTTAGAAATAATAAAGAGCTAAATAAAGAATTGGCTGTCTGTTACGCTTTTTAGCTTAAACTTTGCCATAAAAATAATGAATACCTGTGTTATCTTCAAAACAGATTGGTTGACGCCAACGTTTTCTTTTAAATTTAATTTTGTTTCGTAGCTGTACGAATGCCAATCATAAAAATTTGTTTGAGAGGCAGGAACCTAAAGAAGGGTTGTATTATGTTGTTAAAAAATTGCTACAAGCGAATAAAAGGAAAGCGACCATTTTGTGCTATAAGAAAGAGAAAAAGATTAAATGGTGGAAAACAAATTTTAAGATAAACCATAATTTAAATGCGTTAATACATTAGCATTTAAATTTAATTACAGTGATATTAAACGAAATTTTTCTTAATCCCTTAAATTGCATAAAAGTTGTCCCTTAAATTATTCCTTAAACTATATAAAAGCTATTGCATGATATTCTCATCAAACTATTTCCTTTTATATTATTTTTTTGTTTTGTTTTTCTGAGTTATTTGATATGCCTTAGTTGAACGTTTTAAAGAAAAATATACCGTGAAATTAAATTAAAATATTCATAGAGATTTCAAAAACTAGATTTAATATATGTACATATGTATATATAAAATAAATAAATAAACAAAAACAAACATTAATCTTCCAACTGAGAAGAAATATTAAATATATTTAATTATATGCATGAAATGCATTAAAAAACAAGCATAAAATAAATGAAATATTAAAAGACAACAAATGAATCACAACTACAACTCAATAAATGAATAAGATGATGTCATACATAAAATTCTGTAGAAGAGGAAGAAAGCGAAATTAATCGCTCCACAAGCGATCAAAAAGACAACCTTAATTCGGAGAACGTAATAAAAACGACAGGAGAACATTTAAATTTGAAACCAGTTTCTTTACAAAGAGCAGAAAAGTAATTAAACGCACGTCGTACAATACAGTATAATAAAAAAGAAGGTTTAAATTTAAAACTACGCAATAAAGTAAATTGATGTTGGGACAGGAAAGCAATAAAATTCTTAATTCTAAATTTATTATTTTTTTATTAATTTTGCTTTAAATATAAAAATTGGGTTTGCGTGTAGCAGCAAATTTGTTATTTATCCAAATTTTAATCAATATAACCTCTAGTTACATTTATTTAAGTGTCAACGTAAAACAAATGTGGGAAATTAAGAACTCGATATAAGATTTGATGCTCTAGAAAGCATAATTCCGTAAGAGTACACTGTAAAAAAAATTCAAATCTAATTACGTTATAAAGTACCGGCACTTTGGATACATCATCCGTAAAATCCATTTAATCATAAAACCCATTTTAATCGTAAAATATTGTATCGTAATGTTAACTGTAATATTTATTTAATTAGAGTAATTTTACGGTAATTATTAAGGTAAAATTTTCAGGAAATCAGAGATTTTGTTATGTAACATGTTCCAATAAAAATGGATTTCACGGTAAAAAGTATTGGCACCTTGATTACCGGTGATTTTTACCGGAATTCATTTGATCCGGAATTTTTTATAGTGTGGTAAAACATTTTCTGCTATAGGCAATGTGTTTCTACGCTTATGGACTATTAAAGGATGACTTTAGTTTTAGAATTTTAATCCCTTTGACGTGTTTGAAATTCTGAAAAATGTCCTATTTTAATTTAGACTAGAAAAAAGTAGGCCCACTCTGTGAAATAAAACTCCAATATATGAAGATTCAGTGTTCCATTACTTTTTATATTAGAAATTATTTTATTTTTGAAATCACATGAATTTTGACTAAAAGCAAACTCTCAAATATTTGGCACAACTGCATCCCGAATTACATTCCATCATTTTTCCAGTGTTTTTTTTTTCATGAATTAAAAGCCGTATGTGCACAGGGATTAAAGCACTCACCTGTTACGTAGGTATCTCGGGTTCAGTTTCTTGCACATTCACGCTTTCTACTTTTATGTTGCATTTCTTAATCAATTGCTAACCGATGTATTAATCCTAATACTTATGTCAGAATTCTTATTCTTAAACAAGCAAAGATAGTAATTCATTTAATTTGACAAAAGAACGCTTGACATTTTCATAAAAGGGTTTCATCAACAAAGAAAAAATCGCAAATTTCATGTGCCCATTCGAAATTGTAGTGCCAGATTCAATTCCGTGCAATTTCGAATGTAATTTTTATAGTGCAAACATAAAGGCACTGCAATCTCGGATAAAATGTGACATCCAAAACATCCAAAATGTGTATAACAGACCTGTTGATGTAAATGTAATACGTATTTTTAACGAAAGATAACAAATAAAAACAAAATGATGTTTTAATTTAGCTAAACATAGAATTTCGAATAATTACTTTTCTCGAAGCCAGTCAAGCGAGTTAGCAGGCATTTAAATATTTTGCGCAATTGCCCATCTCTCCTCTTTCTATTTAGACAGAGATGCATCAACTTATTGAAAAAGGAAAAATAATGGAGAGAAACTTGAAATCAGCAACAAAACAATCTCGATTGCTAATGTGCCGGTAGAAAATCAGAAACATATTTCAATTGCCTTTCAGCTTTTTTTTAAAAAAAGAAAGATTTTTTTAATTTTTTTAAAAAGCCACACTTTAAATCTTTACGCCTGAAGTATTTGTTAATTGTGATGAACCAACTACTATTTTTCAGAATTTTTCACTTTTCATAGATTTTTTATAAAGTAGTATTCACAAAGATTTATACATTTACTCATTTTAAAATATAAAGATAAAATAAGTGTGTACTTTAAATTTCAGTTTTTATCTAATTAAACATATTTTTTAACATTGAATATTTTTGTAAATATTACTTATAAGTACATTTTCAAATAATTAATAAACGCAACTTTAATACTCTTTCTTACCCTATAATATACTTAATCAAATATAAAATAACTAAACGACACTGATTAGTACTGAAATTAATTAAATTAATTATTAGCTAAAATTGTAGCATAATCAGAGATTTTCAAATTTTACTCGAATAATTAACTACAGTCAGAATAATTATTAACCATAACTTTAATATTCTGTCTTACCCTATCAACTATAAATAACTAAACCCTTGATCAACTATAACTAAACGAGACTCTGGTTAGTACTATAATTAATTATTAGATAAAATTGTATCATTATCAGAGATCTACAAATCTTACTTGAGTAATTAATAACCGTCAGAATAATTAATAACCGTAACTTTAATATTCTTCTGTACCTCATAACATACTTAATCAAGACTTAGGTCAGTTCTGTAATTGATTATATTACAATTTTAACTAATAATTAGAGATCTGCAAATTTCATTTGCCAAAGTGCCTGAAAAATTCCTTCTATATCACGCTGGCCTCTAAAAATTGGTCCTGGCTTTTAAAAAAAAATTGTACTTTTGTAGGTCTCTGTAATTATATGTTTCACTAACCATGGTTTTCTATATTATTTTTCGGTACTTTTTAATACATTTAACAAACATACATAAATTATTGAAAAACCTTTCTACTTTTATGGTAAATAGTTGAGAGTTGCAATTTTTATGGTAAAATTTTTTTTCACTGCCCACCTAAGGAATGACCTTTCGTCAATTCGGGTATCTGAAGGGCAGATTTGTTGGCCACTTTATTATTGTAACAATAATTTTCAATATTATTTCATCGTACACTACATTTAATAAAAAATTATGATTATTTAAAACCTTTCTATAATTTAATATATTTAATTGGGGAACATAAGTTTTATAGTAGCATAACATTTGGTTCATTGATTAAAATTTTCATTGTTTATAATTATTCAAAATTTGAGCAAATATTGAAGTGAATAGTTGACCAAGTTCATATTCTGAGTATTTTCAAACACCGTCTCGATTTGTGATTATTCCTCATGTATTTTCCGAAATTATAATGTTTGTCATTTTAATACGTGTTTAACGCGAATTTATGCAGCTTTAATATGATATATTTATCGCTTCGAAATTCTAATTATTGAAGTATATTTGCTGTATTATTGTATTACATTTTAAGGTTCATATCAATTTTGATTAAATTTTGAACGAAACTGTTTCAAAGCAAAGTTTAAAATAAACTTACCAAGCTGATTATAAGATAAGTAAAGTTGTTCCGGGAAATTGAATCCAAAAAGCAATGTCTCCGGTACTAATTACATCAAAGGCATGATAGCGAAAGGAAATTAAAATATTTACTGAGAATTTATTGTATCAGAAGCAAACAACTTAAATTTATTTTGAGGCTTGTAAATGTAGAGCATAAGGATAGGAACACTTTCATGCTTTTATTTATCGATTTGGCAAGATGATTAAAAATTAAATATCTTTGTCTTCTGAATTGTGTTTCAAACAGCGAGGGGGGTGGTATTCAGCTTAAATGTCTGTTACGTGTGGACAGTGGTTGGCAGAAGTATGTGGATGCCCGGAGCAACTTCTCTATTAAATACAGTTGAGTCGCGATGGCTCAGGGGAGAGAGCGTTCGCCTTCCAATGTGGTGAAAGGGGTTCGAATCCCAGCGATGGCTGGTCAATACGAATTCCGACCACATATTGTCAGTCACGCTCGCACCGACCACAGTACTGAGGTCAAATATCCTCAGTGGTAGACGGATCATGGGTTAGAGTCTCCTTGGCGTCAGACCAACCGTGGGAAATTTTCGTGGTTTCCATTTTCATGTAACACAAATGCGGGTTAGTTCCATCAAAAAGTCCTCCACGAAAACAAATTTCTCTCAATAACTTCCTTGTCTTCTAAAAATTAGCACTAGATTGCCTAAGGAAGTCATTTTGACTGCTTTTAATTTCAATGTGAAAAACAATGATGTATATAATGACACAATTTCTTACAATTTTGTACAACATACAATTTTTTTTATTGTTAATATTTACCTATAACTTGTTATATAACTGTAAATAATATAAAAAATATTAAAATTTATTTTAAACAAATTTTTTTACACATTATTTTTACACATTATTATACATTATTCATTATTTATTTATCAGCTTATCCTTCCAGTGTTAGTAGTCGTAAACTCAAAAAATTGCGTCGACTGTTCAATGATTTCCAACACGAAAACAAATTTCTCCCAAATTTCTCCCAATTTCTTCCAAACAACCGATCCAGGAGTTCCCTTGTCTTCTGGATTGGGTTCAAAATTGCAAGGCTACGGAGTTGAACATTAGTGGTCGTAAACCCAAACAATTGGGTCTGTTGTTGAACGACGGCTATAATTATGATATAATATCCTAATATTAGATACTGTTGAAATGAGGAGTATAATTTCTCTAAAAAATTATGGAAAAGGTATACAATTCATGAAAATCGAAACCTGTATTTTCTGTTAATGTAAACAGAAATTTATTTATAGTAAATGAATGAAACATTTCCGACAAAGCAATATTTTTGATTTTTTCCCCTCTTAAACATAAAGAGTATTTAAATTCCATTAGTTATACTTCTCTTCATTTAAACTCCCTAAAATTTCACAATTAGATTTATTTTAAAATCATGTTATTTAAAATGTCTTTCTTAACTCATATATTTACCCGTTAAGATATTTAATTTAACAACCAAAACTATAGCTGAAGATTTGAAGTTTTCATGCCTTTAGCTGTCAATTAGCTGATCACCTTTGTCTAAATGTTTGAGGTCTGCAGGTCTGCAAATTCTGGTAAAACTACCGTACTTTATGGTAATGACATTTCTGATAAAAAAAAACATACTTCATAAAAAAAATAATAAATCCAACATTTACGGTATTTAAACCATCCATTTGATAATTTTTTCGTTTATATGATAACGTTTTACTGGAAATTCTGGTTTCCAAAATTATAGCTCTTATTACCAACGTTTATAAAGATTACAGAACTGAAAAGTAAATCTAACCCGATGAATACCTACTACGCCATGTTCTAAAGTATCATGATAAAATTACCAAATTTAATCACTTATTACAAAACCATATTTTATTTTTGATTTCACCAAAGCGTTTCGGTAAAAACTACCTAGCTTTTTTATGCTCCCATAGAGCCAGAAATACACTAAAGTTTACCATATTCTGGTAGTTTAGACTAAGCTTTTTTCTCAGTGCATACATGTGAATTCTCTGATGCTTAAGTAAAATCCTTTAATATTGTATTTAAATGTATATTTCAGTCCTGAAATTTTTTTTCTCCTTTTTTTAAATTTGAAACATAATTTTTAGCAACATATTGAACTGTTAATATTTTTTTTAATAATTTTCTATTGTAAAAATAAAAAAACAGGGCAATTTCCTTAAAGTATTACAAAAAAGACGTCTTTAAACATGAAAGAGACAGTTGCCAAATATAAGGTACTAGAGTACATGTTGAAAGTACATGAACTACAAGCTTCTGATTAGTTGCCATGGATCCTTCATATTCTGATCGTTGAAACATGGTACTGTGAAAATTTCCGGAAACCTTAGAAAAAAAGTATGAAATAGAGCTGTGTTACCGATTCAGTTGATCCATGTAGTTTAAGAAAGAACAGTTTTTGCTCGATAATCCGGTTTAAATTGGCTCCTTATATAGGTTATATTAATTAGTTCAATATGCTCTGAAATTTCTATTTGTGTAAAGTCACTTCCATTTGAGTTTAAGTAAAAAATACTTTTATTATTTTTTATTTTAAACATTAAATTCTAAGAAGGAGCGTTTTTTTAAAAAATATCTGATAAATATAAGTTCACATTAAAAAATTATAGGTGTATTTTTGCTATCATTTTTGATGTATAGGTAAACTAAATACATTTTAAAGCTCAGAGCTATAGTTATAGTTAAAAAAACGCCATAGTTATAGTATGAAAATGACAAAAAAAAAACAATCATTTGAAAGAATTGGTGTAAACATATTAAAAATTTGCTTGTTTTTTAAATTTAAAGTTTTTGAAAGGAAGCCATTAAATTGGTTTGAATGATCATAAAAATATGTGTTGTAACTAAAAAAAACTAATAAAAAATATATAAGTAAAAAAACAGTAAAACATTATAATAGTAGTGAAAGTAAATAAAAAATAAAACTACATGGTAAGCTTTAATTTACCACTACACCAAAAATGGTGGTAACTAAACACGAAAATTTTTAGCAGTGTAGGAACACTTGATAAGGAAGAACTAGACCTGAAAATTGAGAATTTAAAATACTTTTATGAGGTATTGAAATTTTTGAGAAAGCTTCTTATTTTGTCTTAAGAAAATCGATTTAAAAGAAATTTCGGCAACTTGAATTACTTTTTGTTTAGAAATTTGACTACTTCTTTTGTTTTCATACGTTGGGGTAAAATGCACGAAAAACTACCATTTAATAAAAAAAATAAAATAATTATATTTAACTCAGCACAGCTATTTAAAAAACCAACATTACATTTAGTATTATTTGTTAACAATATTGTAATATGTGACCCGACTAGAGCTTAAATCCATGCAAAAGATTGAATAAAATCAATAGTTTTGCGAAATAACGTAACATACAGAAACAATTATTCCTGCATTTCTGCTACTGGAAATAATGAGTGACATTTTGAATAAGTCTTACAACAGTTAATGTTGCTTCATTTATTGACGGCTGACATATCCGCCGGATGATACGGCGATTGCCGACATATGCGGCTGTCGGCTCTTTGCATTCGTCACCAATCACAAATGTCAAACTGTAACCTTCTTTAGGAAGTGATTGTTCCAGTTGTCGACATATTATGCTGTAATCGCTTTAAAATCAATGCAGAATGTCTTTAAATTCTGGAACACATCAGAATTATACTTGTCTAAAACTTTAATTTTCTGACTGACATTGTAAACAGTGTTTTCTTTTTATTCTGCTTTATGATAAATGTTTTGAATGAAATTTCAAGCTTCAACTTAGATTTTGTAAATTCAGCACTGTTTTTGTTACAGGTATAGATTTTGAAGCTACCAATGAATACTTATTTGCGCTTGTGATATATTAACGTTGATTTAGAAAGGCTTCCCAGTTTCCCTTGCCGTGGCTCGATAATCAAGGATAATAATAATGTAATGAGAATCCTACGAAATTTTCCAAGACACTCTAAAACAAAAATAATAACATAAATTTATATTCTCACTAATAATGACTAACCTATATTAGCCCTCTTGTGCATGAAGTTTTCCTTTGAATTATAAAAAATATTCAGATATGCTACTGAACCATTTAGTTTCTCAGGATAGGGGTGCAATAATTTATTTTCGGAAACTTTTATCCTGCATCGTCTAAAATGAGTGTCCTTGTGTCCAAGTGAGGACATACTGCTTTTGTGGTATGTTTCATCAATTTAATTTTAATCATAGAAAAACTATAAATTCAAACTTCAATTACAAGGTATTAGAAGATATAAAATATTACCAGCCTTTCTAGCAATGCAATAAACCCTCAAAATTTAATAAGAAAAATAACAGACTTTTACTTCTTTCCTGAAGCCTTCACAGATATCATATTTGTTTAACTATCTCGAATGACCTGTCACCTAGCGTGATATCGAAGAGCTGTTTGGCGTCTCCAAATGAAAACTGCCTGCAAATTACAGCACAAATGCTAATCTGAATAACATTATGAAGCAAAAATATGTATGTCTTCATATGTGGCCCATATGCATGAGAGGGTCAAATCTTTAACGTGCTGAAATAGCTTATATCAAAAAAATACGCCGAAGTTTAAAATATTTCGGAGTATGAAACTGTCATTAAAAGGGACAATGATATTGATCAATAACGCAAGCAATCCAGGGCCATAATTTATCTTAATCCGCCAATCGACCCCTAGGATGAATACGCTGAATATTTGACGGTATATAAATTAATAACTAAAGTATTATAATTTCTGTTAACTAAAGCGAGAGCTGCTTGAAAACGCCTTAAATCAATAAAGCTAATCAACTTAACGTTGAATTGAAAACATTATATGCTCCCAATAACAGTTACTAAGCAAACTTATTGTTTATTCTCCTTTTTTCTACACAAAATCACGATCAGAGTTGTATTAGACGAAATAAGAATTTGCAAGAGACAGTTGCTGGTCTGTCCTATTTTAATAAATTGGAGATAGTTTAATCTGCCAGTAAATAAATTAGTCATTAAACATCATAATTTCTGGTAAAACCAGAAGTGCCTTACAAACGCTTTACATCAATAATGTCTTGAACTTAACATCAAATTGAAACATATTATGTGTTTCCAAAAGCATTAAAATATATGAAACAAACTTATACCATTCTCCCAATAAAAGTAATCTATACTTCCAGCACTAAAATTATTTAACAAACTGACATCATTCTCCTTCCAACAACATTAAATTTGTTAAACAAATATATATCATTTTCCTGGTAAAAATATTATATGCACCTAATAACATTAAAATTATTAAACAAAATTATACCATTCTCCTGATAAAAAACTTACACCTTCTCTATAACATTAAAATTATTAAGCAAACTTGTACCATTCTTCTTGAAAAAATAAAATTATATGTTTCCAACAGCATTAAAATTATTTAACAAACTTAGACCATTCTCCTGGTAGAAAACTATATGTTCCCAACAACATTAAAATTATTTAACAAACTTATACCATTCTCCTGGTAAAAAAATTATACATTCCCAACAACATTAAAATTATTTAACAAACTTATACCATTCTCCTGGTAGAAAATTATGTGTTCCCAACAACATTAAAATTATTTAACAAACTTATATTATTCTCCTGGTAAAAATATTATATGCCCCAATAACATTAAAATTATTTAATTAACCCATACCATTCTCCTGTTAATAATATTATATGTTCCCAACAACATTAAAATTATTTAACAAACTTATCCCATTCTCCAGGTAAAAATATTATATGTTCCCAACAATATTAAAATTATTTAACAAACTTACATCATACTTCTGGTAAAAAAATTATAAGTTCCCAACAACATTAAAATTATTTAACAAACTTATATCATTCTCCTGGTAAAAAAATCATATGTTCCCAACAACATTAAAATTATTTAACAAACTTATATCATTCTCCTGGTAAAAATATTATATGTTCCCAACTACTTAAAAATTATTATTAAAAAACTTATACCATTTTCATTTTTCCATACCAAATTGCAATCTAAGTTGATATTAAATTAGAATTCAGAAGACACAACATAGTCTCCCGTATTCGACATAGAGGTCAACAACGTTTAACTGTCGCCTAAGATGAGTTTTCTTTTGTGACTTTTAGTTCTCCAGAGCAAATTTGCCTTTATTTTTTTTTATCTAACTAATTTGTTTCTCTTTTTTTTCCCCCTCTTCTCGTCGGATAGTAACCGGTCCACTGAGCTTTGTTGATTATTTATTTATTATAAACGCACGCCGCTATAAACCTGACCTACCTATGCCTCGGTTAGCAAGCTGGATAAAAGATGGATGCTTTTTTCGTGTGCTTGGTGTTCCAGAATAAATTTCTTATCGCTCCAACTCGATTTAGTCAAGAAATAACAAATTTGCTTCGACTTTATTCGGTTGATTGCGCTTGCCATAGTGATATTTTGTGAAATCAGTTCAAGTTTCCAAGAAAAAGCCGGCAGGTTATTTTGAAATTGTGGCGTTTTGACCTTTCCAATTTTTTTTAAAAGCTGCGCATTTTTAAATTACCCTTTATAAGATGAGAAATTGATTTTTCTTTAAAGTTCATAAAATGTGAAAATATAAACTGCTAAATACTTATAGGCATTTCACGTTCAAATTACCATAATAACATGAAAATATTTATGATAATTTTACTCTAATAAATAGTGCTTTGCGTGTTAGAAAAAAATAAAAGAATTGATTGTTTAGTAATGTTATTGATGGTCCTTATAGAAAGCACTATAAAAAAAAATAAAGAACTTGTCTTTTATGAAAAAAGATAAACAAACAACAAAAAAAAAAACGAAGAAGCATCATTTTTATACCGAAACGAAGATAATATTTATCATTGAAAAAAACAAAGATTAACTGAAAAATTATTTTTACAAATTATATTGCATTAAATGTTATCGGGTTATTTTAATTATGTAAATTACAGCTCTGAAAACTTTTAAGGTTTTAGCCAAAATTTCTTTTTTATAGTAATTTTTCCGTAACATGTTCAGGTAGAAAAAAAATTTATGGTAAAAAGTACTGGCTCCCTGAATGCCGGTATTTTTTACCGTAATTTGATTCGGAATTATTTGCTGTTTACTCGCTTCTCTCCCCAACGCTCAAGATTGCTACGCAATCTGCTTCCGATACAATAGACATAAAATTTAAACAAACCTACCATTTTGTGCGTTTACTTTTTCAACCTTCTCTACAACTTTGCGTTTTAAATTCTTCTTTTAATTTTTGATTTCTATAAAAACTCGTTAAGTATTTACCTTTAAAGACATTAATGAGAATGCTAGAAATTCTTTAACAATATAATGTCAATTGAAATGTTACTTTTGAATATTACGAGTACTTTGAAGTTTCAACCAGATATTTTTTTGCTCATTATTTTAACTTCTTTACGTCAACTGGCAACAGTTTCACATAAAATTAATTATAAGAATACAGATGATTAATTTATTGTTTTATATTTGCATAAAAGGGAAATAAATATCCTTATAATGAAATGTTGCAAAAAAATTTCTATCATGTGAACATAATTTTTCACATGATCATATTATAACAAAATTAAAACCTTTTAAGTTTTAAGCCTCGGATTTTTAATAACACTGAAAACAGAGAACATAATAATAACAGATGATATTAATTAAAAGGAATAAAAATAAATATTACTTGCAAATACCATAAAATAATTGATAATGAGATAAATTACCGTTATAACTTTTATTAAGATGGCAGACAAAGATTTCCGCATCTTGTAAGCTAATTAAGGATCTTAATATATGATTAAGATAACAATAAAGCTACAACAATGAGAAACAGATTTAAATTACTATCTTTTTATGTTACACAGCGAAACAAATTAATATAACGGAAGATTATAGAAAGGATTATAATTTATTTGTAACTGAAACATATAATCCCGAGTTTAGGAAAAACAAGCTCCAGACAGCGTGGTGATTTATTTCGAAAGTTTAGAAATACATTTTAATTATTTAATTAAAAAGAGTTGGAAATATTTATCGATTGAGAAGTACTTTATTTATCCTCACACAAAACCTTGCTTCATAAAGAAACAAAGTTTCAATTCATTATTTTTAATCAAATTGAGGGATCTTCTTTCAAAAAAAAACTAAAACAGATCACTTAATCAACGGTCGTTGAAGTTTTCCACTTTAGTGTTTATTTTCTCACTTTATTAAATGGAACTTTACTCGTTTTTATTTTTTTATTTTTTATTTTAAACGAGACTGATTATAATTGGTAAAGAGTTTTCTGAGTTAAATTTTATCAATGTAAAAAATTATGAAGTAAAAGGTGACAAAAGTATATTTTCTGGTGCATAAAAGGGAACTATTGATATATCTGAGAATTTAAGTAGGCTGAAAGTATTACTCTTAAAATTTACGAAATATTAGTTTTAAAGACAGTTTTAGAATTTCGCTGCTTAACAAAACTCAACTCATCAAAAATAATAAAATGTTACTATTATATTATTTGTTTAACTTTTGTCACTTGAATTTTTGTTATTCAAATTTTTGTAAAACGTATTAAAGTTAATTAAATTAATGAAATGGTAAGAGCCATAACCACTAAGTTTTTCTACTGTTAATCGGAAATACTATATTCTCATTTCATTTCGTAAGTACATCAAAATGAGCTTAAAAATGTTGAAATTAAAAAATATCGCTTTAAATTAATAAAGTTTAAATGCTGTGTTATAAACTTGTTTCGAGCTCTTATTTTATTTCAATACAATTTCAATGTTGAAAATAAAAATTAAACGATTCTAATAATAGTAGAAAATGCAAAGGAATGGTTTCTCAAAAATTCATGTTGTATTTCTGCTTTGAAAGATTTACCTTGTTATTACTTTTTACTTTAATGCAATTAAATTTCAAAACCAAGTTTTTAAAATTTTGTGATTTGTGGAAAAATATTTAGAGAGAAATTAAATATGTAAGTAGTTGCTTTCAGAGAAAAATAATCTACATTTTTATAAGATGAAAGTTTTATTTTGGGAAGTTACATTATTTAACTACAATATTTCTGTTGTTGAATCCCAAGAAATATTTCGTTGAACGCTTGAAATTCTAAAGATAAATCTAATTGATTGAAAATTTATGATATAATTAAACAGAACAATGTATATATCGATTATATCGCTTAAATGTTGGTCAGAATATATATGTGAGCGTAAGAAAAAAATTAACTTCCTATAGAAAACTCTCTTTTTTCTATTCAATTAAATATAAATAAAATATTTGGAATTTATATCACTTCCAATTACTTTTAAATTATAACAGAAAAGCTGCAAAACAAATTGTTCAACACTTAAAATCGATCGCCGTCAGAGTGAAAATGCAAATTCCGACTAATAATACCCTCTCAAATTCACAAACAGATCAATTTCTGAAAATAAGAACGAAGTAAAGTAATTTTCTGCAGCTGTGAATTCGCAGAAGTTTAATCTAATTGCATTTTATAAGGAAAGCTTTGTTTTAAACTAAAATTTATCGAACAAAGGACATCGAAGATGTAATCAATGCATCATTACTGGATCGCTTCTCTTTTAAAATAGCTTATACTTTTTTTCAGTGTTTGGTACGTATTCATATTGCTATGTTGTGTACAATTCGCAAAAAATAAACGAACCACTTTAAATAGCTTTTAATCTAATAATCAGATCTTCAGGTTTTAAGACTCAATCTAATGGTTCGAAGGGGTGACCTCAAATATGCCAATTAGTTAGGCAGACGACATTTTAAGTTAAGAAATTGGACACAAAAACGCGTTTTCTCAGAATAAATATATTTTTTTGCAGACGGATTTGAATTTTTGACCTTTAAAAATATAGGAGGGCAGTAGCAATCAGGGAAACGTGATCCCAATAGTTCTGTCAGGACAGCGGTTCAAAGTTTGAACCATTAAATGTTAATTTTTTTTCTTTTTGTGTATTTCCCTATATCTCGAGAACTTTTTAAGTAAACCGAAAATTTTTGCACACAATTATAAAATTCGTTTAACAAAAGATAATTCTATGCAAAATGTACCCTTTATTAAATATTTATAATTTTTTTATTATTTTATTTAAAAGGCGAAAAAAGTTTGAATTTCAAGGTACACAATTTTAACATCATTTTTTAAGAATGCAACTGTAAATGGCAAAATATAAAATTTGAGTAAAATCAGTCGAATACTTCCTCAGCAATCAAATTTAAAAATAAGACTTTTTCAAAATTTGATTTCTCAGTAACTATTCGACCGATAAGAGAAATCTGAATCCGTATAAAAAAAGGCATGTTTATTCAGAGAAAACATAATGTTTTTGTGTCTGTTTCGTAACTTAAAACAGTGTCTGCATTAATTAATTAGCATCATATTATTTGAGGACACCCTTTCGAACTTTTAAGATTGAGTCCTGGAACTTAAATATTCGATCATTAGATCAACAGTTATTCAGGGTGATCTGTTTTCTATTTTGCTCCCTGTACATCATTTACTAACTTTTACACAGTAAATTATTTGGAGTAAAAAATTTTGGTGCATAATCGCTTTTATTTTTTGCTACGTGGTAAACTTAATACATATTGTAGTACAGAACTGTAGTTATTGTACAAAAACTAAATGAAATTGATAAAGTAATATTTGTTTGAAAAAACTATTTGGAATATATTACTAAAAATGTGCGTGTTTCTTAAACGAAATGCTTTTTCAGTTAAGCTATTAAATTGATTCGAATCTACATGGAAATATGTGATGTCTGTGAAGAGATTAAAAAATAAAGAATAAATAGCTAAATAAAACTATAACAGTGAAATAGCAAATAAAAAAAATGTGACTACATGCAGTGTAAAAAGCTTACCTCAACACCGAAAATGGTAATAACTATGCACGAAAATGTTTTATCAGTATAACTGAGTTACCTATCTGAAAGATGAAAAAAATTATATACAGAATATAGAATGCTACGGCACTTAGTTTTTCTTAGAATTAGGATTCTTATGAATTTTTTTCTAAATAAAAGTGAAATTTGAAATTTTTTGCAGTTTAAAACAAAAATGAGACTGAATTTCACGCTTTGACGCAGTAATTGCCTACCTAACATTTAAACTGTTGCAGCATTAAGTTTTCAAAATAAAAAGAAAAAACTTGCATCTTTTTGACTTATATAATATATATATATATAATTCTGGAAACAGAAATGTTTGCTAAGTTTAAAAAAGTTGTAGTTGCTTCTAATGCCACTTTTTTTTAATATCCGTCGTTGAACAGTGGACCCAATTTTTGGGTTTACTACTACTAATGTTCAACTCCGTAGCCTTGTAATTTTGAACCCAATCCAGAAGACAAGGGAACTCCTGGATCATTACATTCAGAGGTATATTTGTTATGGGAACATGGATGACTTTGCCACTCGACACATTTAACGTGCATCAGTCACCATTTACTACACGGGGAGTCTTAGGCTGGCGGGATCGAACCCATGAACTCTTGGACATGGGCCCAGTGCCCTACCAACCAAGCTATCCCGGCCCCTTCTAATCCCACTTGTCAATATCAGCAGTCCTTCTGGGTGAAACCAAGCAATTTATGGAAGAGATTGCGTTTCTTGCTTTTCAATGGTTCAATCTATGGCCAAGAATAAGTTTTCAGCGACACACACGTTACAGCCTGGTTTAGATGGAGGACCATTTCATACATCCATTTATTCCTCCACAGATCATAATTTTGACCCAAACCAAAGAATGATCAATCTCCAATTCACTATCCCAAGACGTATTGAGTTTTTTACATATGATTGGCAAAGCATGAAATGAAAGCACAAAAAACATTTTAAGAGAAAATTTAAGTGAAAATCAAACCATAACAGGTAAATCAATAAGCCGTGATTTAAATTTTATCTTTCCTAACAATAAGCAGCAAAAGACCATCAGGATTCAGGGAGGTGCCTTGTTACTAAACAATTTTCTTATTATTTCCTCAATTCCCATTTTTATTTTAGGATTTGACCATTGCTGCTTTATAAACTCATCGGTGGTTTTTGAATGAAAAATTTTCTCTCTAATGTACTTAAAATTTGTACAATGAATTAATATATGGTCCCAATCCTCAACAAGCTGACAGGTACTGCACAGCTGAGCTCCCGCAAAAAAGCTGGCCTGATGTTGTCCATGACAGCCGTGATTAGTTAGGAATTGATTTAAAAAGAAATTCCCGATGATTTTCCTCGTTTGAACTTTCAGGAGGAGCTCGAATGTGTGCCTTCACTTTGTAAAGCTGTTACTCCTTCTCTTGATTGAATGGCAGATTCAATCAATTTTTCGTTCTTCCAAAGTTTTTCTTGCAGTCCACCTGCTAGAATCTTCAAACAGGTCGACCGTTGACCTCTCACAGGCTAATTTGTCTAANAGCCTCATAATTTTGAACCAAATAAGCAGGCAAGGAAACTCCTTGATCAATACCCCCAGAGGTATGATTTGCTATGGGAACAAGGAGGACTTTGAGACTCGGAAGATTTAACGTGGATCAGTCACCATTTATTACACGGGCAATCTTCGGCCGGCGAGGATCGAACCCACGACCTCTTGGATATGGACCCAGTGCCCTAGCAACCAGGCTATCCCGGCCCCGACCACTTTATAGATAATTCATGTAGAAATAATTTAAAAATTCATATCTATGGCCAAGAATACGTTTTCCGTCACATACACGTTACAACCCAGTTTAAAGAGAGAACCATTTCATACATCAATTTTTTCATCCACAGATCGTAATTTTAACCAAACCAGAGAACAATCAATCTCCAATTCAGCACCCCAAGCGGTATTGATTTGTTATGGGAACATAGAGGACTTTGTGTCCCGACTGATTTAGCGTGTACCAGTCACCATTAACTACACTTCAGCCGGCGAGGATCGACTCACGAACTCTTGGACAAGGGGCCAGCTCTCTACCAACCAGGCTATCCCGCTCAGTTTCAAAAATTGAAAACATTTAATTTCTTATACTGAGAGAAAAAGTATGGTAAAAACTATCAAAATATCGTAAAATTTACTATATTTCTGGGTCTATAGAGTTGCCAAAGCACTTAGGTGAAGAATTTGAAAAATTAAAAATAAAGTATGGTTTTATAATGTGCAGTAATTTGTGGTAAATGTAATAAAATTTGACGATTTCATCATGATACTTTGGAGCACTGTATAAAAGCATGTTATTCGGTTAATTTTACTTTTCTGTGTTTCTGATTTCTTAATATAAACTATAATTTTGAAAACAAAAATTTCCTTTAAACTGTTACCATATGAGCGAAAAAATTAACAAATGAGTGGTTTAAATACCATATATTTTGGTTTTATTAACCAGAATTATGTCTTTTTTTTCCTCCAGAAATGTCTTTACAGTATGTTAATTTATTAGAATTTTTAATTTTTGTTCAGAATCGCAAACCTTTTATTTTTAAAATTCTTTGGAGCAGATAATTTAACCTGATGTTTAATGCATTTTATTTGCAGTGTTGAATGCATTTTTTTGCAGTGTTGAATGCAATTTTTTTGCAGTGTTGAATGTATGTCAAGCCGAATTATGTTCCTTTTCAAATTAAACCATATTATTATATAGGCATGTAGAAAAGACTAGCTCTCAAGGAAATATGATTACATTTCCAGTACACCAGCCTCACCACAATACAAACCGAACAATGTAGGCAACTTCTTTTAAATATAAGAACTAATCAGTTCTACATTTAAAAAAATTGTTTCTGTAACAAGATGAACAAATTGAATGACCTAGCAATAGTATTGAAATGTGTAGAAAATATTTAAACAAATAATGACCATTAAAAATAATGTGAGTATGCATTATAATATTCCTAAGATTTAATCGACACATAAAGAAACAAGCTCGATCTTCGAAATAATGAAATTTTTTATATTTAAATAGCTTTAGCTTTATTAAAGGCTCAGCACACAAAAATTATAAAAACTCTAGCTTTTTTAATTACTTAAAAATCATTCTATAAATAGAAAAAAAAATTTTTACTTTAATTTGATCTTTAGTTGATGCTGAAACTTTGAAGCCTGTTTTCACTATCATATTTTTTTCTAACCATCTTCTAAGTGATTTTGAATATAACTGAAAAAAATATGTAATGTTTATATTTTAGTTTTTTGACTTTAATTGCCTTTTAGAACATTCATAAAAATAGTTAGTTTTTATTTTATAATATTTTGAAAAAAGAAGAAAAAAAAGGACAAATATGAATTTGGATTCTAGAAATGTTAACTTTTTCTTTAAATATTATTTGCTAAAAGATTTTAAAAAAATTACAATAAGCAAAATTACTTTAAAATTGAAAAATTGTATTTTCAGTTATATCAGTAGTTAAAAGTAACAAATTTTTAAAACTTTTTAACAATTACAATTTTTTTTAACAATTTTTTTTAAAAATGACTCATGGAAAATTAATGAGCATTTTTTTAAATTTATTTATGGTTCAGCAGTATAAAAAATTGAAATAATTAAATATTTTTATTAAAAAACAGTGAATACTTAAAAGTGAAAGTAACCAAAATGAATTCATTACTTGAGTTTTAATGTTTTGTGTGCTAAATGTTTTTCAACACATGAAATTCTATAGTTTATAAAGCGAAACAGAGGTGAAACAAAATAAGCACGTTAATCATTTGAATTTTTAAATTTTTAAAGAATAATTTTTAAAAATAATTCTGAAAATTAATTTGTGCTTGTTATGGAAGCATGCGCAATTAATGTCTGGAATGTAATCTAGAATTCATACATCATAATAACGGTACTTTTAGGAATTATTTAAACAGTAATTAACAATGTATTCATAATTAAAAAAACTTTTCTGAATATGAGCCTTAATTAAAAAAGTGTCACATGATTATTCTGCTTGAATTCATTTAATTAATATGCTTCTAAAAACGTGATAAAAAAGTAGATTTTTTAAAGAAAAATAAAACTTGTATGATAGGTATGAGGCTTACAACGTTGCTTTAAAACATTTTGAAAGTTTTTTAAAGTGCTGTAAGTAAAAAACCCATTTTCCTTCTTATTCCGAGATTTTCACAGATACTCCTAAGAACTAAAAACTTAAAAAGCTTTTTATACGACCACAGGCTGTGTATTTTACAGCATTATAAAAACTCTTCGAAAAAACATCATTATGAAATAAAACGAAGATGATTCAATTCTATGTTCGCGAAATTTATTAAAAAATAATTACACCAAAAAGTAATTATGGAAGTAAGGTTATTCAGTATCTATAAAAACATAACGTTGATGATAATTGAATATGTTTTTTTTCCATTATGAAACATATCTTTAAATTATTTTGTAAGTAAATTACTTTTATGCTTTCATTTTTTTTATCCAACCACTTTATTTATGATTTCTAAATAAGAATTCTAATAACTTTAGAAAAAAAAATAATAATAAATGAAAAAAATTTCAACAAGTAAATTCTTTGTATTTTTAAATATTTTGATATATATATGAAACAGCAGACTGGCATTCATTTTGAAAGTAACTGAAAATTTGAAAAATAAATTAAAAGAAAGCAGAAAGTGATGAAAATTTATGATTTTTGATTTCTACTTAGGAAACTAGATATTCAATCTCAGTAAGTGTAATTCTAATAAGTTGAAGAAAAAAAGAATAAAGGAAAAAAAACTTCAATGAATAAATTCTTTGTATTTTTAAATATTTTGAAATCATGTTCATGAAACAGCATTTCTGACCGCATTCAATTTGAAAGTGACTGAAAATTTGAAAAATAAATTGAAAGGGAAGCAGAAAGTGATGAAGATTTTTGATTTCTACTTAGGAAACTAGATATTCAGTCTCAGTAAGTGTTAAAAATTGGTCGCAAAATATGACAACAGATGACGATTCTAATTAAAATAATTAGAAAAAATGCTAGAAAAGATCAATTCTCACAAATCAGAAATAATTGCTCTATCGTCTTTTAATTTTGTCCTTAGATTATCACACGCTGTTGCTGAGCAAAATGGTTATTTTAAAATCATTGTCTTGCAGATTTTCTCTATTAACAACATCTTTTGTTGACGAACTGTATAATTGACGTCTTGGAATAAATAACTGATTCCCTAGGCAGAACGCAGCAAAACGTACTATATCTTGTTCAGTTTTTTTTTTAAATAATTTTTCAAATTATCGGACATCTTCTGACATTTTCTAAATTTATAAGATTAAATTCATATAAATATTAAAGGTTCATTAGTGGTATTGGAAAAAATTTTATCGATGAAATCAATGCATTTTATGAAATTCAATGGATCCTTTTCAAATTTTAAGTACAGTTTCCTCAAATCATGATTATTTAATAAAAGAACCTATAATTGCTTTTATTTTTATTCAATTACTTATAGAAATTAGCTGCATGCATATTAGTAGTATAGTTTCATTTACGCAATTTTTTATTTATTCAGTAGTTCAGAAAATGACGGAATAATTCAGTTTCCGTGGTATTTTTTTATACTTCAGTTGAAAAAATTAAAGCAAAATTATTTTCTTAACCATTTTGAAATGTGAAGTTTCTTGCGTAATAACGTTTACAGAAAACGAAAGCGTAACAGTAAGTAGAAAGTGCCGAGCATCAATGTCAATTTGTTAATTTTTATTTATTTCTTGACAAGCAATCATGAATGCATTTAACATATGTTCGGAGACCTAACAGATATAGTTGTTAGTGGAAAACATCACATGGTATTATTTATGATTGAGATAGATTTTCTTTTTAATTCTTTCAATTATAAATAAATAATAAAATTCTAGAAAAAAAACTATTAATAGTTCTTTTAAGAGTTTACTATTGCTTTTTCATTTGCTTAAGACTGATACGTTTTCTGTCGGAGTACTGCCTGACTGCTTTGGTTCTTGTATGAGGCATTTAATTTAAACAAGATTACTATTTCGTAGTGTGGTGAGCAAGCTCAGGTTGCGAAGTGATTCGAAACGAACTACGAAAGCTGTCCTAAAGCCACACAGAGCAGTTAATTTGAAATTTATTAAAAATTTAAGATCATGTCTGGAGCGTAAAGGACAAACCTGATAAATGAATCGTCATTAACAGCTCAGCATTCTTTTAACTTTCGAGAGAGAGAGAGAGAGAAAAAAAAATCCCCCCGGCTCTTATTATCATTTACCTTCATCGGCTTTTCTGTTTTCAAACTCAAAACCCCATGACAAAAGCCGACAGCTTTAAACTCAAAAATGATCATCAACGGCTTACGGCCATTATTTCCCTCGGAACTAATTTACCCTAAGTGCATTGTCTGGAATCCCCTTTTGCAAGATTCTGAAATCGATACGGTCTTAATCCCCATTCGATAATCTTAGTATGGGGGTAGCCGACAACATTCCAGAGTGCTTGTTCCTTCGGTTATAGCTCACCGACTCATCCATTTATGTGGGAATATCGGCGTATTAATTATCCAGTTTTCGTCGCATCTTCCTACGAGTTTTAAAACCGAACTGGCAATAACTTCCTGAGTATGGCAGGTACAAATGAGAAAGTTCGTCTATTCGCCCACCAGGAGCCTTGAACTCCATAGTCATTAGCAATTTCGATGGAAAAATATCGGCCGGTGCTAAAAGTGGAAGGTGAATCCCTTCCTGTTGTTTAGTTCCGTTGTTTTCGAATTAACGCAAAGGGCGTATAATAGCAATGACCCTGGATGTGTTTGCACAAACGCCTGGTGATGCACCCGTTATAAATCCGCTCAACTTCTGTCATAAAACAAACCATGTTTGCCTTTTCTTTTAAGGGTGTTTTTCAAAGCTCTTTAGTCAAGGAAAATGAGAAAAACTGCAGTTTGTATTCATTGAGCTCGCTGAAAAGCTTTAGATTTAAACTAATTATACCAGTGGTTACCAACTGGCGGTCCGCGAACTGATATATTGGTTGTCAATTTTCGTAAAAATTCTATATGGGTTTAAAATACTTTTCTTTCGTTAAAAAAAACTTAATTTCTTTGGTTCTGTGAAATTTAACATACCAACAGTGCAAAAAAATATATTTCTCATGTTCTGCATTCAAGAAAATATTTATTCAAATACAAAAATAATCGTGTATGTTGCTCTTTTTTATTTCGTGTTTTTGTATTTTGTGAATATAATTTAGCATGTACGTATCTGACAGCAATATTTAATGTTCCTTCAAACATGAAAAAGTCCTATACAAAATTTTGATAAATTTGCGGCCAGCCATTTGACTGGTGATTTGACCATTAATTGTGGCCCCCGGCCTCATGTAAGTTGGAAACCCCTGAATTATACTATGATGCCAAAAAAAGTGAATGGGTATTCAATATTTAAAAACAGCCAATTTTTTTTAAAATTCAATAAGTGTTTTCAAAGAAGCAAAATCAATAAATAGTTCTCATTTTTTTTTTATAGAGCCTTAATGATGCAATGGTTGAGTAACTTTTCAAATACTGATACATTTAAACGCAAACACTTCGTATTTTCAAAAAATTGTGGCTTTTATTTATCTTGATGATTTCAATCATTTTTCATAAAGAATGACTATTGATGTATACAAAATCTTACCAAACAATAATAAATACCTGTTACAAGCTCACAACTTTCGTAAAAATAACATAATATTTACTTAACATTATTTCATTAAAACAATTATATTAGAGCCTATATTGTAGAGTCTTAAATGAATTGTACTGAAGAAAAACATAAGCACAGTAGCCAAATAGATAGATGAAATAGTAAAAGGTATGATTTTGGGTTGGTTGATAAGACATACAATAAAGTCCTCAGCTTAACCAATAACTATTACTTTTAAAAATGAAATGTGCTTTTACTTTTGAGTTCGGAATCGTAAAATATATATAGTGTATCTTAACTTAAAAGTCAACGTAAGTTAAAGTTATTTGATAAAGCCTTATTTGATATTTACTTCCGTCAGCAATAATAATTCTTGTGAGTTTCCCATTAATCGATATCAATTGACTTTTCCGATGATATTTTTTTAATATATTTCTTAAAAAATATTTAGGTACATTTAATAGTAAAATTTATCTGAATATTTGGTTGTTTTTCTTTTAAATTAAGGTTTGAAAGTGGTTCCTTTTTTTTTAAATTTTGATCAATTATTGTTTTCTTTTAGAATATTTAAAAAATATGTAAATAAGCAATAGTTAATAATTTTAAAAATATAACAAATAATAGTTAGAGTTAATCAATAACAGTTCATAATAAATCAAATAATTTATAGAACTCACAACCAATAAATCATTTTTCACAAAATAGTTATTATAAATAAGATATATTATAAAAATGATCATTTTCAATTAAAAAAATCCAAGATTGTTTTTGGAAAGTTAATCATTGAGTTTTTAAAAAATTAGGGCGTTTATAGGTATGAAAAGTGTTAATGTCGATATCAGTTATATTTTTTACATTATAGAGGAAAACCTTTAGTTCTGAAACAACAGAGCATATTTTATGATGAAAAAGTGTCAGCAAGAATAATTTATAAAAATATATTCCAACTTCATTTGCTAGGCAGGAAAAATAGCGGCTTCAACATTTCTTCTACATATCGAATTCACCCTTTCATAAAGTACAAGTTTCTTTTTCTTATTTAAAATTTTCTGTTTGATATTGAAAAAATAGCGATACGAGAATTTCATAAAAGAGAATTCTTGATAAGTTAACCTTTTCGAAATTTATCGAAAAGCTCTGTGAAATCATACTATAGAATCAATTACGAAAACCGTAATGCATGATAATTTCAAATTTTGTAAATTTTTTTGACACAATGATCAACAATTTTAGTATAAGAAATATTAATCAATATCTTACTCTATTACGAAATAATTTCGAGAAAAATCATCAGTATTTTAATTTAATGCTATTTCATTGTTTTTATAAGTCAAATATTACTCTGTATAACTTATCGATTATCCTAGGGAGCAAAGTTTTGTTGCATTTATAAAAATACTTGATCTTACCAAAATCGGATGTGGGCATTTCAAATCTGCAATTCGCTCCTAAAACTACAGTTTTTTAAAATGACATTTTTATCGAAATGTACGAGATTAAAAAAGCTATGTTTAACAGAGAATTGCGTAAATGTTGCGAAATTCTTCTAGGGGAGTTAAGATACATCATCAAGACAAACAGTTCGTAATAGGAGAAGAGCCCCTAGCGGCATAAGATGACTTTGCATAGGTTCATCTGCAATGGTAATTTTAATGATGCATCCTAAATCCCCATGAAATTTGTCGCTGCATTTATGCATTTATGCGACCCCCTGTTATACGTAACGTTTTCGCACTTGTGCATTTCAACAATATATATTGTATATAATTCAAATGTGATTTTATAAATGACAAAAACCGGTAAATACATATGTTTAGAAAGGTTTGACCCGTGTATTAAATGATGACTGATGCAAGCTAAATCGGTCGGTGTCACAAAGTCTTCCTAGTTCTCATAACAAATCAATATCTCTGGGGAGGGGGGGTCCTGAATTGGAGTTTAATCGTTTTTTAACTCAGGTCGAAATTACGATCTATGGGTGAATGAATGAATGGGCTCTCCCTGTAAAACGGGCTGTGGCGTGTGTGTGGCTAAGTCATATTCTTAGCCATAGATAGCGCCACTGAAAAATAATAAACATTTCCTCTACCTTAAATTCGCTTGGTGTCCCATAACAGGCTTGCTTGTTTTGACAAGTCGCAATAATAACAACAACAACTCAACAGAAAGATTTACATACTTACATGTTTAATTGCAGAAATGTCCATAATTTCAAAACGGAAAGCTGCAATAAAATCGATACTCTGACATTATTTAAAATACAAAATTAAAAAAATTTTAAAAAAAGAGCTCTACTTAGTAATGAATAATTTTTACGCAACATGACAAATTTTGTAAGCCGAAAAAAGTTATCGAAATACTTTTAATGGAATACTTCTTCATGACAAATTTAACGGTATAGTTTACGGACTTTTCTAAACTTCGTATCAATACACAATAGAAATATTTTAAAATGTTATAACTTAACTTTATGAACCAAATTTAAGTTATATAGCATTTCAATTGTTATATTATCTGCAATCTTCTGCACCGGAGCATACATTTATTTGTTGAATGCATGTTAAGCGTTTTAGTATTCGTAGTATATTTTGGAGTATTCGTCGACACATTAAATTTTTTTCCTTAATAGTAAATAGAATATTCAGATTTATTTTAGTGTGCTTTCTTCTTATTTTTATATGAAATACTTTCTTAAAATACTCTAAAAAGAGGAAAACTAGTGCAATAGAACAAACAAAAAGTGAAATTCTGCTAAAACGAAAGTTTTATTAACATATTTGTTAATTTCTTTAAAAATAAATATCTCAAATTAGTTTTTTCAGTCACTATCGTTGCAACAGAATTTTGTATTTGCACTATGACTTTATATTAACTGTAATTTTTACACATCCATTTAAAATTACTTCATTAAATTGAAATAAACTTTAAATTAAATTTTATTTTCTGTTAAAATAGTTTTAATAAAGCATTTTCAAAATGAAAAGTAATAATTATCGTTCCAATTGAAATGTTACTACTATTGGTAATATTTTTTTTAATTAAACAAGTTTACTTTAATTATGGTTGAAAAAAATATTCTATTTCTACCTAAAGTATATCGAAAAAAATATTAAATTTTCTTAAATTTAAATGCAAAAATATTAAAAAAAAATTATACCATTTGTTTACTTCATTTTAATTCTTTATCTATGCTTTGTAAAGAATAATTTATTTAATCAAATGAAAGCGATATTAATTCTAAACAAAAATACATTTAAAAAATACCTTTATTTGAAGAAACAAGCGACTAATAAATTAAGAAAGTTTTTCAAAAGCATTTTTTTGAAAAGAAGATTTATATTTATTTCAAAATAATAGTCCTCTGCTTCAAATAAATCTTTTTTATTTCTATATTTCAAACAGGTCGATTATTCTAAGCAGACGACTATCAAAATATATTTCTCAATTTTTAATGTAAATGATGATTTAGTTGAAAAAGTTCTCAAAATATCGTTTGCTTTTTCGCTCAAAGAACAATAGAGAAGAGCTATACAGCAATACAGTGTTAAAGAATAATACTATAGTAACTGTGAGTGCTTCATCCCATTCCGAACGTCGGCACTTTCATTCTTTGAATGATTTTATAGCCATTTAAGATTTCCGTTTGAGATAAAAATGTAGGGTTATCGTTGGTTAGAAGCAGCTGCGCAAGCGTTGTTACATAAGGTAAGCATTAAGCTTAGTTCGATAAGTTTATATTTTACTCCTTTGCAAAGCTAACTTTATTTTAGACCGAA
Organism: Parasteatoda tepidariorum; assembly: GCF_043381705.1. Taxonomy (NCBI): domain Eukaryota; kingdom Metazoa; phylum Arthropoda; class Arachnida; order Araneae; family Theridiidae; genus Parasteatoda; species Parasteatoda tepidariorum. Next base: position 59,823,342 of record NC_092204.1, read on the forward strand.
TTCTAAATCAAATAATTGAAAAGATATAAAAATAATGTTATAACTTAGGTTATAATAATCAATACCTATAACGGGAACTCTATTATATTTTCGAAACTTTGTTCTGCTATCTCAATTTAAGATAATTTGCACCTAAATTTTATTTAACTAAAGAAATTTAGGAAGTAATGCGATAAAAAATAAAATCAAGACTATAAAGTTGTGTTCTTGTCGTTTTTCTTCCTATTTTTCTTATTTCACAAAAAAAAATTTTAAACATATATTTTACGGAACTACAAAATAATACACTAATTTCAATATTTTTCGATTTTGTTTTAATTAAATATGCAGAAAAATACTTTGACGTTTTCAAAAACTGTGTGTAAAGAAATATTAAGAATTTTGAAAGCTTTCTATTTTGTTATGATTTTCCAGAAAGTTTAAAAAATTTTTAAATTTTTCACAATTTTTTTAGCTATTTCACTATCTCTAATTTAAACTATCTCACTATCTCAGTGCAAGTAGTATTTTTCAATTCTAATAGATGTTTTTAATCACTTTAAAATTTGTGATTTTTATAATATTCATGACATTTATGTAGAATAGGAGATGTTTTTATGTTTGCATTATTTGCAAATAGTGCAATCAAAAAATATCTCAACATTTTCACGAGCTCTATATAAACAAACATAAATAATTTTTAATTTGATATCATTTTTACAAGCATTTGATCAAATGTATTTGTATTTTATGCATATTTTAAGCAATTTGTAAGTTTTACGCAAATTAACATGAACAGATTTCTAAATGGATTTATTTTTTTCGAAGATTATATTAAAATATTTTACAGATAATAAGCAAAAACACCAGAATTTTTTTAATTTTGTCTAATTTCGTAAAGGTATAATAATTAAAAAAAATTTCACATGTGATATATAAATGGACACTAGAGATCTTCAGTTTTGTATAACATTTTAAATAGGTTAAAAAAATATTATTGTCTTCAAATATTTAATAAATTTTGAATGAATTTAAAATACTGATTTTGCTAGAATTATCCAGTTATTTCGAATAATTAACCAAATGGTTTTATCATATACAGTATTTTCACAAACTCAGACTAAATAACCAGAAGAAATTTTTTGATTTTTTCAAAATTTCTGATATAGTTAAATAAAACTTCATAGTATTTCAATTAATTTAAATAATTAATTAATTTTAAATTAATTTCAATTAAATAAATGAAAAGTCAAAAAAAGCTTCCAAAAAGATTTTTTTTATATTTTAGTTCCTTCACGTAATAAAGGTGAATAATAATCACATAATAATGAAGCAGTAGAGATTTTGAATTAGGTATAATTGCTTAAAAGGTTTGTTTAAAAAGGACTAACAATTTCCAAAGAAATAAACACTTGAGATTTTCAATTTTCTACATATTTTTTTTTCAAATAGTTCAATAAAATCATGGAAAATAATTATGATCAATTTTTATAAGAATAATCATTTGAGTTTTTATCTTATTGCAGGAAATGCGTTTGCACATTCTCAAACTTCACGAAAATTAGCAAAAGATGATTAAACTAATTACGAAAGTTTCATGCAATTTTTAATACGATCGATATAGTGTTTTCAAAATTTCTTTTAATATAAATTAAGGTACTTAAGTTATTCGAAGGGGAATTGTACCAAATATTAGCAATAGTTTTTAAGAGAATAACTCTACCACAAAAATTATTAACATTGAAGCATTAACTCAGTTTTTTTTTTCATTAAAGTTTTTATAAATGTCTCAGCTGTAATAAATATGAAACATACCTTACCACGTACGTGTTCTAACTCAATGCTTGATTAAAACTTAGTAGAAACAAAAATTTAGGTACTTTTCGTTAAAATTTAACATTAAAAAAAAATTGTTTACTATTGTGAAATTTTTTAACACTGTTTGCTCTTCGAGTATAAATCTTCCTTAGCATAATAAGCAAATTTAAAATTGTGAAAATTAAATATACCATTCCTTTTTTAAATAAAATAAATAAGCAGAGAAATAGTAAAATGCAATTAAATAAAGTTTGTTTCCTTCTTTTAAAAAAAAATTAGTTGAAAACTTAAAAACAATGCAGTTACTAACTACATAGTATAATGAGTGGTTAAACAGGAATAACACGAATCCAATCCCCGCATTGCATATGATTTAATGATTCTACTACTTCGTCGCTTGGCGCGAAACTAGTTTTTGGCGCCTAAAAGTTACTTTTTTGGCGATGTGAGGAAAGCCCTGTCTCTCAGAGTGAAAATCGCTTATCAGACTATTGAAAGAACCTTCATTCGCGAGAGGTTAGGTGTGAGTAAGTTTTACCGCAGTGAGGAAGAAAAACAAAAACTTGTTATGATGATGTTCTGCGTGGAATTATTTGTTTGTTTTGGAAATGTTTTGTGATGTTGATATCTGCTTAGTGAGTGCCACGTTATTGTACTTTCCATACATGGATAAAAAATATTCTGCTCTCAGCCACTGTGCCACGCTTGTTAATTTCGTAATATTTTTAAATTATTAATCCTAGTCAAAATACGCTTTTGTGATACTTATTTTACGGAATTTGCCTCGTTACAGAGAACTATTCTGAAAATTTCGCTGGAATTTTTTACTCAAGATGATGTTTATGAGTGTGTTATCTGAGAGAAAATTTCAGAATCAGATTTATTAATCAACAAAATGGGAACAAATAAACATTTCGCACAATTATGTTTCTCAAGAGAGCATCGAAATGATAAATAATTTGGGGAATGCTTTCATACAAAATGTCTTGAACACAAGTTAACGGAATAAAAAATCATTTAGTGATGATAACACTCTTATCATCACTAAATGATAAAAATTACCATAGATGGCATCATTTTTCTTTAATTTTATCCAAGTAGTTTGTTTAGCAAATATGTAATTTAAACAGTAATTTAAATTTTACCGTAAGTCATTTTGTAGGTCGAATTTTCATAAAAAAGTTGAATTAGATGTGTTGTTTGCAAAATTGCCATCTATATTTCATATTAGGCATTGATATAAAAATTATTATGCTTTATATAATTAGATAGTAAAGTAGAATCGTGATAGTTTTTAATAGAAAGATTTTTGACATATGAATTGTAGAATATAATTGGTAATTTGTACGATTTAGTTATGGAACCTCTCGCTATCAATTGGCTTGTAACTTCGTCGGGATCACCGCTTATAGCCGTCTTGGCTTTGTGGACCATATACGTTTTTCATACATATCGTAGAAGGTGGAGAACCGTAGATCTCTTTTTACTAACAACATGCTGTCTGGAACTTGTCATATCCATCTTCACATTTTGTTACTCCATCATAAGCTTAATCATACCACCCATCCAAGCACCCTGTAACTTTACACAGTGGGGGCTGATATCCACCAGGACGTTCCAAATCGCCACCCTAACGTCCATGGTAGTGGACAGAGCTCTGACGGTCCGCTGGCCTTACCGGTACCGATTTAGCGTCCGCAGGAACCAAATACGATATCACATAGGAGTACTTGCCTTGGTCTCGATACTTGTGGGTGTTGCGGCAGTTTTTGCCAGAGTGAATATAATTGAGAATAAGAATTGCTATTTCCATCCGTCTCAGTGGGACTTGCGATATGTGATTTTTCTGCTCTCCTTATACGGAGTACTGATACTAATAACGTTCATATGCATGATACAGATTGAAATACATCGTAGCAGACATGGTCTGAAGACCAGTGCAAATGGGTCTTTCCAACTTCCAGAATGTGCATCTCCGGACTTACCGTCTGCTACTGGAATGAACAGTCCACTGGATACTCAGAGCAGTACTGGCAGTACGCGAGCATTGCACAGGCCGTCTCGACAAGCGAGCAGGAGGCCTTACGGGAAGAATAACAAGGGCACATCAGATTTGAGATGGCCATCTGTGGCTCTAACAACACTGTTGTGCTTTTCGTTAAATCATATCCCCCACTTGGTAAGTGCATTTTTTTTATATCTATGTAACTCAAGGTACTTTTTGTCTATGACTTGCTGAATATCTAAAATATAAAACGTGAATGGACATGTTCAATTTAAAAATGTTGTAGTGAAAACAAGAAATTACTAATTCTAAATTGTAAAATCAACTGTTTGAATAATTATGGACTCATCAATTTTAACAGTATTCATGGAAGATTTGGTATTATTCTTCAGTGATTAAATTAGTTTTTTAGATAAATTAATTAACTGTATATATATAAAAAACTTTGGGCTGTATAATGATAAGTAAAATTTTCAGGTGGACGTTTTTAGTGAAGAAACCCACAATTTTCATGTAAGCACTTTTGTGTTCCTGCTGATATCTCGGATAAATTTCGGAAACAATACTTTTTAAGTACCTATCTAAAAACAATACTTAATATTAAGTGTTACATTTAGGAAAAATTTGNAAAAAGATTTTTTTTGCAATAACGGACCCTATTTGCACAAATTCATAAAAGCGGACCCTGGTTGAAAGAATGTGAGTAATTTTTTCACAATTTCACGAAAAACGGACCTTACACAAAATGTCTGGACAGACCCCTGTATATGACTCAAGGTACTTTTTGTCTATGGCTTTTACTTTTTGAATGTTTGCTGAATAACTAAAATATAAAACGTGAATCGAAGTATTCAATCCAAAAATGTTGTAGCGAAACCAAGAAATTACTAATTCTAAATTGTAAAATCAAATGTTTGAATAATTATGGACTGATCAATTTTAACAGCATTCATGACAGATTTGGTATATTAATTTTTTAAAAAAATTAATTAACTATATATATATAAAATCTTTGGGCAGTATAATGTTAAGTCAAATTTTCAAATGGATGTTTTTAGTGAAAAAAACTACAATTTTCATGTAAGCACCTTTGTGTTCCTGCTGATATCTCGGATAAATTTCGGAAACAATACTTCTTAAGTACCTATCTGAAAACAATACTTAATATTAAGTGTTACATTTAAGAAAAGTTTGACTTATATCTGTATTTAATCCCTTCATTTATAAACATCTTATATGGCTTATGATTTTGATCGACGTATAAAATTTTTTATTTTTTTTTTAATTTCATTTCTTAATAGAATGTGATCTTGTTTCCGAATCTCGAAATAGTTCCTATAAATACTATACGCCAGCAAATTTAAAATTAATTATCATACAATGCAGTAGTAAGAATAAAAATTATTAATAGTAAATTTTTTAATAGGAATGAAGTGTATTATCAATTATAAAAAAATTAAGAAACATTTGTAATTCTATGAGCTTCTTCCTCACTCCGACAATTTTCAAACCTAGAACCAAGAAATTGTTTAAAAAAAAATTAAAAAAAAAAACATTTTAAAATATTTTTCAAAAAGTATGTTCAAAAAATAATGTACGAGATTTAAACAATGTCCCAAATTGTTGAACTTAAAGATTTTGTTTTGCTATACAAATTGAGAGCTTTTCTTTATTATCTTAATTAATGTTTTTTTTTTCATTATGTGTATACAGAGAGTTTTAAAAAGCATTTTTTCTCATCATAAGAAAAGAAACGTGCCACTTTCCCTTCATTAATTGTACCGTATGAAGCAGAAACATAAGTTAATAATTTAAGAAGTTAATACTATTGATATTAAATATTTTTGATGTCGGTCCTATGTCTCCTATTTCATTTACCGAAAAACATTTTGTTATTAATGTCTTTGTTGATTTTATCTTTAAAATTTCGATATTTCTTGAAAAACTAAGTTTAATTTTAAGTATGAGAAATGCTAATTTTACAGCAATATTTCATTGTTTTACCCATAATATATTTAGAAATATATTTCTAAATATGATGCAGAATTCTTTTGCAAGAATTAATCGTTCAATTTCTTTTTTTTTTTTTTTTAATTTCATTTAAAAATTTTAGCTTAAAACAATGTAGTTCAACAAGTAAATACTTAATGAAGGTTTAGATTTAAGTAAGAAATTTAATAAGATTAACTTTTCCAAGGATAATTTGTTTGAAGACTTGATTCATTTTATTAAATGTACCCTGAAAATATGGTCAAAACTACTAGAATATAATAAAATTTATAGTGTTTTTTTTTGGTGCTATAGAAACACTAAAAACTACAGTAATTTTTAACACTTTGATAATGAATTGTGTTAAAATTACCAATAAATTAATGTTGTATTTTTATTGAATTTGTTGGTTCTATTTGAAACTGCTATTTTGAAAACCAAAATTTCTGATGAAAAATTACACAGAGAAAAATTATCAAATGTATAATTTAAATTTTGCAAATTGCAGTGTTTATTAGCATTTTTTTTCTGCTAGTATTTTTTTCCTTGATATAAGTGTATTTTTTGGACTATGTGGTTCCTAGTTTTTTTAAGGGTTTTTATTTTGGATGCAGTATATTTATGTAATTATATTATTGATTTTGACCAAAAAATCATGACAATTAATACGATTACATAATTATTTTCTATTACTGTACATACAATTAACGATTTCAATTGTTTTAATTATCATCTCTTACTGCCAATCTTAATTTTGAAATATTCAAAACTATTTTTATTGCTCCTCTACTATATTTTAAGTTACAAATCAACTTCAACTTAGGTTTCTTTTGATTGATCGTAAGATTGTTTAAAAAAATTATTATGCTATTATTTTTTTAAATATGCGGATTACTTGATTTATATATTACATAATTAATCTAATTTAAATACCTTGAACAGATAATAAGTAGATTCTGTTCTATAACTACAGTAGCCTTTCTGAAAGCAGACGACTCGTAAAAAAATGGAACTTTTTTCGTTCATTTTTGAGATTACGCAAACGACTTGAAAGTAGTTTAATAAAATACTTTCCGGAATCAAATTTTTATGAACCTCCATAAACCGAGAGAGCCACTTTTACTTTCCAAAAAATCGCATAAACTAAATTTGAATAAGTATAACGAGGAATAATTTCGTTCGGAAATAAAAATAAAATAAAAACACCGTAATAATAAAATGCACGTTTGGGACAACGACCTGAACGACAGGAAAAGTGCACACCTCTGCTCCTTTTTCAGAGTACGCTTCATTAATTTTCATGAAGAACAATAAAACTGCGATGCGAGAGCGCAAATAAATATTTCCTCCTTGTTGATTGAATTTGACCTTTTTCCTTCTTCTATACATCACATGGGTACCGAGTGTACGTTTTAAGTGACCGATCCTCTAACATCATCTGCCTTTTTCTACTTCATATGTTTTATTACTTATTTTATATTCAGTCAGGATACCGAATTTCTATATTCACTTCCTAAAATTTTCAAAAGTGCATTACTATGCTCTAAACCAAATGGTGTTCTGCGGATCCCTAAGGTTCCGTGGAAGGGTTCCGTAAGTTAGGACTTTTTTTTTTTACCTGTTATAATTTTGAAACTTGTAGTTAAATTTATATTTGATTAATTACATATGATTTAATGTTTTCGTTATTTTTTTGAAACTTTTTAATTACAATACTTGTGAAGAAAAATAAGCGAAATGAAAAAAAAGATTCTAATAACAATGTATTGAACAAATAATGAAATGGAGACATTTATTAAAAATTGCATTGGTATTTTGTATAGAATAAAAAGAACCTAATTCAGCAATGAAGATATATGTCCATCTAATAACCATTCTTAACGTTAATTTCGGTCTTTTTTCTCAATGAAATCCAGTTTTAGCTCATGCATTCAGTTTATCCATTCCCTAAAATCAAATTAGTAGACTATATGCCGCTCTAGACTTGTAAATTTAACTGTCTGTCCATTGATAAAACGATACGATGAAAAAATTCCCATTTTTTTTCATTCATTAAATATTTTCAAGATAATTACTATTTTAAATCATTCAATATTTTTATTTATTTATAAATTTATTTATTAAGTCTCGGTCTTCCGCCAAAAGTGGGTCGATCAGCAAGTTCCATTGTCGAAAAAAAACTGGGAAATACAGTTCTAAACGACATGTACGTAGCGTTACACATATACGATGCACATTTTTAATACATATTTGAGAGAGTTGGTTTTGGGGGCAAGTACTTAAAATTCTTTTCAACACATGATATGGAACACTCGGCATTTTTTGGGAGTAATTTTCGCGTTTGAAATCGATCTAGTTGATTTATTCATTTGTTTACTGCGATCACGTAAACTCTTCCCAAGATGAGTTTCTGTTCCATATAAAAGGTTATTTACGAAAACGAGGTAATTCTAATAGCTGATTTAGTGAGTCTTTTGTTTTCTGAGTTACGCTCAAATTTAATAAGTATACAGAGTTGAGGATTGCGAACAGCGCATCTAACTCTTTACTTCGACTAGCCGATGTTATACGGCATTGGAAAAAAAAAAATTTAATGCACTGTTAAAATCAAACTTTATTTCTGTTTAAAAAGTAAAATTACATGCCATTAATGTTCATAGAGTGACTTAATCACAGAACTTTGGAAAGGAAACTTGCTCCAATTACTTTATTGTTTCACAAATTTACATCGAACTTCTTTTGTGCTTAAATGCATGGGAAAAAAGAATTTACTTGTAATTTTAGAGTGAAAGAAATAATAAAAAATTATAGTAGAATTATAAACTGAAAGATAAACTGTTTAGAAAACGTTGTAAATTATAGATATGTAATATATAATATAANTATACATTAGATATTATATTGTTTTAATATAATATAATATAATATAATATAATATAATATAATATAATATAGTAAATGTTATTGACTGAAAATAATGCATCTAAATATTTATCGATGTATAAATTCGTTTCGATGCCAGTTTAAAAATGCATTTTTATGACGCTCAGTTTGTGTCATTATATTTCAGGAAGTAATTCTTTTTTTTAACTAATTCATTACAGCTTTGAAAACAAAAAAATTTTTTAACGTATACATAAAAATAAATCACTTGAAACTATTGTGTAGCAATGTTTTTAAACAGTGTGTGTTTATAAGAGGCCAGGAAAAACTATTTTTGTAAAAATTAGAACTGATTCAATGAGATAAGTCTCTAATATTAGTCGAAACTGGGAAGATAAATTGTTCTTATTTTTCTCCACCTTGTTCATAATCTGTCATCTCAGCCACTACATCGTATAGAATTTCGATATCTGTCATATCTTTGGCTTAGACGAGTTCTCTTTGCCAACGCCTTTTTCGGAATTTAATCCAGCTAAGATTTCATCTGGATCTGGCTCAAGAAAAACGTAAAGGATGGTAAACAGATGTCCAGATGTCTTGAGCACTCCGAACACTTTCTCAGTCTTTGTTTTCAGGCTCAATATTTGCTTTGGAATCGATATATCGATGTGCTATTAAAAGACACCAATGTCTTCCCGTTTGTTAAATGGTGTGCCAGCTACACTACTATTTTGGAAGAAACGAAATTCGTGTGTACCTGACAGTTTTAGAACTAATAGATGGTTTTTAGGCCCCGTTGAACCCCAATTCGAAATTGAAAGGGGAAACACAGATGATTTCTTAGTCGTTTTTCTCATCTGGGAGAACGTTATTTTTTTTTTTTTTTTCGAACAGGATATGAAATCGATAAAGAAATATAAAAGCTTCGAACTAAGATTATCGGTAGCATTTCTAAGAATTTCAGAATTCTATTCCTAAAAATTTAAAAGGTACAACTATGTAGGTCAATAACAGAGAATCGGGAAACAATTTCCTCTTCAAGTTTATTTAACAAAAAATATAATTTAATTTCTGTATTTCTATTTTTTAAACGCCATTGGACAAATTAAAGCCATTTGCAGATTTATGCTGAAAATAACAGCCTAGTAATGATTTGCAATTTTTAAGTCATTCTAAAACACTAAACATTCTAAAACATGAACATTCTGAAATACTAAATAATATTCTAAAATAGTACCTAGTGGGGTAGTTTTAAAAATTTAAAGAAATGGACTTTTCATAGCTAACTCATTTATGCTGATATTCAAATTTGAAATTTTTATCAACTGATGTAATATGTCTATTTTAATTTTAAAAATTAAGAAATTTAATACTTATTAAAAAAGTAAAGTAGTGTTAAATTTCTGACTTTACAATGATAATAATATCTCTCCGGTGTTGATGTTGAATAACCATAAAATTGTATGAAAGAGCACTTTTTTTTCCTAGCTAACTTCAAATCTGACCTTCATATCCAATTTAAATTATGCCTGAAAGCTCTAAACACATAAAAAACGTTTAAACTAAGATCACGTGCCTTCACACCATACATTGAACTTTTTTGCGTCCGAAAACTCCTATGTTGGCGCGTTTGGTCATCGTTTGCAATTGTTTACAATCGATAAAGAGTTGCTGAGTGTTGCGGTTGTATTCAATGCTGTTTCTCATCTACACAAATTAAAGTTCACCGTTAAAATATGTATGAATGTTTTTAGTAGTGTAATATAGATTAATTCTTAGTAAATTAATTCTTTGTAAACTGTAATAAATAATTTTTAAATGTACAATTTCTATCTGCTTCTGCTCTGTTAAGCCAAGTTCTAGTTCGTCCTAATATTCTCCCTGTGCTATACGTATGTATCATACACAAACTAATTTTATTTTAAGGTTAAGTGTATGTATGCAACCTAAATTACTAATTCTTACATTATATAGTTTCATAAAAATAAGTTTACCTTTCTAACTATAACTTAACTAATTCTGATTCTAACTGACTCTAATTATAAATATTAATGTTACCGAATATGAAACGTGGTGGTGGCAACTTTACACTAATAAGTAATGTAAAAGAACAAAGTTTTTCTTTGCTACTAGTTTTGGAGTTCAAACACACGGAAATTTTTATTTTTCTCATTATGCCTGATATTGCTTATCTTATCATCGTGCAAAGCAAACTTACCATTCAATTACTTCCATTTTTCTCATAGAAACATTTATTGCCTGTCCGAATAGTTTTTAATCATGCTGGTATTTTAATTTCAACTTGTAATTTCTATTCTTGGAAGAAACTATTCAGATCTCTTTCAGAATTTTCGTTAATCGGCGACAAATTTTTCTCGCTGTGATAAGGACAATTTCGGCGAAAAGCCACTTCTCAACGCATCACTCGAAGCAGATTACAGTTTGTTGAATGAAGGAGGGAAATTAAAAGTAATTTCATTTCATGCTTTCCGAAGCTGTCAACATTCGCGGTATTAAATCTCTTTCATAGCTTTCATCGTCCTTTTGATATATCTTTGCGATATCAAAGAGTATAGTTTTTAAAAATTTGCATACTTAAGCACCTATGAAGATAAAAACTAAGTGCTTCATATATATAGTTATTTAGGTTGTTATCGATTTATGTTATAATGTAGGAAAATTCTGGGCGCTTAGTTTCTGTGAGAAAAACAGTAAATTTAGTTTTCACGTTTTTTATAACTGACAAATTATATTGATGTTATAAATCATTTTGTACAACTTACAAACTATATAAACAATTGCAAGGAAGATAGAAATTATGCTTTAAAAAATCTATTATTTGAAAAAATTAATTGTAATTAAAATTAATTATAAATTAAAATTACATATAATCAAAATTAAAATGTAATTATCCTTATTACACAACTAAAAACATACATATTTTAACGGGGAAATTTTTGTTTCTGTGGATGCTTTTTTTTATTTTATATTTTATAACCGTCGTTGAACAGCCGACCCAGTTTTTGCGACTACTACTGTTCAACTCCGTAGCCTTGTAATTTTGAACCAATCCAGAAGACAAAAAAACTTCTGGATCAGTACCCCCAGAGATATGATTTGTTATGGGAACATGGAGGACGACTTTGTGACTCAACAGATTTAACGTGCATCAGTCACCATTTACTACACAGGGAGTCTTCCACCGGCGGGGATCGAACCCACGACCTCTTGGACATGGGCCCAGTGCCCTACCAATCAGGCTTTAGCAAAATAGAAGACAACAACAAACTCACACCAACTCATACAACAAGCGCCGATTGTTAACAATTTACTGTCTTTAACCAAAATGCGCCAATGATATTGTTGGCGGAAAATTTAAATTAAAACTGTGAAGTGAAAAGTTTCTAAATTAGAAGATCATTAAAATTTGTCTCATTGAGATAAATGCTAAATATTTTTTTTCGATTCCGTTATTATTGTATTTCTTACTAACTAGGCCATTTTCGAAGAAAAGTATAATTATGATTCACTCAGCTATGTTATTCACGTTTATGAAAGTAACAAACGCCTGCTACCAAATATATTACCACATTAAACTGTCCTCACTCGCCAATTTTGAATCATCCTAATTAGCATACAATAATTAATTGTGCGTTGCGTTAAATAAACAAATAAATCGTTGCTATAAATGCGTCGGAATTGCTTTAAATTCGTAGAAGTGTACTTCGGCGTTGATGGAAAGGAAATTTCGCAAGAGTGCCATTTTTCTATGCCATTTCTCCTCACGTTCGTTATCTACGTCATTCAAGAGGCCCCATAAAAATTATTACTTCCCTCGCTTGGAACATAACTCGATATGTTTACAATTGAAACACTTGTTTAACATTGAAGGAGAAAAATGCATCCTGTCAAGGTTGTTCAGCTATAATCTTACAAGCGAACGAATTTATCATTTCTTTTTTAACCCTCTTGCAACACACCTTTTTGAGCTTGCAAATAAATAAATGAAAAAGATTTTTTTAAGTCATGCTTAGCTAGACACATCGGTTTTTATTCTTTCTCTTTTTAGTTACTCATTTATTTATTTATGTTAGAGCATCATCTTTTTTTTTTTCGTAATTTATTCTTATTAAATTTTCTAAGTTGACTGATTATTCGGGTTATTTTGTTAGGAGTAATCGATCTAGATTGACGTGTTCTTTTCCATAATGTGTATTAAACATAAAAAATATATTATTTTAAATCGACTAAAACCACCAATTATTTCGTCGGGAAACTATAGATTACGCCCACGCTGTCGATTTCCGGTATCATGGTCTTTAATTGGAAGTGAATAACTAATTCACTCCGCAGTTTGTTTTTTCGTAAGATATTTACGAACTTATGATCCAGTTTTATAAGGCAGTGGTCCCCAAGCCCCGGTCTACAGACTGGTACTGGTCCGTGGAACAAATAGTCCCCGGCGCCAAAGGAACATCAAATTATTTCCATGGTGTGTTGTGTATTTTACTGTGGTGTATTTTTCTCGGATTTGTGAGATTTTCTTTGAACGAGTGGTTAATAGGGAGCTGATAGACTGTCCTACGCTGCTAGAGGTGCTTCCCTATTAAATGATCCTAAAAATTCCCTACTAAATTATTGTTACGACTAGCTTGTAAAATTAGTTTCCAAATCTATAAATCACGATTCAAAATCTATACCGAACCAATTTAAATGCCATTTTCGACATTAATCATTTGAAAAGATGAGATTAAAATAATTTAGATAAACAAAAGTACCTTTTCACAGACACGCGAAGAAAAAGTTCACAATAGGGAAGCGTCTCAAGCAGTGTACGATATTTCCAGTCATGGGCTCCTATGTAATTCCCCGCCTAGAAGTTTTGCTGTCTTGTTTCGTCCCACCTTGTAGTACATGTTGATCCATCGATGTTTTAATTTATTTTGGATTAATTTATTCATTTTTGTTAAATTCATTTGTCGTTTGAATTATTTTGTTTCCTAGTTAAGAAAAGATTTGTATCGAGAAAGTAGTAAAACTTTCGACAGGTAGGAAAATAATTTTTAAACATGGGAAAAGGTATTGCTGCAAGGGATAAATGCCTAAGACACAAAAGCAGGTCTTAACAATATTGGTGTTATTTAACATTCTTTTATGTTCTTTCAATTTTCACGAAATCTATTGTCTAATACAAAATCTGGATCTTTAATCATATCTCTAGTTCTCATTGTTATTTCCGACAAAAAAAAGCTTTTCACGCCGCTTTCAAATGTAAAAAAAACTCCAACTGCGTAACTATGAATAGTATATTGCGGTTAACTTATTTTTGAAGTCATAATAAAAATCAACGTCTATATATAGTTTTATCAAAACAGCTTTAGCTTAAGAGTCAAATAATAATTCAGTATTTGTACATTTCAAGGAATCACCAATGTACAAAGTTCTTGTTCTTTTTTTTTACTTTCTCCAACTTATTTAAAATTTTAATTAGGATTCTAAACTTTTTATTGGAGTTTAACACAAGCACAAACGTTATTTAAATGTAAACACTTTAGTGAAATATTAGAAAGAACTGTTATAATTTAATTCTCTTTTAGAGCTATAATTTAAAGAAAAAAGAGAGATTATGTTGTTTTGCGCGCACAATAAAGGCTATAAAAATCACTTTAATGATTTGAAATAACTTCAAATCATTAGCGTGACAGTCAAATATGCACTTTTCGAAACACAAAGAAATTTTAAAGATGAAAAGTATTTTTTCAAATTTAAAAAAAATAAATTTTGATTTTTCGGAATTTTATAAAAGAAATATATTTATTTTGACCAAACAAAATATAAAATATAAACCAATATTTAAGTGCTAGTATGAATTTAAGCAACAAGCTATGCTCAAACCAAATACGAAGTTTCAACTTAATAGATTAGTTAGAAGTCTAGTAATCTTGCTCACCACAGGTTAAAAAATTTGAATTGCGAAAAACAGATTTAAGGACAAAACTTTGATTACATTATCCCCGAAAAAAAATACGTGCATTAGCAGACGATTCCAATTTAGAAAAAGGGTGTGCTATTTATGATTTTCAGTTCTTTTTTTGTAACTTGGGACGTTTTTTGAGATCTTATACTAGGTGTCAAAATGCTCAGAATAAAACAGGTTATAACAAAAAATCAAAAGTTTTGTATTTAAAAGCTCTCTAGACCTCTTAATTGCATCAAAGCAGTTTAACTATTATTCATTGAATTTCTTATTTAATTGTTTCCTTGGACAAAGCTTTTAAAATAAAAAAAAATCTCATGTCACTTTAAATAATTAATATACATAATAGTAATAATATATTTTGCATAAAAGTTATATGACACATCTGTTAAATAAATGTTTTGATTAAACCAGGTTCTATTTAACATAAACCAATCTGTTTTTAGATCCGGAAACGAATTCTTTTTTGTTATTTTATTGAAGTTGGAAATAAAAACAGCATTGGTTATAATCTAATGCAAAAACGATTGCGGGGAATTCAACACATTCAATCTAGCTGATTGGACTTCAATACAACAGGAGTAAAAGTGCATGCCCCATAAAAATATATCCCCCTGTCGTAAATTCTTCATTTGGGACGTTTCCATCCGTCCGGGAACTTTATAGGAAATGGATACAAATGCAACCGGACAAAGTTACAATCCGCCAGACGGACGAGCGCAGGATTCCTCAATGAGTCGATAGGAGGCTGGCAGAAATCCAGGCAAACAAACAAAACGAGGAGAGTAAAGCTTGTCCTATAGGACTTCTATCCTGCAACATTTGGCATCCAACCAGAAAATTAAGCACAGAAAAAAATGAGAACTAAAGAAGAAAAAAAAGTACGATATCAGAAAGAGAGAAAAAAGTTTCACATATATGGATGTGTAATTTTTTTCTCTCGATGTATTGATGTATGGATAAGAATTTTCAGGTATTTTTTTTTTCTCTCCTTTTTCCAGATAATTGTTTGGGGATGCTTTTGATTTGGAAATGACGCTCAGATTTCGGAATAAATTATCATTTTGGATTTGTGCGTTCCTTTTTTTCGTATTGATTATTTTTTATTCTGAAAACAGGACGAAAAGTTTTCTTATCAAAAATAGCGTTTTTTTTCCTATATTATAGTTGATTTAAAATGCAAAAGTACGAAAATAGGCTTTTTCTTAATCATTCAAATAAAGCTTTTTTTTCAAATCATAATTTTCTTTTAGAATATGTTTACACTTCTTAAAATATTAAAATTCTGAATTATTTTTCAATTTATTGCTTTTAAGTACAGTGGTCCAGTTATATAACAATTGCTATTAAATAAATTGTTAAGTAATAACAGTATAACTGCCTTTATTACTTTGAAAGACATTGAAAGAAATTAAATGTAGAACTTAAGATATTTATTATAAATGTAAATAAAATCAACAATAAATTATATTAATTCATTTAAGCATTTTTCATGAGCATAATCGTAAATATTGTTGCCATAAAAAATTTGTTTGAGTAAGACAAAAATCATCCACCTATCGAACTTTTATTTGAAAGTTTAGAAAATGGAATTATTTTAAACAATTTTTTCCTCCTCTGACCACAAAAAAAAATACATTATTCTACATTAATTATTAAATACAGGGGCAGCGGAACCGGGGGGGGGTCAGAGGGAACTTCAGCCCAGTCACATTTTATAAATGACGGGACACAGCCTTTTCTAACATTACAATTTTCCAATCAATATTTGCATAATAAAATTTACAGTTTAAAATAATAGATAATATTTCTGCGTCTGAATTCTAAAAAATGTCTATTTCAATCGAGCTTTAACATGAAAGCCTTGGTAAAAACTGCTATGAAATCATCTCTTATTCCCCTACCCCCCCCCCCTCTCTTGGTTTCAAATGTAACAGCGAACACAATTTTATTTTAAAAAAAATGAGAGATAAACAATTTACTGGTAAACAATTTCTTTTATTAATTTTGTTTTGATTTTGAAACAATTCGAATTATGAAGTTAAAATTGCAAGTTCGAATTCTTGATTGCCATTTTGTGAGGTTTTGATAATTTGGATCCGGTTAATAATAATAATAATAATAATAATATATATATATATCTAATGATTTTTTAGTAAATTAGTATTGAGAGCAACATGATTGAAGAGTCCAGTTGTNTTTGAGATACTTACGCTGTCTATGATTTAAAATTTGTTTTGATTTTTTTTAATTTTAATCATCGGTAGTATCGACAATTTTTGCGCGGAATCTAGATCCCGTTAGTTGTTTTTACTTGCTTCTACTGTTCATTCATTTTCTTTTCTGATCAAAAATAAATATAAAAAAATTAATTAAGTGAACCAAAATAAAAAATTTATCTAGGTTAAAAAAGATTCTTCACCATTTAAACTCCTGAACAGGGGTAACATGTTTTAGTGTTTCTATCATCCCATTCTTTACATTGCAATTTATTATTGGTGTATTTAATTTGCTTCCATATGTTATTTTTACTAATTATCCTATTATATTGTCGGCGTTGGCTTTTCTCCAAAATTTATGTATTTGCTGGAACCCATTAATAATCTCCTAATTACCGCACATTTCGTAATCTTCCCGAGTTTGAAAATAAAATTTTGCTCGCTCTGGGATAAAGTATAGATAGTTTTAATTTGCTTCAATTCTTAAAGAAATGTTTGATTATTTATTTCGTTTGCTCTGTCTGTGATTTACCATTAAAAATACTCTTAGCTATTATTACATACGTTAGAAATTCATCCTCATAAATTTATGTGGAGGTTAAATTCTCAAACTTAAAAAAAGACCTGCACCATCGTTCTTATGGATATAAATCTTGTTTGAAACTAAAATTAATACTGTCAGTTGTTTTTTTAAATTTTTTTGAGAATAACTTATTAATATCGAATTCGCAGTTGTTTCGTTTTTTATTCAATCGATACTTTATTAGGATTTTTAACATCTTTTAGATTACAGTTTTATTGCGTTATTACTAAAAGAAATATATTGTTTATTAGGGATATGGGATTAATTAAACTGGTTTCATGGGTTCGTTCATTATATTCTCAAAAAAATTGGTTAACCATTATATGGTGCAAATTTGCCGTTAGAGTAATAAGGTATTAAATTCAACTGTGTTTCCATCCATGTAGTATTACGCAATCATGTTTAAGGAGTACGATAATATGGTTCCAATTAGCCATCATATTAAGGTAGCTGCAACTTAGAATGATGTTATGATTCAACTCACTCCGAAATTTCCATCAGTGCAGTAAGTAAGCAAATAAAACAAACGATAAAAATTTGCTCTTCAGAATGTCAATATGCATTTCCGTCCGGAAAATGTGTTCAGTTTACAAAATAAATAGAATTTGACATCTTTCCTCGTTGCAATCTTTTGTAACGCTTCATATACCCTTATCGAGAACTTACCGTTTCAAAAAAAAATTATATTTTTGAAAAAAAATCTTTTAATATTGTTGAGATAAGACTGCTTAATTATTTTTACATTAATTGTATGAAATATTTTTAGTTGAAAATTTCTCAACAGTATATGTTTGAAATATTGTAAACTTTTTTTTTATTCTTAACAATATACATACATAATTCATACAGTAATTTTTAATTATTCCAGGAGTTAACCCTTTAAATAATCCTCTATTCTAGCAAAAAAATCAAATAATTTGTATCATTATAAAAAAGGATTATTACATTGAAATAATAAGAAGGTAAAATTTTTGTTATTTAATGTGCACCTGTTATCGAATAAATCTTTAAGATAAAATGAAATATTGCTCATCAGAAAACATCGCTTTATCATTTCAAATAAATCTAGGTTTTTTTCTTTTACACTAGCAAAAGAATAAAATAAGACCGAATGTAACCATTCGATTTTAGCGCTACCAAATTTAGGTTGCACTAGTCTCATCTAAGCAATCCAACTCACTCAAGAAATACCTAAAATTACCCTCCAGAGCAATCTATGTCTTTCCACAAAAGTAAAATTACCCAACTCCGATACTCTTCCAACACTCCCAAAAAGCCATTTCCAAACTTCTTGAAAAATTGTCCTTCAGTAGAAGGCATATCCGCCGTCAAAATTGTATGTTAGGGCGTCTAAAAATAATAGTAGGTGCGGATAGGAACAGACGACAAACAGACAAGGAAAGGTTGATAAGTTTCTAAAAGGCGCCACGCGTTCTACACCCAGCTGAGGATATATATTTTTATTCGAAGATTTTTTTTTCTCTCTCTCCTCTGTAGTAGTTTTGCTTCCGTGTTATTTCCGTACCTGAAAGAGATCGAATAGTGAAGGGAAAGTTAAAGGACCACCCCTATCTGGGAGAAAAAGGGGACTCATTTGGAGGGTGTGTAACGGCACTTTTGAGTCTTCTTTAGACATGGTAGGGTCTTATGCGCATAAAAGATGCGGATGAATGTATCAGAGAAAAGAAGGATTTATAAGGTTTAGGAAGTGGCTCTTTTTTTAACACCAATGCCTTTGGGTTTGGGTATAGAAATAGGGATAAAAAGAATTTTTTTTACCAAACATTTCTTTAAAAAAAGAGAAAAAAACGCTGGGATTGGGGTGAAAATAAACTAAACTTAAAATTTTTGCCTAAGAGTGAGCCCTCAAGATAGATGTGAGGGTGAACTTTATTTTATAGAAACATTTATTTCACCAAAAACTTTCAAAAGGTTTTGTAGTCTTTTCTTCCATTATTTTAAATGGGAAGTACATTTTAACCAGTATCGGGTTAAGCTCGAAAATAAATAAATAATAGATATATGAAATACAATAAATATTATACGTAATTACTTTTTTTAATTGATCAATTTCACAAAAGTTGTTAGGATCTATCCAATCTCGTCAATATTGGATGGGACGTTTAGTTGTGCTTTTGTTTATTCTACAAAAGCAATATTGTGCTCTGGTTTTGCAGAAATGGCAATAAAAGATCTTCAGTAATTGAAAAAAAGTTACCCCGTAAATGATCGGAGAGGAATTTTATGAAATAATCTTTATATTTCTAAGTAATCCTAATTTTAAGTACTTAAAATTACCCCTCATGAAAATCCCTCTCTCTCAAAAAACTTGATTAGACTATCAATCATAATACCAGTGTCTTGAACCATAATACGGTACAAATTTGCATCATCTTTAAGAAAATCTTGAGGTAAACTATGATTCTGTCCAAGTTGATACTTAGTATCCGGTAATAAAGTTAAAGAAATACAATAACATGGTTCAACTTATCACCACATCAAAGCTAAAGCAAATTTGAACGTACCTCAAACGTGATTCATTATGGTACAACTCGCCAACTTGCTCCAATGAGTTTTAACAGTGTAAGCTATATTTTTTTTTTCAATTATATAAATTAATTTTCAATCTGATTTTTATTCATTTATGCGAAATGTAGAAAGGATAAATTTTCCAAATTAGTTTCCTTTATAAACTCAAGAAAATAATTTAAACAATACAATGAATGATATTTATTGCTATCAAAGAAGTGTCAGAAGAAGAAGAAGAAAAAGATAACTGACAGTAGGAAAAAAAAGTTAAGTTTTCATTTTTATGGATTCATAGATTACGTTATCTTTTCATTGACAGACATCATTCCCCTGCACAGTTGACACTCGTAATACTCGCACCAAATGGTGATATCCACCGCGTTAAAAGCAGTTCTTGTGTGAGCATACAGCCTTCATTTAAGCGGAGAAATTTATAGCAGCTAGTGGACCGTGAAGTGACAACAAGAACGGAAGTGCGATTGTCCACTTAAACAATGTCACATAATTCTACTGCCTAGATACGTTGAGCTACTTGCTGTCGTCAACTGAAGAGAAAGCGTTTTACTTGCCTTCTCAGTAAATGGAATTATATAAAGAAACTTAATAATTTCAATCGATATTATACTTCTAGAATTCGACAATATAATCGTTAAACTTATTAGTGATGCTGATCTATTAAAAAATTAATTGCTAACAAAACTTGATTTCGACGTTTTTAACTTTTTGATCACAAGATTAATTTATCGGAAGTTATTAAGAACACTGACAAAAAAATTATGGTCGAAACAACCAGAATATGGTAAAAAATAACCGTGTTTCTGGCTCTATGGGAACACCAAAAAAGATCAGTAATTGTTAATAACTTTTGGTAAAATTAACAATAAAATATGACTTTTATAATAACTGATACAATTAGGTAAATGGGGCAAAATATAGTAGTTTTATCACGATACCTTAGAACAGCTGTTCTCAAATGGTGTTCCGTGAAGCCCTAGGGTTCCGTAGAAGGGTAAAAGGAGGCATGACACATGACATTCAGTTAAATTTACTTTTCAAGTTTGTATTTTTTGTTATTATTTCGCCTTATTAATGCCTTATTTTGGTTTTATTAACAAGAATTATCGTTCTTTTCTCTAATTTCTTTTTATTTTTTTTACCAGAAATGACATACAGTTAGGTAATTTCCCTGGAACTTTTTTCTCCGTATAAATTTTTTTTTTGAATTTTTTGATAGTGTTTTGAATTGTATTAACTATTTACTGTAAGGTAATTTTAATGCATAGTGCTATCTTTGATGAAAATTGTTGGTATATTAAGTACTATAAATTTTACTGTTTCCCATACTATTAATAAATGGGAATTAATATACGAACTGGTTTTCTTGTCTTTTTATAAAAAAACAACAATTTAAATTCAAAAATAAAAATACAAATAATTTATACACTTCACTCGATTTTAGAACCATTTATCAACCTCTTTTTCCTGCTGCTGAGGATTCAATTACTATTTTTTTTTAAAAAACTTTTCCCCATTACAAAATAAAAAGACGCATTATTAGCTGCCCTGAATTGTTCTTTGAAAGCTTTTCAAAAAAAATTTTTATAACAAATAAATTTCCTGTCGTTAAATTATATCTTAATTCATACATAAACTGATATATTTCCTGGTGAAGCAGAACTTTTTAAAGAAATTAAATTTATTATTTTCAGTTCTTACTGAAAATGTCGGTAATAGAAAAATGAAAACTTTGCATATATGTAGCTTTCGCGTAGATATAGTTTCGTCTATAAAAGCACTTTTTTTTAACGACTAAAAATGTTAAAATTTATAATGAACAGTAAAGTCCTTAATTGTAAATATTCTTATTTCTCCTTGAAAATTGAGAGTATTTTAAAATCACTGATTAGTGGTCGTAGCAACATTGAACCAAACAGCTCAGATATAATTCTAATTCACTTTTTTCATCTTAATTCATTTTCTAACAACAAAAGAAAGAAGATAAGTTTTTGTGAATGGAACTTATTCGCTTCAACATTTTTATTGTACCTGCATCCTTGTAAAGAAAGTTATTTAGAGTTTTAAAAATTCATTCACATATGTCCCCACTTTCTCTTACTCAAACGCATCCTTTAACAACAAATTGAAGAAACATACGTCGTACATCCTTAAAAGTTACAAAATATAATACTCATCCTCTTTCGTTTTTTTCACTGTATTTCTTTCTTTTTACTAAGACGACTACAAATAAAAAGAAAAAAGAAGAAAAAAAACAGCTTTAACCCTCCCACACCCATTCCGTCACGGTCTGCCGCGCGTTCCGGTCCTGTCACCATCAGCTGCCTGCTCCATAGTCACTGAACTGTGCCTACCAAAATGCCTCAACTTCCCCCTCCCCATGTAATAATAATAAATAAAAAAAATCATAAACCGGTAACGCCTATGAAAGTATCAAAAGACAGTAAAAAAAATCTTCCTACTGAACGGCACGCGCGTCAACTCATGAGGAATATTAGTGGGACATCTTGTGTTTTTTATTTTGCTTAGAAGTATGAAAGAAGTGTACATTTTTGTACATTCGATTTCAGCTGGGATGATTGGGACGATGCGTCAGTGGGACAGATGTCGTGGTACGTTATGGCAAACACGTCCTTGCTGTATGGTACATTGACAGATGCTAGACAGGAGGCCCACCAGGTGATCGATCCATTTGGATTGCATTTGCTTCCCAAACAAATAAACCCCTCAACGACAACGCCTGAAACTGCAGCTTACATTTTCATATGCTACTGCACTGATATATTTTAACAACACACATTTTGGTTTTGTTGTAAAAAAACTAGATTTTAACGGAAACGACTTTCTTGTGACCGATTTACCTATTTTAGAAAGCTTGTCTTAAATTTACCTATTATCTACTATTTAGAAAATTGGTTCACGCTGAACCAAAATATCGATACCTTGAACCATACTATATTACTACTTTGAACTAACTGAACAATGTTTCCGTTTGAGTTAAATTCTAGTATCGTGAAATGAAGTTGAAAAAAGGATTAAATCGTACTATAATTTGGTTCAATAAGGCACCCTATTAAAGTTGCAGCAAATTTAAGGGATATTATGGTTCAAAACATACTAAAATTTCTAACATTGCAAGCTTGTGTTAACTCTATGGAGGAAACCTTACTGACTGAAATGTCTGACTGATTTCCTTACTTTGAAAACGCTACTTAAACTTTCTTTTTTTTAATTGAAATCTAAAATTGTGTTTTTTTTTTAAGCCTTCATAGGATGAAAAACATTATCTCCATAGAAATTAAACCATTTATAATAGGATATTCAATCAACTGTATCAAATAAAAAAATTTTTAACTAAAATTGGTTCACAACATTCTGAAATATTTATTTAGAAATTCATATTTTTCTTCTAATTGTAAACATCTGTAATAAAAAAATTGTATGTAGCACAGATACCTTAATGCATATCGTTCACATCTGGCCTTATGGTGCTGAGAAAATGCAAATTCCTTATATACATATCTATAGCGTTGTTGACTAATAGAAAGCAACGATGCTCAAATATTTTATTGAGTGATATAATGTAATTTAGTTAATATGTATTTAAATATCTAAAAGCAAAACATGTCTTATAGGTGGAGAATGAAGAAACATTTGAATTAAGTTACCTATATTAGATAAGAAGTCAATAATTATCTGTATCAAATGCAAAAACGGGACAGAAATTTATACCAGAAATAAGTATTTTTCTCTTTATATTAATGTTGTGTTATCTTTATATCTGATTTTTCTACAAATTTAAAATTTAAGAAAGAAGAAAAGCAGAGCTAAATATATTATTAAGCGTGGATGATTAAATGCATAACAGACTTAAGATGCTATGATGAAATCTAAAAAATAATAATAATAATTTTTTTCTTCTAATTTATAAAATAGAAAATAGCATTTAGTTAAAATTTTTGTAGGCAGCAATTAAACATGCTTTTTGTAATTTGAATTTGTGTGTATGTAGATAAATTCAACTTAAAATTAATGAGTTATTTATTGACATAATGTAAAACTATTATAAATGTCATTACGATATATATTAATTCTTTAAAAAATGATTTACTCTCAACTGATTTTTAAACAGTGGAAAGTTTATTTTATACTATTGCTTAATATTGCGTTTAAGAAAATTTAAATATATTTTCTCGTTTCATATTTTTTATCCTTCTCGGAAATCGAAAGTATAAAATTAAAAAAATTAAAACATTAAGAAATTATTTCATTTTCAAATATTTAAAATTTTTAAATGTCTTTAAATATATCTTAAATGTATCTTAAACATGTTAAAGCATTTTTAACCTTACATTTAAAAATACATCATACAAAACCAAAATTTTTTATTTTCAAAAGTTTTGATTTTTTTTTACTCATATATGTACATTAAGATATTTTTTTTGTTCATATATTTAAATCATTCTCTTTTTTTTCCTTCATATTATTATCTTAAACTAAAATAACGTTTTTAAAGAACGAATCTTCGTCAATCATCGGATCTATTACTGTAGTTAGTAAATATTTCTGATATTTCGCGAACGTAAATGGAAATACTTTAATAACTTTCACTCAACATTCCGAGTTATATTTCTGCATTGCTGGACATTCCCTTCCGTTACAGAGCCTCTAGTATTGAATCTCTCCCAAAATCAGTACTAGAACTTCCATTCCCGTTCGGATGGTAATTTATCGGAAAATGAGGTCCACTTTCGAGATAAGCATGAAAACACACACAGTCAACCAACCCTCAGGGAATTGTATTCTAATTCGAACTGACCTCTGTCGACTTCAGTGCTTGCTGTATGGATGATTGGTCTTAAGTTCGATTCCATGCCTGAGCGTCAGTGCAGCGGGCATGACTTCAATAATGGAAAATGCTAATGGTAGTTTTCTCCTTTTAGTCCCCGAAGAGGTCGAGTGTTGCGACTTGAAGAAGCTCATCTTGGATTTTCTTATTCCCAGTTTATGCAATATTCACTTTCTATTGAACATTGTCTCGGTGTATTATGCAGGACCAGATGATGTTGCCATTCAGTCTTTTGGAATTCTGATTTAAAAAGTCTAAGGTGTCGCTTGAAATTTTTTATACGAGAATGGAAGGACAAAAAAAAACGTTAGATAAAAGGTTTTTTTTTTGTTGGTTTTTTTAAGATGATCTAAGAACTTTCGATAAAAAAGATGAATTTTTATTTTATATATTTGAATTTCATTCATCTCAAAATAGCATAGCAAAACATCACTTCAAAAACTTTTAACGGTTTATTTGATAAGATACATATATTTTATTTGAATTTAGTTAAATTATTAATTACGAATTTAAAAATTCCTAGGTGTCATTTAAAATTTTCATACGAAAATGAAAAACCAAAGAACGTTACATAAAATAATTTTATTAAAGATGATCTGAGAAATTCTGATAAAAAAAACATGAGTTTTTATTACATGTATAAAAAGATCAATTTTTTATTATATATACTTGAATTTCGTTCATCTCAAAATAGTATTTCGAAACATAGCACTTCTAAGACTTTAGTGGTTAATTTGATAAAAAAAAAATTAAATTAATTAAATTATTAATTATAAATTTAAAAATTCCAAGGTATCATTTGAAATTTTTATACCAAATTGAAAAATAGAACGTTACAAAGAACTTTACGACTTTTCTTAAATAATTTGAACACTTTCGATAAAAAAGATGAATTTTATGTTTTATATATTTGAATTACGTTTATAAAAATATTTCGAAATTTAAAAATATTTAAGATTATTATGCAAGATATTCATTTTATTATTCATGAAAACATTTATATAGTATAATTTAATTAATTATAAATTATAAAATTAATTTTAAAAAATTGTAAATTTATAAGCTATAAATAATTATAAATTATTAATTTTAAATAATTATAAATTAATTTTAAATAATTGTAAAACATTTAAATAATATAATTTAATGAAAACATTTTAAAATAATTTCATAAATTTATTCAATTTCAAATAATATTCCTTTAAACAAGCAAACAAGAGATCATGATATGACTTAACGGTATATGAAGGTTAAATCTAACTCAAAGAAATTTTATATTTAACTTTAAAAACTGTGCTCTCATACCTTTTTGAATATAGTAGTTTGTGCCTTAATCTAGATTTTACATTGGAGCTATCAGTGTAATGAAACGGGGTTAATATAAATCTCCTTTATGCAGGTCAATTGTTTAATTTTTTGAACCATTTTGAATAATTTTTTATCTCTCAAAATTCTCCATCATCCACTTACCTTTTCTCGCTTAAAAATAATGTGTAAGTTTTAACTTTGTTCAATATTTATTGTTTTAAAATTTTTGTAATAATAACTTTTTATTGGATAGTATATTAAACAAAATTCATTCAACTTTGTTGAACAAGATTAATTTAAAAAAGTGAATGTCGCTAAATAAAAACTCATATATTTATTAATGTTATAAATTATTCATTTCGATTTTAGTAGAAAAATATGTAAGCATATACCTACAAGCTTAAGGCACACTGAGAAAAAAAGTATGGTCAAAACTACCAGAATTTGGTAAAATTTATAGTGTTTCTGACTACATGGGAACAGCAACAAGCTCTGTAATTTTTACTGAAGCGCTTTGATAATGATTTTGGTAAAACTAGCAGTAAAATATGGTTTTATAATATGTGATGAAACTCAATAAATATAATAAAATTTGGTAATTTATCGTGATGCCTTAGAAAATGGCATAAAAACCATTTATTCGGGGAAATTTACTTTTCAGTCATGTATTTGTCACCAAATAAGAACTATAATTTTAAAAAACCAGAATTTCCAGTGAACCGTTACCATATGAACGGAAAATTCACAAAATGAATGGTTTAAATACCGTATATTTCGGCTTTATTAAACAGATATATAGTTTTTTCTTACCAGAAATATATCATTACCATACAGCACAATAATTTTAACAGAACTTTTTTTCTCCGTGTAAGTTATTGAGGAAAAGGGACAACCATTCTCAAAATATAGATCAAATTTAGAGTTTAATGCCTTCTTAGCCTATGTTTTTACTTTCATCTCGTCTCTATATTTAGAAAAAAAACAGTTCTGAACGAATATAAACGCCAGAATCATTGCTGCACTTCATGATAATTGGGATTTCTGGTTCACGTGTTTCAAAGCGAGAGGTCACGACGACGCATTGTTCACGCAAAAAAGAAACCGATTGTTAAACGAAATGAAATCTCCCCACAACACACATTCACGTTCACTGCTAAAGAACAAAAAATAGATCTTTCAGCCAGCATCTTGAACGCTTTCTTTCAGCTTTCACTGCCAGGATGATGCCTTTGCTTTTTCTGCCCTTCTTTCAGGATTGTTCTTGCTAATGACTGTTTTTTTGTCGCTTATTTTTTTTCTTGTGCTAAAGTGACCATCACGTTTCTTATTTTTTAACAGCTGGGGACATGTTTGTTCCTTACCAGACAAAAATAACATCCTATTGAAAATGAGTCGAGATGAATGACTTTAGATTGTTTATTATTGTTTTTCACAAAGTGGAGAAAAATCCGAGATACTCGTGTGGCACCAATGGCTATCTCTATTTGCAACATTATATATGTGTTTACAATATATTAAAGTATACAATATAATATATTATATAACATATTGTAACTATAATCTATAAAATATATGTTTATAATTTGTCTTAATAATACATTATTACTAGAACTAAGGCGTTGACTGTACAAGTGAATATTTTAACTTGGTCTGAGACGAAAAAGTTTCTGGTTAAAATTTGTGTTTAAAACACGAGTATAATATTTTTTTAAACTTCTTTCATGCTTACTTAACCTTAAATATTATAAAATTATCGTTTTACAATTAAAACTTTTGCGTTGAACAGACCATAATTATTCTTTTTTGTTTAACAGCTTAAACATATTTGTGCTTTACCAAACAAAAATAGCGTCCGATTGAAAAATTAATTTTTAAAAATTGTTATTTATTTTTAAAAATTTTTATTGATTTTTAAAATGTGTTCGGAGATACTCTAAACATCAGTAGTAATCTACCAATATAGTGTCTCCTACACGGAGAAAAAATTCTGGTAAAATTACCGTACGATGTGAGAATGAAATTTCTGGTAAAAAAATCATAATTCTGGTTTTAAAAAGAAAAATATACGTTTGATAAACCATTAATTTGGTAATTTTTCTGCTCATGAGGTAATAGTTTACCGGAAATTCTAGTTTTCAAAATTATAGTTCTAAATTCATACATTTAATAAAAAATGCAAAACTGAAAAGTAAATTTACCCTAATGTGGCCTAATTAATAAATGGCCTTTTTGCCATATTTTATCATGATAAAATTACCAAATTTCACCACTCATTACAAAACCGTAATTTATTGTTAGTTTTACCAAAATCATTACCAAAGCGCTTCGATAAAAATTAACTGGCTTTTTGGTGTTGACGTAGAGCCACAAAATGTGGTAAAGTTAACTATATTCTGGTAGTTTTGACTTTACTTTTTTTTCATCAGTATACTATCGAAAATTTATCTCACTATCAATTGATTACTAATAAAATTAAGACGCGAACTGAGCATTTGAACTCCCTCGAAATTTTAGATTAGCCTTAGAAAAATTAGGGCCTAGTTAAGATATAATTTTAAAAAGAAATATGTCTTAAAATTTTTTAAGGTTCTTTAAATATTCCGTATGCATCTGAGAAAAGAGGTTTGTTTTTTTCCGACAAGCCTGAGTGGTATGCTTGATTCTTTCTTTCATCAGATATGAAATTCTCTTCATTCAAAAACAAATCTTAAAAAAAATTAAATTTAAAAAAGGAACAATTTTTATTTAAGGAAATCATTAACTACATTATAAGTACACTATTGATTGTGATGATGCTTTTACTTGTATGAATTTATAGCTCTTCCCTCAAACAGGACCAAAATAGCTCGATTAAAGGAAGAGAATTAAAAGCTTTTAGATCAATGTGAAAATTTTTCATAAAAAGTTAATTGATGAAAACAATTTTACGCTGAAAAAGCATATTAAGAGAAAAAAGAACGATTTTTTTTTCAACTACTTCTAGATCTTAATTGTATTTTTGATTAAAACAAAAAAAATCTTCCCCCATAAAACTGCTGTGAAAAATAACCCATCTGACATTTTGTTAATAAAGTCATGCATCTTTAGCGTCATGAGATTAAAAACTTTACTTTTACTCAGTTTTTCTTAAGTTCATTTTATCAGTCAACGTAAAAAATACTTTTTTTACTTACGTAATAGTTTAAATTATAAACTCAATAATAAATTTGAAAAACTGTCTTCTGTTATTTTTTTTATATTAAAACTTAAACTTATAAAAAATTTACCGAAAAAAGTAAAATTATTATTTTTTTACGAAAGTATACTTTCCTGCGACAAAGAAGTCAATTAATTTTGTAGAGATAACTTGAATTTCTTAAGAGCTGTTATAATTTATTCAATGTTTATTGTTCAAATATAATTTCAAAAATCTCTCTAAAGAAATGAAAAAATATATATAATATTATTTATCTTGCGAGCGTGTTATGAAAGCTTTTAAACCGTTTTTCTTCCATTTTGTTTTATTTTGTTATCTTTTTATATGGAAAATTGTTATGAGGGCGAAAAATATCTTTATTTACTTAAATACCGAATAAGTATTTAAGTAATAACATATTATTAGTATATATTAAGTAAGAGTAATTACATATTCTAGTTTTAGTCTTGCTGAAAGCGAAAAAGTTTCACAAAAAGTACATATTTACATAAGTTTTTCCCACTTACTATCGTTTCTTCGTTCTAGATATCCCCTTGTGTTGGGCTATTTAAAAATCATGCAAACAATGAGTAAAAGTTTTGTAAGATCATAATTTTACTATTCTTATGGTTTGGAAAAAATGCGTTTATACATCTCTGCGTTTATTTGACTCAACAAAGAAAAGAATTATTCATTGTTGACAATGCTTCATGGGAATTTCTCAGAGGAAGTTTAGATATATTTTTCCATTGTTATATGTATCTTTCGTATACCGCTATATATCTGAAATTGTTGAAACAGTTGTTTTTGCAGAAATGTAAGGTTTGAAATATTTTAAAAATGCAAAGATTTTTTCTATTTCCGGAACGGAAAATAGACTTATACATAATTCAATTTCATGACGTACTAATTTTATAGAAAATAAAGATTACTTATTTATTTTTCTGTTGAATATTATTATGTTTTTAATTTTATTTTCTTAAATTTAACAATTATCAAGTTATTATAAATGTATCAAGACTTACGATTATATTATAAAGTTAAATAGTTGTGAATAACTTTAAATTAAGACTTTTTTTTTTGTTGAAGTTTTAATTAGCACATGCTTTAAAATAACATTTTAAAATACTAATTTTCAAACGTTTTGAAATTGATATAGGTTTCTTTTTGGGAATAAGTATTGTTATCTACTTTAATTTGGGAATAAAACCCTGTAAACCTGTGCTCACGAATTTTCTCGTATTACAAATGTCAGACACACAAAAAGTGTTCTTGATAAAAATATTTTTTATTTTTGTGCTAATAACGAATGGTGGGCCATCTTTTTCCAATATTCAAATTTTTCGCCTGAGATATTGAGCTTAGTATATTTTGTTAAATGGAGGTTGAGTTTCAAGACATTAAGTTTTAACATATTCTTTTCTTCTTGGCGTAATAACGAAAGAGAACATCGTGAGTTTTTGTACACCAAAAGAAAAATATTAAATAATTCGTGTAGATTAAAAGGAAAAAAGATTCGATTCGATTAGCTTTTGTACCTCCTTTTTGTAATGAAATAAATTTATGAGCATTAAAAATGATACGATGAAATCAATTCTTGGGCAGTGCTTAAAAAAACATAAATACTCTCAATAGCTTTTGACCTAATAATCAAATCTTTACAATATTAAAAATAAACCGTTATAATTTCAAAAGCTGATATCATGTACTGATTAATTGGTGCAAAAAATTATTTATTTTTCGTATAAGGACATAAACACCCATTTTTACGAATAAATAGGCCTTTTCAACATTTTATTTGTATTTATTGTTCAACATTTTATTTCAAAGTTTGAAAATTTAGTATTGTAAGATGATATTTAAACTGCTTTAAAAAATAATGAATTAAATGAAAATAAAGTAATTTTTATTAAACAAAACCTTTTCTTTCACCACAGAAAACTTTCTTAGTTGAAGATATATTTAATGATAAACAATCTCGTAATCATTCGAAAAACTGAATAGTTAACTTCAAGTTCAACAAGTCTTCTTGATGAACTTGTCAAACTTGAAAAGAAATATACCTTTATATGCGTTTGGCCTAACAACATCTTTAAATCGTGTTTTCACGCAAGTTTTGCTTGTTTTTGAGGTTTCGAATTTCTTATTTCTTAGCAAAAGACCATTAAAAATATTTTGAACAATATTTTGTAAATGTATTCAACATCTGAACACTTTTCAAAATTTATATGACATAATTTCCTTTATCAAATCGATTATTATCATGTTTTGTTTACCAATCACTTGCCAAGCATCCATTTAGAGGACATGGATCCTTTAAAATGAATTTATTCCGAAAACTTTATAAAATAAAAATATAATTAGTTTAACTCAACACTTTTAAACCTAAGGGACATATCTATCAATTCCACTGTGCTGAAATTTTAAATTATCTTTTAATATTTACAATTGTAAAAAATTTAATTAAATTTCGCAAACTAACTAATACCGGTTTGCATAACAATTTACTGCAATAATTTTGAAATTCAGCTTTTTTACTTTTTTTTACGATTTGCAATTTTTTTTATTTGGGAGACAATTTGTATTTTTTTAAATTTTGTGAGTTATTAAGTAATAAATTTGTTTGTTAATATTTATAAAGATCTACGAGTTTTTAAAACTAAATGTTAGTGTGAGGTATTACAACTTGATCCAGGTTTTTCTAAAATTATAATATCCGTTATTAGAATAAAATTTAAAATAAAAAAGACTAAGGTCTTTTATATGGCTGTTCGATTTTGTTGCCGTCGCAATGAGTGCCAAGTATGGCGCCACCAAGGAAAAATGTATCTAAAAGATATAAAGCCAAGTATACAAAATTTTGGCGGAGTTTCAAGATCAAGGTAGTCGTTGACATAATTTGTGATTCTTGGCAAAATATTCTTTAAATTTTTAGTGGAATGGCTTTGAGAAATGAAATAGAGGCGAAAGTTCGTTGGTATCTTGACTTTTCATCCCTGTTAAGAAAACTCCGAGCTCATTTTTTATCGTTAGCTTATTTTCAGGAGAAAGTGTATCATCAGTTTATAGCAACAAATCTGTTTTTGTAACTAAACGCTATTTTAAAACTAAAAACGTTTAATTACTGTCTTGTTTTTTTATATTACTATTTACTGCATTGTTTGATTGTAAACTACTGTTCTTTTAATATCATGTGTAATTGCTTATGTTCTTTTCTCAAATTTATAAAGATGTAAAGAGTTTCTCACAAAAAAACATACTTGTTTAAACTTTATTTCATAATATCCAGTCAATAATTTCATTTAATAGACTAAATTTCTCGAACTCCAAAGTATAAAAGAAGTTACATTCTCGTTTTTTTAAAAGAATAATTTACTTATTTTTATTGTACAACTCAGCTTCAAACTATTGCAAAAAAAACTTTTTTTAAAGAAGAGTTTGATTTTTACTATTTTTTTTTATTTCATAGTAAAAAAAAATTTTTATTTCAAATATCAAAGTAAACGTAGTGTTTTTGATGTAATTAGAGGCATTTCAAAATTCTTTCAATTTCCATCAAATTCTACCATAAAAATTTATCTCTGAAATTGAATAATCTATTCAATTTATCTATTTTTTTTCTTCAAAAAACTAAAAAAAAACATTCAATAGTTAATGATATCAGAATAAAAGTTTGGAGATAAAATTAATTGATCTATAATCAATTACGAATCATTTCTAAAACTTATTACCTGGATAAAAAGTATGACGAAAGTATTAATCAACAATCGATGTAAGTATTAAATCTAATCTGTTCTTAAAATGCTTGAAACAAATGGCTTTTTAATTAAAGCCACCATTCCTAAATGTAAAATCAATAGAGATTTAGGATGAAATGAGGCAGTTTCAACTTTCGTAATCGAACACATCTAGCCTATAAGGATTATTTTAAATTGTTGTGATTTTTTCCATTACAAACCCTATGCGTAATTTAAAAGCGTATGCTAGGATTAAATTCTTCTTTTACTCCAATGATGTTTTCCAAAAACTTGTAATCCAGGATTTAATTTTTCCTTCCGGGTATTATTCTTGGAATACGCATTTTGAAAAATCAATTTTTTCGAAATCAATAGTTATTTTTGACGTTGCTTGTAATTTTCTTATTTGTTTAATTTACAATTATTTTGAAGAGGAAGTAATATGAACAATTTTTTTTTCTTCATGTTTTCTGAGATAGAGTTTTTCTAGATGTAGATTTGTATTAAACGTTTTCGATATTTACACAATTTTAAAAGTTTATCACCAGTTGAATAATTTCCTAATTTTCAAGAAGCAGCATTTTATAGAGTTGCAAAACTAATTGTAAATAAATAAAAATTATGAAAGAATTTAGAATTGAGGTCAATTTGCAATTTTAGTAATAATTTATAGATTTGCAAACGAAATGTAAATAAATAAAAACTACGATAGAATTTAGAATTGAGGTCAATTTGCTTTTTTGATTAATCATTTATAGAGTTGCAAACTAAATGTAAATAAATTAAGAATTTAGAACTGAGGTTAGTTTGTTATTCTATTAATCACTTATAGAGTTGCAAACTAAATGTAAATGAATAAAAATTATGAGAGAATTAAGAATTGAGACCAGTTCGCTATTTTAAGTGCTAGAACCACTCGTTAATGTCTTTCTATCTATTAAGTTAATAAAAATTCTTAGAAACTTTTTCTAACTCAATTCATGTTAAAATATTGTTTTAAATAAAAATAAAAACGGTTATAATTACTGTGCTGGAACCTTAGGCATAAATTTAACTTTGATAACATCAAAATTTTTTCAAGCTTTGTCATGTAAACTTTTGATGCTTTAGAATATTATTTCATTCATATGAACGCCAATTCCCTTTTTAATGATAGCAGTTCCTCTAACATCCTTCATTCTGCTTGAAAATGCATCCTTCTCTGATTTGTCTGAATTATTCATTGCTCAATAACTTATAAAGGATGGCGACCACCTCTTAAAGTAAGATTTGTAATTATCCTTTGCAAATAACTTTGATAGATACCTCTTTTTAGGAGAATATTCATCAGGATAAATAAGAATTTTTTTAACATTTTTGTGTATAACTGCAAATTTTATTTGAGTAAATTGAAAAATTTATTCATAAAGGTACTTGATTACATTGTTTTCGTCAAAAAATATTTGTTAAATATCAATAAGAGTAAACAGACCATGAGTTAAAATCTCATTGACACTGGGAGAACCAAGGAAAATTTCCGTGACTTTGTGTTATTGTAGCTAAATTCAAGCTGTTTTAAATTGTTACAAAACATCCTTCTTTAAGCCAAGTCTTTTCCGATATTCATTCAGATACTTTCTTGCAAGTCAAGTTTTTATCCAATACTCTTTGCAGACGTACTAAGCTCTATCCGAATTGTATGTTTTGAAAAGTTAGCGGTGAATTTCTGTAATTGTACTATGTGGATTTGCTGGGTAGTATGCAATGAAGAATAAATTTTACAACTCTTAAAATGTAACGATTCATCATGGTTTGGCCGTATCTAGTTATGATCAAGCACATTACACTCGTTTTTCAGAGCTCTATCTTTTAACAGCAATGCTTTAACGGTTTAGATATGAAACACGACGTAATTTTAACCTTGATCTGATGATGTTGATCACGTCTGATCTGGTATCCTTCTTCCTCGCCATTTAGTTTCACTCATACATTGATATAGTTTCTAATGTTCGAAGGAATTCTTTAAAATTACATGAAATTATTTTTAGAACTTTTGAGCTAAACGAGCAAGTTATGAATGTTATTTTATTACTTTTTAAACGTAAAAAAATTAAATTAACAAATTTTCTTTTAGCTTAATGTTTTCAAAAGAAAAATTCATGATAGAGTGTAGGCATGAATATATTTGAAAATCAAAGGGAAGAACCGTTTATGTCCATTTTTCTCAATAGTATCAAACATTGGATCACCATCAGTTTCATTTAAAGGATAGCCAAGATTTGACAAATTAATAACGTGGAAAATTGGTACACTCCGAGAGTTATTACACTTTGAAGATGGGCCATGATCGGGAAAAATAGTTACATTCCACGGCTAACAAAGAAAAACTTATTGAAGAAAACGACGGAATATTGAATGGAGAGGATTTTCAAGGAAAAACCGGTCTGACAAAACCTTCTTGTCCAATCTGATTTTCAATATTTTTTTTCTCAACGTCAGAAATTGTGAATTTTGTTTTGAAACTTTTGGGGGTGTAAATAAATGCTAGTGATATTCATGTATACTTTTATTTTTACGATTTAAATCATATGCTAGCTCCTGAAGAACTTCAATCTTTTAAACAACTCGGCTTTATGGACATAAACCTTTTCTCTCCTTGTTTTTATTTGTGTGGAATTTTAAAAAATAATAAAGAAAAAACACATTAAAATCTCAGTTCAAAAGAAAAATGCATTAGTGTCACGAATTGGAACATTTTGATTATAAAATCAATGATCTTCAAGATATATCTCATTCGATATCAACTCAAATGGTAATACAAAATGGATTCATTATCGACTCGCCATTTAATTGATGATGAACCCCAACTGATTCCCCCCAATTGAAATGAATAACTTTCAGAGACATCCTTGTCTCCAATTGCTATTATTCTAATCAACACCCAGATAAATTCCACAGCTTTCGTGACTGTAATGTCATTAGAGTTTGTGGTACTGATGAATAATTCTCCATCTCTCTCTCCCCAAACACACTGCTTAACCGATATCCCACCCGCTAATTTCCGACCTCATAATTCTGGAGACGATTCTGTACTAACAACGTTTGCGAATCTCTTTATTAAGTTTCACTGTGCTCGCATCCAAGACCGATTTCGTATGCCAGCCCAGTTGTGCAGTAAAAAAAAAGTTCTTGTTGTAAGGGCGGATAGCACTAGTGCAATTGGGTTAAGGACTTGCATGCATGTTTCCTTTTGGAATGGTGTTTTCAGGATTTCGAGTTAGAAACAACCGTTTTGACAGTGATCTTGGAAGCTTTCGCAATTAATGATTCAACGCAGGTTGTCGCCATTGTGTTTGTTTGGGAATTGTTCACTTACGAGCTAACTTTTATTGTTAAATCCTATCATCGTTGACAAATGATCCCGTAAGAGATTTATTGTTAAGCAATTCGAAAGAAACACGGTCGATCATTAAAAGAACCTACATAATTTTAAACTGAATATAATGCATCACAAATGTATGATAAAGACAGTTGTTATTGATATTTTTTTTTAACTAAAAGGAAAAATGTTTTTTAATGCTGATTTCGGATAGAATATTACTTTTAGCAAATACTTCAGAAGTAAATAAATAGTAAAATGTTAATTTTTATTTAAATTTATCAAAACTGATTTGTATAATGATTTTGGAACAGTTAATTCTTCCCTTTATTGTTAGAAATTTGCATTTGTACCAAAACATTTGAACTGCTGTTAACATACACATATGCGCTACAAGGGAAAGAAAATAATATCAACAGAAAAAAAAACTGTCATGGTTATTCCTATAACAACGCATGCCTAACCGTTGATCCGTTCACAGATATGGACCGATCAATAATCAACGCTAACCGGGTGCAGTACTATAAGCCGTCTTAGTCGTAAACAATTGCTTACGAAAGTCGAATCACTCTGAATGACTTTTTTTCTAATAATTGAACTTAACATACCAGGACTCATTCTTATTGGTTTGAAGGGGTGTCCTCATATATGCTTATTAATTATAGGAGAGGATATTTTACATTACAAAATCAGACACAGAAACGTACTATCTTCGAATAAACGTACCCCTTCATCGACAGATTTGGATAAAATATACGGCTTATTTAGACCATACGACTATTTGACCAATTACTTTGGCATATGAAATTACATTCTTCAAAATGATATATAAGTTTGTGCACCTTGCAATTCGAAAATTGTTCCACTATTATTAAATAGAATAATTTAAAATAATAAATAAGTTTAAAAAAATATTTTTCGCATGAAATTATTGTTTGATAAACGAATTTCATAATTGCGTGCAAAACTTTTTTCCCATTTGATTAAAAAATTCTTGAAACATGCAATATACGCAAAAAGTAAAATTTACATTTAGGGGCTCAAAATTTTGGACCGCTCTTCTACTAAACATTTAGGACCATATTTCTCAGATTACTCCTACACACAATATTTTGCGAATCAGAAATCCGAAATCGTCAAAAAAAAAGGTATATTTATTCAGAGAAAGTACGTTTTCGTTTCCGATTCTGTATTTTAAAATGTCACCTGCTCCGTAATTTAAAATTCGCCTGCTCTAATTCATATGTTTATTTGTGGTCATCTCCATGAATGATTTAGATTGAGTCCTATTACATTTGATCAAAAGTTATTCTGGATGACTTTTTCTTTTTTTGTACACTGTACGACAATAATATTATTAAAAAGATAATAATTTATTAAGTTAGCTATGCTGATAGTTTTCGCTTTGAATTACAACATTATACACAAAAATATTCATTAAAAGTTTTCTATTCTTAACAAAGGATTCAAAATAAAAAATAATGATATTTAAAATAAATTTGTAAATACGTAAATATTTGTACACGTAAACTTGTTAAGCTTGATAAATTATTATTTCTCTTGATAAATTATTTTTTGCTTGTTTTTGTTAATAGATTGTTGTTATTTCACTGAAAATACTTGGCCATTTAAAAAGTTTATTAATACCATTCATTATTTTCAAACACTATAGAGCAACTCAAATTAAAAATTAATAATTTTGCAACGAAGTTATGTATATTTTTTTCCAATAAAAGGTAATTTTTCAAACGAATTCTACCACTTTTCAGTCTTTAAAAATCTGAAGAAAAAGCTCATTTAATATAAATATCATGTTGCGATGCATAAGCCACGCATAAATCAAAATAAAAGAATGTGTACTAAGTATTTCAAAATTTAGCTTTATAAGGTATTCAGATACCTCGATTCAAGTTCATTTTATAATCTTATATACCCTAATCTCAGTATATTTATGTATTTTGCAAGGCATAGCTACTTATTAATCTCCCTGAGAATTCTATAAAAATTATAAACAGATAACACTTAAGACCGCTTTTCCTGGCTCTTTTGGAAAAAGCCTTTTAAAAATAATTACATTCAAAAAGCCGAGATAAACAAAAATACAATAGCAACACGTTTTCTTAACTACGAATCGCCTTAATTGCTCGCCTTTAATATGGCCATTGGCTGAAGACATTCTTTTTCAATCGCAAAGACTGTTAAAGAATTAGCCCCATTAGCCTAGTTAAATGAGTCAGAAGTCACCTAGAGATTTGTTTTAATTGAACTATTGTAAAAGAAAAATAATGCCGTTAGTATGAATTGTGAAACGGCAATTGTTTATTTTACTACAGTGAATGAATAATTAAATTTCGTGTTCCTAATCTGATGTTTTTTTTCTCTTCAGCAGCAAACATAAAGGCCGTTTTTATCTATAAAGATACGTTTTAGAATAAAGTCTATTGTTTGTATGTTTTTTTTTTAATCATAAAACCAGGATCTAAAAAAATTATTTCTAAGTATTTCATATTCAAGGCATGAACCAAAGGTTTTATTCATGATGTTAGTAGTTTCTAGATTTAAAAATTAATGTAACTTCGTGTTTTTTTCACTATTATAGCAATGGAGGTTAATTTACTTTTTGCGTTGGCGGCCTTTTTTATAACATAAATATTAATAGTTGAAAACTTAACAGCTCTTATTTGTTTAAAAATAATTTAAATTAAAATGCCTATGTGGTTAGCTTGCAAACACACAAAAAACGTTCTTAAATACAATTTCTACAAAAAATGAATGTCTCAAAAATAGGAATATTCATATTTTTAGATGGTGATAACTATGGTGATGAATATAATAAACATTTTATGCTTTTATGATATGAGTATTCATATCATAAAAACATAAAATATTCATTAATGGTTTTATATTATATTATATTATATTATATTATATTATAGTATATTATATTATATTATGTATTATAAAATATTCATTAATGCAATAAATGAACGCAGAATAATTTTTTTTTCAATAAACTTTTAGCCGTGTTTTTTGTGCCATCATTAAGACCTCGTCTTTGGTATGCTTTGTACTTTCAGGCCCTTCCTACTACTTATTTTTCCCATCTCTTTGAATTATATAATCGTACTAAATTCTAATTATTCTCTTATGCAATTTTTAAAGATACACTTTCTTCGAGCGTAATATGAAACCTTTTTGAAATTTAATACCATTTCCAGCTGAAGATTTTATTAGTTACATCAATCTATATTCTCATTCTGAACGGCGACTTAAATTACTGATTGATCTGAAAGGCCTCTGGATTTAATTTTCTATCACTTTCCCTAGATTACCATAAGCTTCCGGTGTTTTCTTCCTGCAAAATAATATATTCATTACTGCTTTCATTATTGTGATTGATCATTTCATAAATTAAATATCACATAATGGGCTTCGGCTGTTATGTAATCAACCAAACTTGCATTATGCTACAAACATAAGTGAGTTCATATAGGTTTAATTGAATATTTCACAGATTTTTACAACTCAAACCTCAAGATAACCTTTTTTTTTTAAGTTGTGGAAAAATTACAATCAACTTTTTATGATAGAAAATATGTATTGATAAGGTTTTAGTTTTTAATTTTTTTTACTATTAATGATTTATTATTCAATGATTTATTAATGATTTATTATTAACTGATTTATTATTCAAATCCTTTATCTAGAAATTGTGATATAATATAATATAATCAGAGATTTAAAAACTCGTCTTTATTATTCAAATCCTTTATCTAGAATTATGTTATAATATAACATAATCAGAGATTTAAAAATTCGTCACTGGTTATAAAAAGTACAAACTCACGGAATCCCTTTTACTCTTCTACGCAACCCTACGGTTTCACAGAGCCCCATTTCAAAACAACTGTTCTAAGGCATGATGAAATTACCAAATTTTACCGCATTTACCAAATTTTTATCGCATAATATAAAGTCGTATTTTAATGCTATTTTTATTAAAATCATTACCAAAACGCATCGGTGAAAAATACCAAGCATTTTAGCATTCCCATAGAACCAGAAACACAGTAAATTTTATCATATTCTAGTAGCTTTGACCATACTTTTTTCTCTGTATATAATCGCCAAGTCACAAACTATTTAAACAAATCAAAAAAACATTTGAACATTTTGTTATTCTTAAAGAATTATAAAGTTCGGTAATCTAAAAATATTTTTATGCAAAAAGTAATTTATATTTGTTATTTTGTATTACTTAACTTTATAAATTGATTCAAATATATTTTTTTAAGTTTATAGATTAATAAATAATTAATAATTTTAAAAATTCCGAAACTATATTAAAATTTCGAATTTCAATATCTAAATTGACAAATGTGAACTGAATCGATCAGCTTTGTTTTAGAAATTTTGTCACTGTTTGACTGATTTCGTTTAGATTTCTTATTTTGGCACTTGAAATTACGTAGTCTAAAATGAAGTTAAAATTTACATTATTTACTATTTATAAGCTTTTCAACTGTTATGAATTAAATAATAAAATTAATTTATTAAATAATTAAAAATAATAAACATTTCTTTAATAAAAATATAATTTTTTTACCTGGAAATAATTGTTGTGAAACAAGTTTAAGATGTGATGGAAAGATGTGATGAAATATGCAATAAGTGAAATTAACGCTAAATGGTTTTAAAATTTCGATCGCCCCCCTAATGAAAGGTAACAATCTAAAAAATAATCTTATTTTTTAGATTGTTACCTTTCATATTTCAAGAATCTGAATCGATCTATAAAAATCATATTAATTTAGGGAAAGTACGTTTTCGTAATATCGTCAGCACAAATTAATTGGCATATTACCCGTTAGACCCTTGAACCAAAAAGTTCATATTATGGTGTTTGGAAATAATTTTACAAAATTTCGGTGACTAGACAAACAGTTATCACACGGCGAAAACAAAATTCTAGTAAAATTGCAGAACTGCAGCACTGTAGGGTACTAATATTTCTGGTATATAAATCCAAAATATACGATATTTAAACCATTCATTTAGTAATTTTTTTGTTCAGATGATAAATTGTTTATTAGAAAAATCTGGTTTTCAAAAGTATAATTCTTATTACCTTACATTTTGTAAAAAATACAAAACTGAAAAATAAATTTAATCAAATAAATGATTTTTATGCTACGCTCTTAGATATCATGACAAAATTACAAAATTTTATCACATTTACAAATATTTATCACACATTATAAAAACCATATTTTATTGTTAATTTTACCAAAATTATTATCAAAAGCTTTGTCGTACTTTTTGGTGTTACCATAACGCCAGACCCAGGGTAAATTTTACCTTATTCTTGTAGTTTTGACTATGCTTCTTACCTCAGTGCAAGTGCAAGGTATTCTATTAGTAATTGTTAATAGTATTAGTTCTAAGGTACTATGTATTATAGTATGTATTCTTATATTTAAAATTAATATACTTGATTCACTGAAAGAAATGTAATTTAGCTTATAGAAAAAGAAACTGCCTATCCATCAAACTATCTTACAATATATATGTATTTTTTTTCTTCTTGTATTGCCTCAAATACATGTCACACACGCAACGTCACACTTCAAGAAGCTTGAGCAAAAATGATCGAATTTAATAAATGTTCTTTTCTTCTTTTATTTCATGCCCACGTATTCGTGACTTGAAACTACGCCAGACAGAAATTTTCTCCTTTGTTACCAAACGATAAGGTTTCTCTTTTGAATATTTTTTTCCTTAGCTGTGAATTTAGATTTTATGGCAGATTCGTGGATAGATTTTCATTTTCAAGAGTAATATAAAGAAGTTTTTCAATGAAACACAGTAGTAGCAGACGCATCGGAAAAAAAAGAAGATGGAAGATAAAAAAATAAAAAAAGAAAACCGTCTTCAACCGGAGAAGTTTTAATGATTAAGTTTTCCGCGGATAATGTATTTCAAGCGATGACAAAATTTCTTTCAGCATGATTAACAAAAAAGAGAAAGAAAAAACTAAATTACTTTTGAGTCTTTAATCTAAAAGACGCTATTATAGTTGAGAAACTACTTTTGTTTATGATACAGGCAGTTCATTGTCTTTTTCAAGCGATTCTAAAAAGATTTAACTTTATTTTTCTTGAATAAAGAATATTGATAATTGATGATCTTATCGTGGAGATAGATGTTAAGTGAAGCTATAGTTTGTTTATTTAATTTTTTAAAAAAATTGAAAATTTTAGTAACAGCTAGATGCGTATAAAACATATTTCAATAGTAAGAATTAATACAAAAAACAGTATTTTTCGAAACTCTTGTCGGAAAAAAAACTATTTGTCTGTATTTAACTGCTAAGAACTATAAACTTGTTAATAAAATAAATGTTTTCTACATGGGAAAACACAGTGCGCATGGGGAAACAATGAGCCCGTTTAAAAATCTTTCAATTTTTTTTTTAAAACGTTTGAATGCGTACTTTTTAAACAAAACAGTTCATAAATTTTACGAGAAATTCTCTCTGTAATTATAATTCTTTCATCATTATTCTGTCAGATAAACAAACTGAAATGGAAAAGATTATAACCTTAAAGAATAATGAAATTGTATTCATGATTTTAAGAAACTTGAAAAACTTAAAAATTGAAAGCTTTTTTCGATAACAAAATATTTTACGGTTTTGCAAAACTTTAAATTTATATAAATCAAAATAATTTATAGTTCAGCAAAGATTTATGAATATTTTCTCAATTTATTTTAAATATTACAACTGAAAAAAAAAACTAAGCCATTCTTTTTTTAGCTACTAAGAATCAAATTAATTTTATAGCTAGTATCGTCTCCCAAAGCTTTTCTCTAAGCTCTTAGGCACATTCTTAAAAAATCATTTTAAAGTAATTTATAGTTTTGCACAACTTTATGAAAGCTGCCGCAAGAAGATTTGAATACAACATTGGGAAATGATTTATTTCTTTTTTCTTCTGTCGAAACATATACTTCGTAACATACTCTTACGGTACTTTTGTTTTGAAATCTCTGTTATTGTTTACCATCAAAGAGATATAGGTACAATCTATTTACAAACATGAAAAATTATTTTCTATTTAAATACATTTCATGGAACACTGATTTAACTTAATAAGTAAAGGAAACTGTTTTTTATTTGCTAAGACATTTTTTATTTCATAACAAAATACTAATTTTACTTCCCGAGTTTTGTTATTAAGTTCTATGACTTGAAAAATGAATGCTGAACTAGCAATTTTAAAATTTTCAAGTCACACACTGCTCATTAAGTTTAAAAAGAGTTAAAGTAATTCGCTTGTAACCTTTAAAGTGTTTTGAGTTCATGAAAATCTTTTTGTTAAAAATAAATGTGCAGAATCATTTAGTATAGTATTTATGATATGTTTTAATTGTTTTTCTTAATACGAAAAATTCATACGATGTATTATTACTTAGAGGAGTGATTATGAGGAACAAATTAAAAAAATCACGTTCATACCTGATAGTTTATAAAATTGCAACGCTTAAAACAGCTTTAAAATATATCGTTGAATATAAATCTATTTTCGCACTGAGAAAAAGTACCGTAACTGTAATGACATCTCTGATTTTTTATAAAAAAAAACAACATAGTTCTGGTTATAAAGCTAAAATATACGACATTTAAACAATTCATTTGGTAAATTTTCCTTTCTTATGGCAACGATTTGCCGGAATATCTGGTTTTTGAAATTATTCTTTTTACCACACATTTAGTACAAAATACAAAATTGAAAAGTAAATTTAATCTAATAAATGGTTTTTATGTCATGCTCTAAGATAGCATGACAAAATTTACCAAACTTTTTTACGCATATTAAAACCGTATTTTATTGTTAATTTAATCAATATCAAATCGCTTCGATAAAAATCACTGAGCTTTTTGATGCTCCCATAGAGCCAGAAATATGGTAAATTTTACCATATTCTGGTAGTTGTGACCATACTTTTTTTTCTATGTATATATAATTACTTTAGGAAGATTTGTTGATCGTAAGAACGGCAAAAGAATTGGAAAATTAGGTCTAGTTTATTTACTTTAAATTAATTACAA
This sequence comes from Parasteatoda tepidariorum, assembly GCF_043381705.1. Classification (NCBI taxonomy): domain Eukaryota; kingdom Metazoa; phylum Arthropoda; class Arachnida; order Araneae; family Theridiidae; genus Parasteatoda; species Parasteatoda tepidariorum. Next base: position 59,867,879 of record NC_092204.1, read on the forward strand.
ATATTATACCACATAAAAATATTTATTTATTTCAAATGGCAGAGGTAATTGACATGAAAAAGCAAAAACATAGGAACAAAACAAGAAAGTAAAAAGTCATTTCCTTAACATAAAAATATATAATTTGAAATATTAAATTCTTTTTTCCCTTTTTTTTTTAATAGTCTGTTTTAAACATAACTTTAAATTTATAAAATACCTGCAATTTTAAAATGCATGGCTACTTCCCATGTATACATGTATATGTATAATAACATTTGGAAGTGAACTAAAATTTGTTACTGAAAGTAAAAATATATATATATTCCTGAATAGCTTCAAAATTTCAACATCAAAATATGCGTGATTATACTTCCAAAGTATATAAATTTATTTTGCTTTCTAATTTTGAGGATAATACCGACGAAATAGGCTTCTAATTTATTTAGATATGAATTGATTATTCCCCATATTATTTAGCACCCAGCATATGATTAGTTTTTGACCCACACACAAACGCTAACTTTTTCTCTCACTTTCCCTCATAAATATTTATTTACTGATTAGTTGATTCTATAAATTGCCTTTTTGATCATTTTAAACTTTGCTAATAATATTCCTATCAATTAAAATCATTCTTGAATGAAGAATTATTTAACTTTAACATTTGTATCATTTTTTTTAGCTACAAAATATGCGTTTGAATATGTATCCAACATATTAAGCCTCAGGAAAGAGAAAAGAACTCACCGATTTCTTCTTCTTAAGATTGCCAGCACCGTTGCTGAAAGGTGACCCAAGGTGAAGGGCGGTCGCCCTATAGGGCCTCATTGGAATTCAGATTGAATCCTTAATTGTTCGAAGCTATGTCGCGCACTTCTTCGGGGTATAGCGGCACATAAAGAATGACGAATTTAATGAATCATGTTATTTTTTGAATTTAAAAAAGATTTTTTTTTCTTTCCCTCTTAGCGTGTGTTTTTTTCCTCTTTATTTGAAGCGAAAAAGGTTTTCATGGTGCCCAAAATATTTTAAAAAGTTATCTAGAAACCTAACAATTAATTTTGAGACTAAAAAATCTTCTCTTTGTTCTCACTTTTGTTAATTAACCTATCACTGCATAAATTATGCAGTAGTGTTCGGTTATAAATAATATTTTTTAAGTCAAATTTTATAAATTGAAAAATTCGAAATTAATTCAATGTGCAAGTTACGCAAAAAATAAAAGGGGTCAGAATCAAATTTATCCCGAGAAAAAAATTCCGGTAAAATCACTGTACTGTATAGTAATGATATTTCCGATAGAAAAGAAAAACATAATTCTCGTTAATAAAACCATAATTCTGGTAAATAAAACCAAAACGTACGGTATTCAAACCAATCATTTAATAATTTTCCATTCATATTTTAAAGGTTTATCGAAAATGCTAGTTTTTAAAATTTTAGTTCCTATTACCATACATTTAGTAAGAAATACAAAAATGAAAAGTACATTTTGCTCAATAAATGATTTTTATGTCTAAGGTATCATGATAAAATTAAAAATTTTACCAAATTTTATCACACATTATGAAACTATAATACATTGTAAAATTTTACCATAGTGCTTTGGTAAAAATAACCGAGATTTTTGGTATTCCCATAGAGCCAGAAACACGGTTTATTTTACCATATTCAGGTAATTTTGTACATACTTTTTTTCTCAGTTTCAGCATATTTTATTTAAATTTGGTAGAATTAGCAGGCACCTTTCTTAAAGCGAAATAAATTTCAAATATTTAATTCGTGATAATACGACAAAATGTGTTATCTGTTAATAAATTTTGAAGTGTTGATAAGAGAAATTAAATATCTTGAGACTATTTCCATCTAATTTAACACATACGAGGCGGGGGAGTTTGAGCATTTGATCAAGAAGTCATCTTATATTATGAGATTTAAAATTGCTTGTTATGATCCAATTAATACAAGGAAAGATAAAAGTGCCAAATTAGTCATCGTATTTTATCTCATTCAATTTGTGCTATTATAATTGCTTTATCTAATGAGTTTTATCGATTAATGAACCAAATTTTACGAAACGATATCTCTCTTTGTTAAATTAAAAATCAATCACAACTACAATAAGATTTCTCTATAATTTTCTGTTAATTTATGCAAATGTGATAGCGAGTTTACCAACAATATTTCATTTTAATGACTTGAAAGTTATTACAACTGCAGGCTTATAAAGATAACGTGTTTTTTTTCTTTTTTTTATTTTTTCTATATCAGTTTCTATTGTAATTCTTCTCTTGCTATAAATTGTGAGTTTTCACAAAAAAAGAAGGGGAAAAAATGGGACACCTTGAATAACTTTTGATTTAATGATCGAATTTTCACATTATGAGAGGCAATCTCACCGGTTCGAGGAATAAACTTTAAATACGTTTATAATTCACGCACAATACATTTTAAGTCTTGAAATCAGACACAGAAGAGAAGTTTATTTCGATATACATACCTTTGTCAGATTCGAAATTTTCATCCTTATCTCAAAAAAAAAAACCTTTAGTTCGAGCTGGTGAAAATTTAACACCCTTGAATTAAATTTTGTTCTTTTTTCTTATTTGCTTCCCTTTATATGCCTGAAACTAATTGAGTGAATCAAAAACAATTTGCATACAATTATAAAACTTGTTTATCTAAAAATAATTTTCATCTAAATATCTTTTTTGCATACTTATCCGTTATTTAACTTGATAATGATCCAAAATGTTTCAACTTGTAAGGCATACGAACTTTCTCCCAATTTTAACTTTATTAGAAATTAGGAGATTATTGGTGATTGGGTGATTTTAAATCACAAAATCCGAAATTTGAAAAAGAAAATATATAGAATTTATATTAATTATTTTTTATTTCAGTTTTATCTTTTCTTATTAACCTTTTCTCTTAGAATATAGTTCTGTCCACTAAATTTGCATGCTAATTTGAGAAAAAACAAAAATATGTTAATAAAGAGATTCCAGTCTGATTTTTGAGGTTAAAGAGCTTCAAGTAATGAGCTATGGCGTAGCAAATCATATCTGCTCCTACCATTTAATATTTATGCTTACTTTTTTAACGTAAATAAATATACGATAACTTATTCTAATGATAGAGTTCAAAAAGTTTTTATATAATTCAAATTAATAAACAGAGTAATATGCACTTAAAAAATATAATAATATTTAAAAAAAAAAAAGATTGTACCTGCGTTGTTTGATTCTTAAAGAATAAAATATCATTCGTTAATTATTGTAGCTTTTAAAAAATTGAGGTCAAAATAAGTTAAATATAAGGTTAATTTCTATTCAAATGGAAAAAAAATTAAATAATTGAAAGAAATCAGGAAATTCTATTCAAGTTTTAAGAAGACTCTGAGACTCTGAGAAAACCATTTTTTTATTTATACGTTTACAAACCTATATTTGTCTGAAGAGGAATAATATGAGCTTAATTGATCGTTATTGAATTGTGTCATTTAATTTGTGTCAACTTAAAATTCTCCTTTACTATGATAACCTATTTTTGTATTTAGTTACAATTGATAATCTAACAAAATTTCTTGATGTGAAAAACTGAATAAATGAGCAAATGAGGGTGTGAAAACAAAGAAGTGAAAAAAATGAACCAATCAACGAATTAATAAATATATAAAAATCAATTTGTCTGTCAATGAAGCATTAGCTAACCTATAACTTTAGGTAAAACCTTCGACTAAAAACGTTTCATTTATTTATTTATTTAGATCTTATTTTTATTAAATTTTATTTATTTAATTAATTTTATTTTTGTTTTAGTCAGAAACAGATAGTTTTGATATCCAAATTTAAATAGGTCATCTCAAATTATAAACAGTTTAAATTTTGCATTGTATACATTTTGTAACCATGTTTATTTTCATAACATACATTACATTCCGCATCATTAACCCACTTAGATATTGCATCTACGAAGGTCTAAATATTGTTTTTTTTCGTAAATTGGAAAAGTTCAATCAGTTAACACAGTATAGTTAGTAAAATATTATTATATACAATGATAATTCAAAATATTTATGAAACCCAAATTTGAGCATCAATAACTTTAGGTGAACTACTTTTTCAGCGATGTTGATCTACCGGTTCTATTGAAACTTTTCAACTAATTTGATTTTTTTTTAAATTTAATTGTCTTTTCTTAGGAATACATCTATAATATTTTAAAATACAAACTTTTCTTATAAAATATTTTTTTAATTTAAAAAGCAATTATTTTAATTAAGATATCTGGGGAAAGTTGTCTAACTATTCAATTTAAAACCAATTCTGTTCCGTTTCGGAGGTCCGTAAAAAACCAATTACAACAATACTAATTTTCGTGTATTTGGTACCTACTGCACTTAAGCATCACAGACATCAATAGAAGAGCGACAATTATTTACTGTCCTTCAAAACGGAATAGTCCCATAAAACCTTTTAACTAGCTAATAAATTACAGTGCTCCAAACAAAAACAAAAATATCAACACATTATTAACTTTTGACTTAATGAAGAGATTTTCACGAATTCATAATATTCGACGTACTAACCTTAAATATTCTAAATATTTTTTGGAGACAATATTTTAAATTTACAAAATCAGACAGGAAAACGTACCTTTTCTGAATAAATATTATTTTATTTCGGCTACCAAAACACTCAAAATATAAGGATGCAGTTAGAAACCGGAAAATATTGTCCTCATAATTTGACTCATAGATATTTAGCTACTAGATTAAAGCTATTATATATTTTTCACGTAAAAAGGGATTATATTTTACGTGAGATTATTAATGGGTTTATGTGTTTTAAATTATTATAACTAATTTTTTCTGCACTTTAGCTCGCGATTTGATCAATAACAAGTACTTAAGCCCCGTTGGTAATCAGGTTTTACATTCCTGAATTAAATACTGTTATAGAATAATTTATTTTAAATTAAAATAACTCATAAATCTTTCTACCCCCCCCCCCAAAAAAAAGAGACAACAAATATACACATTTCATGAGCATCACCTCCTTAATGAGACTTGGTATAAAAAAAAATACATTTTTTTGTTTGTAGTTCCGTAAGCGTATCAAAACGGAACATGCAAAAACAATTAGACCGAATCTATAAAGTTTATAGAAACATAATGGCAACAAAACCTTGCGGAAGGATTATACCGTCTTTTTAGTTGATAATACGCATGACCACTTCCGAACGAGTTTTTGTTAAAAGAATGCCCATGATAAAGGCCACTTGAAGAAGCTTTTTTTATTTTTTTATTTTATAATAATACTATATGATAACACATTATGTAGTTCAGTGGATGATAAATAACATTGTGATAAGATAATTTGCACTACGTATTCGTGTAGCGTTGAATTTTGGAATAATTGCAATTCAAAGAAGCATTTAACAAATGTATGCTTCTAACACTATATCTATAGTGAGTTGTGCTCAAAATATAATTCTTTTTATTAAACATGTTTTTTTCTGCTTTGTTTTTTTTCTTTGAATTACTTATTTTAACCTGTAAGTAACGAATACTTAAAACTAAAGCCGATAGGAAAGATATTCATACAGTACAAGTGTACAGTGCACCAAAAAAAATGACCATCCTGAATAATTACCTAATGATCGGTTCTTCATGTTCTAAAATACAATCTTAACGGCTCAAGGAGGTGACCTCAAATATGCTAATTAATTAGTGCTGGCAATATTTTAATTTACGAAATCAGACGCAAAAACGTATTTTCCCTGATTAAACATACCTTTTTTACGAAAAATTCGGATTTATGAACCTCAAAATATAGGGGGTAGCCACAATCTGGGAAATATGGTCCCATTAGTTTAGTCAGGAGAACGCTCCTAACTTTGGACCCTTAATATAAATTTTACTTTTTGCGAATTTCGCTATAACTCGAGAACTTCATAAGCGAATAGAAACATTTTTGCACACAATTCCTTTATCCAAAGATAATTCCAGGCAAAAAATAACTTTTAGCAAATATTTATTATTATTTTCATTTACTATTGGTCGAAAAAATTTTGAAATGTATACAGTTTTTTGCATCATTTTAAAGAGCATAATTTTACTTTGAAAAATACAAAATTTGAGCAAATTTGGTTGAATGATTCCTGCGAAATTGAAATTTAAAAAAATCAGATATTTAAATTTTGAATTTTTCGGATTTATTTGACCGATTTTGCTCAAATTTTGTATTTTGCCATGTGAAATTATACTTTTTAAAATGATTAAAATGAAATAGTAGACCATACAATCAAAAAATATTTCTACCATTACTAAATAAAATAATGAAAATTGATAAATATTTACAAAAAATATTTCTGCAAGGAATTATGTTTGGATAAAAGAATTTTATAATTGTGAGCAAAGATTTTTAATTTTTTTTAAAAACTCCAAACGTTGGAGCACCTTTCTTACCAAACTATTTGGGACCATAATTCCCAGATTGCTGCTACCCGTATATTTTGGAGGTGAAAAATCCGATTAAGTCGGGGTTAAAAATCATGTTTATTCAGAGAAAGCGCGTCTTTGTGTCGAATTTCGTAACTTAAAATTTAGTCTGCACTTATTAATTAGCATATTTGAGGTAACAGTGTACCGGAAACGGTTCACCTCCTCAAGCCATTAAGATTGCGTCCTAGAACGATGAAATTCAATCATTAAATCACAAGTTTTTGTCATCTTTTTTGCGTACTGTACATTTAACAGAACAATTGATTTTAAAATTTTAAATACTTAAAACTAATACCAATATAATGTGCTTCAGGCATAACAGTATTACAGGTTTATATTTAACGGCAATAGATTTTTTACATTTGCATTGTTACACTTTGAAGAAACCCACACATGGTTAACCTAATTCCAATGAACATTAGTGCTGCAAGCTACAATAAGCCATCATCGGCATGTGATCCTCGCTCGTCTATCTATGAAAGCAAACGCAGTGTTTCTTGAACTATTCAACTCCTTAAATTGTCGCATTTTAGTATAACGCAATAAACATCGTGATTTTACATTAATAAAACTTATAATAATAATAATAATGCTTTTTGCAATACGTATACACTATTCTGAGTTTGTTGAAGACTACCTGAAGTAAACCAGAATATATCAGAAATGAATGATATTTTTCCTAATTTAATTAGCTTAAAGGCATTTTGGCTCACTGCGATAAGCCTAAAATGTGCCAAGCTGATTAGAAAAGACTGCAAACTTTTCAGATTAATGTCGGGAGCAATTTGCAAAGAGCCACATTTGAACTAAATCCTTATAGCTTTTATTAATTAGATCTTCATAAAGGCCTTAATATTTACGTAGAAGCGGAAATACTTTTAATCTATTGCAGTTATTAAAGAAAATGAATTATAGAAATGTAAGTATAATTAATAAAGAAAATTTATTGAAAAGATTGAAATCTAATAACATCCAATTCATATTAATTGAAATGCAAAAAAAAAAGGGGAAGAAATTTTGCCGAGGAAAAATTCTGAAGGAAACTTAATTAATTGCTATATACCAGTCAGTGATAATGACGCCGTTGTTTCTATGAGCAATATCGTTAGATATCGTAAAAAGGGGTTTTAAATTACCAGGAAAATCACAGAGTTTAATATAGAACAGTCTCCATTTTTAATAATTTCCCCGTCACTGAATGCTGTAGAAATATTATTTTTTCCTTTTTCCGACGTCAAGGAGTTAAAAAGATATATCCTTGGGGGCTCATAATTCTAAATAGCTAAGATTGAACAGCATCAATTTCCGTTACGCAATGATTTCGATAGGCAAGGTTAAACTCACTCTCGACTATGGACAGCCTTCTCCAACATAATAACCGATTTTTATTCATTAATGAAATGAAGTATCTATACAATGAGTAATGAGGAGAGGTTAAAGAACACCTGTAGCTGGTTTTGCTAGTAAATAAAAGCTTTACCACCTATTATTATGTTTCGCTCAAGGTCAGCCCGAGTTCCTGCCTGCCTGTCAAATTTCTGGGCTCTCAGCCAGAAAACTAACTTCGTAATCAGAGGTACTACGTGATGAAGTTGAATGAAAACTCGAGCACGTTCATCTTTTCATTCAGAGAAATGTTGGTTGCACAACGCGTATATCCCGATTTGTGGTTTATTGGCATTAGTTTACCGGGAATCACAAAGGAGTTGTTAATTAGTGTTAGATGTTATCTTGTTCCCACTAAACTCGATTTCATCAGTACGATCTATCGTCATATTCCTCATCTGCATTCCATTTCTATGATAAGACAATTTTCCTGGAATATTTCTTAATTCAAAAATTTTATGACATTTTGAAAGAAAGTTCTTTTTTAAGCTTTCGAAAATGATGCTAAGCTTTCGAAATGATGCTTTTAACAATCAAATATTAAATAAAAAAGTTTCTGCTGGAAATATTTACTTTTAATTCGCTCTTGAGTATATCTCTCCGAAAGTGATTTTACCTCTGCAGTTTCAGAAATAAAACTCTTTTTTTAAAAAACAAAAATTGAACAATCCATGAACTGTATTTTGTGATTTTTGGAAACTATTTCGTCATGAAACTACGTGATTCTTGATGAAACGCGAGCTCTCAAATATTTGACGAAACTGTTTCCTCACTCGTGTTTCATTTTAGGGCATTCTGGGAGTTCTTCAACATTTTTTACATGATTTTAAAAAATGCGTTAGTGCTGTATGACAGCAGTGCAAAGGTTAGTTGCTTGTTTTTTTAAGCAGATTTCCCGGCCTGGATTTTTGGCATTACCTGTGTTTGCTTTTTTTTCCTTATCAAGTGATACAATACAGCATTAAGCCTACTGCTTTTGACAAAATTCATATTATCTCACAAATATTGATAATAGTTTTTCCTCAAATTGATAAAACTTTCTCTTTGAGCATTACGGGACCACTTCTTAAAGCACCACTTCTAAAACTTACAGTTAAACATTTCAAATAATGAAATGGTCATCACTTTACATTCGAAAAGAAGAAACCATATCAATGTTATACTTGATAATGGAAAAACTTCCTTTATTTAAAAATTTATTAATTTGGAGAAGTCGATTTATTTTCGAGCGCTCAGAACAAGGCATCCATTCTCATGACCTACCCTATTTCAATCAGGAAAATAAAGCAAATTTTAAAAGCATGTTCAACTGTACAAAATGTTCAATTTAGTTTCACTTTCAGCTTCAGTTGTCATTGCTAGTTTCTCTTAAATATATTGTTAGAAAATTCACTAATTACTTTTGATTTATATTTGTTGATGCCTTATTATAAATTGAAACTACGTTTAGTTTTTATGGATAAGTAAACGTAATTTCATTGAGTTTCATATTGTTAATTTGATATTTGGTGCCCAACACATTTTACAAACTTGTTTGTTATTATTTTTTTACATATGTGCTTTCTGCTGCATATGTTCAAAAGTGGATAATAACATTTTTGATATAGATAGCATGATTAGTTTCGAAACTATGCTAGTTTCAATTTCGAAACAATAAATATAGTTTTAATTTTAAAGCAATAAATATGAACTAGTTAAAAATATTTACTTTTTGTTACTAATGACTGGCACAATAACATTATCGATATTGTTTATTAAAAAAGATGTAATATTTTTAAAATCATCGAAATAAACTCTTCATTTACCTTTTATTTTAATTTACATTTTATCAACTTAAGTGCACAAATAGCTTTTACATAAATTTTGTGTTTTTTCATAGATTAAATGAGGTTAATTGCATAAGAAACATTCTTCACTCAATTAAAAACAACCATTAAATTAAAGTAAATTTGCCGTAAAGTTCTCGAAACAAAACACCATTTAACTACGTCAATGAATAAAATAAAAATAAAGAAAAGATTTCTCATTTTAAGATACAGAAAACATTCGATTAATTCCTTGCAAGAAAGAATTTAAGAATTGAACAGGAAAGGAGTACTCCATCCCGCTCTTTGTTTTAATTCTCCTCTCAAACCTGTCCCGAACATTTAAATACAAACCTGTTTTCCACAGACCTGTTGAAAAATAAATCAAATAATCAAAATACCTAATCCTTACATTCTTTAAATAAGTTTTTTTTTGTTGTTTTTTTTTAACAACAAAAATAAGCTAAAAATTCTATCCTGTGCGAATTTTACCGTATCGTTTGTTTTTCTTCTTTCTCTCTTCTTTCTTTTTATCGCCTGCGTTTGCTTATACTGGCGAAGCGAAAACTCAAATCTGTTAATTAGATCAAGAGGGGAGCGTAATTCTATTGTTGGAGCATTAAAAAGTTGTTCTTTTTTCGATAAGGTGCATAATTACAGTATTAACCTAATTACGGATGATGGAATAATGTTATGACCGCATCAAATGACAGTTGGACTCGCTGTTGGTATATCTGTCTTTCCTCTTTTACAATGAGACTTGTCATTAGCAGTGTGTGGGAGATTTCTTTCCTAATGAATCAGGTTAATGTATATTCATTGACTGTGCAAATGATAGAAACAAAAGGATTTACCCCGAGAGGAAATCGACCGTACTCGATTAAATAAATGCTATTTTGTCTCGTGATTAAGAATTTTGTCAACACATAAAGGTACTCAGCGAAAAACAAATGCAAACAAGTCATAAATGATTATACATCATGGCCTATTTCTCTACTCATTTTAAATGTAAGTTTGACGTGTAAATTTGCACATAAAAACACACTTTATTTCATTGAATTGAACTTTTTCCTCCGGTTTCTTTTCTGTATTTCGGGAAAATGTTTTTATTTAGTTCGTCAAAGCTTTTTTCAGTTTGTGCTCTGTTATATGTTTTGAATCTTATTGAACCAATGTATTGCTCAAAGTTATTACAACCTTAATGCATTGCCAAGTTAAACCATATTGTCGTGAGAAATCCTTGTTTTCTTGGTTACACGATTCTACAATTCAACAACAGAAAAACGATTCAAATTAACACCTTATTATTATTGCCGTATATTTGTATAATATTGAGTATTGATAATATGGTTCAACATTAAACCGATTTTTCTAAGAGATACAAACCGAACAAAGAGTCACCAATCAAGTCTCCGTGAATTAGAGACTCTTTGCCGTCGGGAGCTTTTCGTGATTTTTCACTCTATGTAACGCGAATCTAAAGTCAAAAAGTTCTCTAAAGTTGAGTTTTCACCAATACTTAATTTAGGAGTTTACTTGCCGTCTGCGTTAGGCTGAAAATTTGAAGGCTAAAGAATTAAATTTTAATAAAGTCGAAAATTATATTTGAATTGGCTGTTCCACGTCTGTGATGGAAAGTAAATAAGTAAAAATTTTGATGAAAGAATATGAATTTTTTGAAAAGATATCAATGTGCCTGTACCCAAGTCTACAGAGATAAAAATGTTGTTTTAGGAAAAATGAATTTAATCCTTACAATTTTTAAAGCTTCGAAATATTTCACCTTGTATCTTATTTGTTCAAATATTGATTTAAATTTTAAGCATACATTATATTTGTTAACCTAATTTTAGAGCGAAGACAGTATAATTTTTCTATTAGATTGAAAGCCAGAAGGAAATATAATAGGATGAATTCTTTAGAATACAAATGCTCGACCCATAACTAATTATTTTTGATTCTTTGCAAACTATTCTTGGCTTAAGATCCATTTTTAAACTCTCGTCTAGTCCAAAGGATGTCTGCTAGTCAAATTCTTGGTTTTCCTTTGACTTTAAACTGGATAAGATCCAAACAGCCAAACTTTTCTTGGTTTAAAATAACATATATAAATTTAGACATAAATAGGTAAGGCAAACAATCTGAGACAAACACTTTTACTTAAAAAAGTAGCCACATTGTATTCGAAAAATGAATGTACAATTGTTATTTTGCAGTGTATAACCTCTAAAAAATGAAATTATGAATGTAACAATTTATTACTATATAAGAATTTTTTCTCCGTGTATGAGTTTATCATTTCTAGAATTTTTGCTAGATTTAGTTTGGTTATTTAATCATATCAATGAGCAAAAATCATTATTAGAGAAAAAAAACATACGTTCTTTAATAAACCAATAATGGATTGTGCACGTCCTTTGAATGTCTGTTTTGTGTCTAAATGTATATCTTAATTTTTGAGAAGAATAAAAAAGAAAAACAACCTGCTGGTCTATAAACAACACGAAACTATTGAACCGCTGATCTATTTTTTTCCCTCGGCCGATACGCATCATGACGTATTTACTCCAAGTAAGCATTGACCACTAATTTAAAAAGAAAAAAATTTAAATTTTAAATGCTTTTTATGGGGAGGTTCTAATATGTGTTTGTTTATGCTATTAGCATGATTATTCAGTGCATTTCTTTACTATAAGTTTTGCTTTAGGTTCAAAGAACAAACTTATTTTAACTGAATGTTTTTTCTTCACCCCTGTTCCATTTCCAAACAAGAATTTTTCTTTTATGATCTATTTTTAAACTAAAGTTGATGATTTTTAGAATTGCAAGTCCTTACCATTCGCATTTAATATTCTGTACAAAAGTCATAGTTGAAAACTGAAAAGATTGTTTTTTTTCATTTAAAATATTCCTACAAAAAGCGTATAAACAGTTAGAGAAACTTTTAAAACTTAAATGATTTATAATTATCAGTAAGTTGAATTACTAAAGCATACAACTGATTTTATAAATAATGCACGAAGAAAAAAGTTCTGGTATAATTACCACACATAGTAATAACATCTGACTAAAAAAAGAAGAAAAAAAGAAAAGAAAAACGTAATTCCGGTTAATGAAACCAAAATATTCGTTACATAAACGATTCTTTTTGTAATTTTTATGTTCAGATGGTAATCGTTTATCGTTTACCAAAAGTTCTGGTTTTCAAAATCTTAGTTCATATTGCCACACACTTAGTAAAAACTACAAATTTGAAGAATAAATTTTACCGAATAAAGGAATTTTATGTCATGCTCTGAGGTATCATGATAAAATTACGAAATTTTACCACACTTACCATTGCACTTCTGTAAAAACGCTGCTTTATCTTACCTTTGGTGTTCCCATAGAGCTAGAAACACTGTAAATTTCACCACATTCAGGTAGATTTGACCACACAATTTTTCTCAGTGTATAAAATCAAACCTGGCTTTAGTTTTAAAAAAATATTATTCATAACACAAAAAAAGGGAATTTATAACTAGTTTTACAAAATTGTATTTTTTTGAAAACATGTTTTTAGGACAAATATTTTATTCATCAAATTATATATTGGATTATTATTATAGACAAAAACCTTTTATTTCAGACAAGAAAAATTATTACTACTTAGTCCTGTAATAGCATTTTATCCGACGAATTTGAACTTAAAATCCCTGAAATGTAATTTGGCATCTGCTATTGAATGAAATTACCTGTTTTCCTTTTCAACAAGACATAAATGTTTTGAATTTTAAATCAATTATTTGATTTAGTGACTGAAAAGTCATTTTATCGACGACAGCAAATCATTGTTGACTATTATTAACATTTGAGAATGCTAAAAAGTCTTTGCGGATATCCTTAAGTTTAGTGTCCACTGCTCTGTCTGCTTTAGTGTCTGCTATAACTCGTAATGTCTTAATGACGAACAACTCGAAACGATTCGTCATTAAAATAAGCTATGGAAATTTAAAACAGTTATATACAAATATTTAAATTCGTTTGATTTTTAAACTACATATTTAATTACCAGTTAGAAATTTCACAATTCTAAAAGAACAGAAAAAAAACTTAAAAAACAACGCTTTCTTTTCTTCTGATCAAAGAAGTTGCCTTATTAAAAAGAAAATATTTGTGCCAGATTTGTTTTCTCATTTTTTTTAATTGCTTATCGATGAAAACGCGTCGATCCATTATCATTAAAACTTCGATCTATTTTTATTCAAATTTCATTTCGCGTTCATTAAGAAATCTTTTTGTGGCTTTTGTAAAAACTTCCTTTCATGTGTCTTATCGAATGTTCTTGTACTTTTTTTTATATATTTCTTTTCCTCTTCTCTTCATGCTTGTCAAATGCTATACAGTTCATACAAAATTGAGGATATTTTTATTTATTAATTAAACAAATCGAGAAAACATGAATGATGGTTTTGCTTATGTCCTGGGAAATTGTTTCCGATTTCCTGGACCGTTGCATGCTAGATAAAATCACAAAGAACCTTTTTTTTCCCTATATTTTTACTGTATAAAAAGTAGTTACTGTGAATATTTAATATGTCTCGTGAATATTTAACCAAATTACGAAATACTTATGTCTCATGTTGGATTATGTCTCAATTTTAAAAAGTATATATAAATAAAACATTTTTTAATTTAACTAAAAGACTTTTGGTAAATGCGTGACAACTTTTTATCGATTTGAAATTTTGAATATCGAAAAACAGGTTTTTGTTTGCATCTTTTTCGTTTAAAAATATTATATTATCTAATTCCTTTGGGTTTTATAGATTTTGGAATTTTGAAAAATGAATTTTTCTATTATTTTATCGTATAGTAGTACTACATATCGATGTTTTTTTTTTTTTTTTTTTTTTTTTTTTTTTTTTTTTTTTTTTTTNGTTTGTTTTTTTTTTTTTTTTTTCTTTTTTTTTAAAGAAGGTACAAGTCAATCGAGGGTAACTTCTGGGAGAAAAGCTTTTAAAACTTCTCCCATTAGTGATTAGTCTCAAAAAGATAAATGGAGCTTTCTCAAAATTTTATTTATAAAGTAGATGTACGCGAATTCTCGGAAACTAGTGATAGATAGAATCAAACACTTTTTTTCTTTGATCCCAAACTGTTTTTCAAGCCCAATTTTGCATTTTACCGAAAATCTTAACTCGTAAAAAATTAATTTAATTAGGAACTATACTCATCTTAGTAGCTGAAAACATTTGAATTTTTTCTTACAAAGCCATCGTAACCACACCGGCAATTGTTTTTTTTTTTAATGTGCTGAAAGTATTTCTTGTTTAAATTCTAAAAATTTGAATAATATAGATCTATTGTATTAAAAATTGAGAGAAAATTTGCCTTTTTTCTCCCTGTAAACCTCATCTAACTGAACAAATTTGAAAAATTTTTAATCGTTTAACAGTTTTTTTTCTTTCTTAAATTTAAACATTATTCTATAATTTGTGATATATTGCTACAATGAGAACAACTGTGTTCTGGCTTCTATGGTAACACCAAAAAGCTCGGTAATTTTTACCGCAATGCTTTGGTAATGATTTTGGTTAGATTAGCATTAAAAATGTGATTTTATAATATGTGATACAATTTGGTAAATGTGGTTAGATTTGGTTATTTGATCATGATACTTTAGAACACGGCATAAAAAATATTTATTCAGTTAAATTTGCTTTTCAGCTTTGTATTTTTTACTATATGTGTACTGTAATACGAATTATAATTTTGAAAACCAGAATTTCCTGTTAACGGTTACCATTTAAACTGAAAAACTACCAAATGAATGGTTTAAATACCGTATATTTTGGTTTTATTAACCAGAATTATGTTGTTGTTTTCGTCAGAAATGTTATTGCCATGCAGTGTGGCATAATCATAATTGTTTTCGCCGTGTAGTATTTCACCCCACTTTTGTTCTTTTTAATGCACCGATTCTCTTTTGAGTTGACCTTTCCAACGAAAAATCTCTGAACGGTAGTTGCCTGAACGGATAGCCTTTAAGACATAATCTACGGATTTATCGATTTTGATAAATCACACGAGTATAGCTGTCACACTTTAAATCAAAAGTTTGACTTTAATACTTCCGGCTAATCGTTTCCACTACCACAATGACTGCTATTATATTATATCCTAATTGATACCTCAAGGTAAAAAAAAAAGTTCTGTTATCTTTGTAAAGAATTGAACAGACATTTTCCAAGGATTTGGAAAAATCGAAAAAGAAGTCTCATACATCTTTTTTTTTCCAGGCCAATGAGCTCACTGTTTTTCTATAAAGAACTTCTATACACATATTTATCGGAGCATGACATTGATTTTATGATTTATCATTTGCGTTAAAGATCTCAAAATAATTTTTCTGTAAAAAAAAAAAAAATCGTTTGAAGTTTTATAAACGTAGTTTCTTGTAATTTATTTATTTATTTGCCAATGCCAGTATTGTTTGTTAAAAAAAATTCCCAGATAAAATATCTTTCTATTCTATCTTTTAATTAAACTAAAGTTCTTTTAATTAAAAGTGTGTTTATAAGGTAGTATTTTTTAATGAATTTTTATGAATAATCTGCTTTTCTTACCTTTTAATTTTATTATCTCTTAATTAATCTCTTTATAATTAGAGATAATTTAATAATTATCTCTTAATTTTATTATCTCTTAAATTTTATTGTATAATAAACTGGAACGGTGCTAATCATTAGCATTCAATAGCATTTATTAAATATTATTTGTGTTTAGAAAGAAGAAATAAAAAATAATGTTTATCTTGATTTTATATCAGGTCTAAACATTCATTTTTAATTTTTTTCCTACAAAGCGCTTTTAAAGCATTCACACTGTCATTTGAAAAAGTAAATCGAATAAATATTCTTCATAATGTCATGCAATGTAAAAAAAATGGAAGATATATCTGCCATTTCCTTTTTTTACCTACGGTTTAAAACGAATATTTGTCAATCCTGTTGTCAAAAGCTGTTTCTTACAAAATTACTTTTTGACGCAAACTGTTCACGTATCATTTACCCAAACATGTGTCAATATGTTTTTATACATATCATTTTTTCGCAGTTCTTTATTTTAACGAAATTTAAAACAATGCATGAAAGGAGAGGGAAAACTAGATATATAAAACTCAACAAAATAATTTTAAGTTATGACCGTTTCTTCTTACAACTGGCAACAAAAAAAAATCGTTCACAAAAAGTAATCGTTCCTTTACTTTCATAACTCATTTTTCTTTCTTTCCTTTCACTATTTCTTTATATATTTCAAAATTTCTCACTTTTTAACTTACGTAAGGTTATTTGTTCAGACTCTAAACACATACATTATTTTTCTAGCTTTGGTTTGGATTGTAGAGGTTGCCAAATCGATCAGAAAAAATCGCCAAAGTTACAAGGAAATTGATTAAACGTCACTGATCATTAAAAGAGATCTTTTATTGATCAGGAACGCAATTCCCTTTATTTTTTCTGTGATCTTAAGCTTAGAAATATCAGTAATAAAACTTATTCCCCTAATAAAATGTATTATAGGTGCGCCATTAAATAGACGTAATATGTTGTGTGTAAAACATATTCTGCATTTTTAAGTGTCTGAGAAATTCTTACATTAAATAATTCTTTTATTACCATTCCATTCACTAAAAAAATATAAACACTAAATAGAATTCATTTCTTCTTGCTGCATATAGTTTTATTGGTGCGGTATAAAACGAATCATATTAATTCTTTCAGCTGTTTAAAAGTCATAAACTTATTTTATGATATTAAAGTAAAGTTCAAGCATGTAGAGAAAACATGGTAAAGATTACTGAACAATGAAAAAAGAAAAGAAAGAAAATTATTTTCAAAAAAATAATAAAAATCCAGAAAAAATATATATTATTTCTTCATCAGCTCATACAATTATGTTCGCAAAGGAGTATTTTTATGTGCAAACAAGCAATTCATGTTTATCTCTCTCTTTTTCTTCTTCTTTCTTTTCTTAAATAAAAGTTAACTTTCTAAAATCATTAAAATTGTATAATTAAATATCAACCTTATTAATTGTAAACTTCTTTAAATTATCCAGTATAATATTACCAAGCGCAAATCTATTTTGTACATATGAAATGTATATATATATGAAATAATACATTTCATATGTACAAATCCTCTAAGGAAATATGATCTAAATTAAAAATGTTTGCCAAATTTAAAGACAAGACTTGCATGCAAGTTTATATCGTTTTAGTTTTACCAAAACAGTTTTGTCAATAATTATTACAATTAAGAGCTTTTTAGTAATTACGTGTTCAAATAGACTATTTTATTCATATTTATATATCATGTTATCATATTCATGTTTAAATACTTATAATGAGCAAAAGGCTTATTAATTGTAATTTATGCTTAATATTATATATATTCTAGCAAAATCGAAACGAATTATTATTAGTATTTGAAAAACAGCTATTATTATGCATTTTAGAAGAAAAAAAATTTTAAAATATTTTTCTAGAATTATTACAGCCAGTCTAAAATTATATTAAGCTTTTTACAGTCATTATTTCGTAAAAAGGAATAGAATTAAATATATATTCTTCAACACAAATGCCGTCGAAGCTTAACTAAATAATTGCTTTACTTTTTACTGTGCATATCGTAATGATATTTATGAAATAGATTTTTTACAATAGATTGCTCGATTTCGTTCATATTAACCTAAATATTTCCTTTCCCCGAGGCTCTAAACATCTTAGTTGAACAATTTAAACCTTATCTGATTAGCAAGTGGTCTAATTCCTGTTTGATTGTTACTGCCAGATATGACAGTTAGAAGCTTTAAAGATGCTAAATTACTTTTGAAACGCAATGGTTTAATCGAACGTGTACATGAAATGTTCATATTGCGTGAGGTTATAGCTAAGACAATGGAGAATCGGAAACATATAGGAAAATCTTAATTATGATGCAACACTTAACTGGTACAAGTGTGGTACAAAATTTTATTATGGCATATTGATCTATTGATTTTTTTGTAATCAAAACAATATAAAATGTATAAAAATTACTGTTGTTTTAATTTTTTTTCCTTATGTATATAAGTATCGATAGCAGGGATGACAGATTTCTTTCACAATGAAAAAATTCACCCCGTAAGAAATATGTTTCTTTCAATCCAAAAGGGAAAAACTCTTTTTGTAAAAAGAAATATCAAATATTAAATCAATTTTTTAAGCAGTTCATAATTGCAATCCAGTTTTCTAGTTTTTTAATAAATCATTTTTAAATAAACGAAAATAGAAAAGCAACAATTAAAAAAAAATTATTTTAATCAATTTTTTAAGAAATTAAAATAGCTATAATTTTGCATTCTTCTATGTAAATAAGTATAATAAAACCTAATTTAACTTTAAACCTAATTAAATAAAAAAGTGTTAAAATAAAAATCAAATTGTATCAATACTGCTAAAAATTCAGTCGCATACTGAGCATGTATAGTACGCAAAAAAAAAAAAAATGAAAAAAAAAAACGAACCATTTTGAATGACTTTTGTTCAAGAAATCGGATCTTTTCGTTTTAAGACTTAATCTTCATGGTTAAAGGGGGTGACCTTAAATATGCCAATTACTTAGTTAAATCAGTCGTATTTTAAAAATTTTATTTCTCAAGAACAATTTAACCAATTTCACTCAAATTATGTATTTTGCCAAGTAAAATTGCATTCTTTAAAATCGTATATAAGATTGTATACCTCAAAATTTACAATTTTGGACTATCATTAAATAATGTAATTAAAATAACAAAATATTTTCTGAAAGTTATTTTTTTTTTCATGAAATTATCTTTTAAAATTTAAAAAACGTATTTCCCAGCCCCTTACATTTTGAAGGTCAGAAATCTAAATCCGTCAAAAAATAGATGCATTTATTCACAGAAAGTACATTTTTGTGCCGTACTTCGTAACTGAAAATGTTGTCTGCATAAATTAATAGCTAATTAATTTGAATTCCCCCCCCCCCCTCTAACCACCTAGAACGTGATATCATTAGGTCAAAAGTTATTCAGAATGGTCCGTTTTTTTCGCACTATTCACTACTCATAAAAAACATATATTAAGTTCTTAATTACTAATGGCATGCTACTTTTTTTAACTAATATTCTGAAGTGTAAATAATCAAACTGACTTTAAAATAATAGGATATATAGATATTTAAAAGCTTTTATAAAAAAATAGATTTTTTTTTTAGTTTTAAAGTAATAATAATAGTTAATAATAATAGTTAATAGTTAATAAGAATGAATAATAGTTTTTAAAAAAAATGTAAATGAGAAAGATTTAAAACTTTCTGCTACTATATTAAATTAAATTTGTCTAAATTTAAGCTATTCTTATATTACTTATAAAACGTTTGTATTGATCTTTTTTTCAGTTTCTTTCATTTCGTCCAGCTTCTTCCATTTTGTCCAGTTTCTTTCAATTTTCTTCCAGCTTTTGAAAGAAATGTGATAACCCTAATCGATAGTTGCAAAGCAAAAAAAAAAAAAANAAAAAAAAATAGTTTACAATCATCAAATATACTGTTCAATAACATTTAATTTAAATTTTAAAAAAATATTTAAATAAAACGCTTTTATTTGTAAATCATTGTACTTTTTTAAAATTCCGCCATTTTACAGTTTTGTCTTTTTGCAATAAAATTTTCATAAATGTAATGATTCGATGGTAAATTGTTATTATCATGCAGGTACTAATAAATTTAAAACACTAGTTTTTATCAATTTTTAAATAAAAAATTTAACAGACATCAAAAAAAAAAAAAATTAGAAATTTACTTTCCGCATCAGATAACAAAAAAGAAGAATATAATGGAAAAGATGGTGATCCTTGACATCCATCTTTCCTCTTGGGCTTCAGCGGAAGTGAAAAAGGATCCTTAGCGTGAAATTTATTTCGCACTCAGTTCGCGGAAGGAAACGGCATGCCCTGTCCCAGTTCGGGGTCACACGCGTACGCATGCGTCATTTAATTGCAAACGACGATGGATGCCTTCCAAACAAAGCTAATGTTTAGTGATCTTTGCCACCTCTTTAATCTTTTACACAACACATTCGAATTCCTTTCATAATTTTCTTCTGTTACTGTTTTGTTGTTGGTATCTTTTTAATTCTTTTTTTTTTAGCATAAATTGAACTTTCTTTATAAAAAACAAATGCATCAAAAAACATTTATTCATAATTACATCCAATCGACTTATGTACGATGCCTTATTTATTCTGCTCACATGTTTTGAACTTTTTTTTAAAAAAATTTCGTTGATTTTTTATAATAATAAATAATTGATTAATAAATAATTGGGGTGAAATGTGTGTATTTTAATAAATAATTGATGTTAAATCCTAAACTTGATGTACTAAGAAATGTTCAATGAAAAAGGAACAACATAATCCCACTGTAAATGATAAAAAATAAAGACTAAATATATTCTGTTAAAATAACAGTTGTTTCAATTTCAATTAGATAGCTTTATATAAAGTAGTATTTTTTTATTATTAGATATTTCCTTAATGTAAATTTTAAAAAAATTCAAAATATCTTACGTCTAATGAAAAATACAACTATTTATTATAATATTATAAAACTATGTTTCTTATTAATCGCATTGAATAGTGTCTCATTTTTTTATAAACCTCTGAATAATTTAAACTTATTACAACTCATAATTTATTTGGCTATTAATTCTGTGAATTATTTTAGAACGACTTATTTGTCTTAATTTTTCTCGATTCATGAACCCTTAATTTTTGATAAGCAACTTTATAATTAAATCTATTATTATTAAGAAAATATTTTTAAATTTTTCATAAAAAACAATTTAAAGAGTATTACTTACAGTTATTAATATGATCCGTCCATGGGAAACTCAAGGGAAATGTTTAACGTATTACACTGTAAAAAATTCTTGATCAAATTGCGGTATAAAGTAGTTCGGGTGCATGATTTGTAAAATCCATTTATACCGTGAAATATTATTCCGTAATTTTTACAGTGATATTTATTTAATTAGAGTAATTCGGTGATATTACGGTAATTAATATTGTAATAACTAAGTTACATTAGATTTTGTGTTCCGTAACATATTCCGGTAAAAATGGATTTTGCAGTAAAAAGTGCCGACACCCTGAGTGCCGTTGCTTCTTATCGTAATATGAACTGGAATGTTTTACAGTGCACATTTTCAATATTAGTATTCACACCATAGAATGACCCTAAATTTTCAAGTCGCCACTGAATAAATTAAACCTATTAGAACTCAAATATTTTGAAATTCTTCCTTAAGAACATAACTAACTTTAAAGAACAAAACTAAACCTAATTTTATGATCAGTTTTGAAAAATGCATTAGACGCATCTCTTTCCCAAACTTTATTTCTTTTGGCATTGGAAATATATTTTAATTTTGATTGATCCCAATGAAACAACTTAAACTATCGCCATTATCCTTCCATAAGAAGTGCAATGCAGCAACTTAACGTATCACAATCTCTCTCTACATTTGCACTCTCCATGGAAAAGATCTGATGATTCACTGTATAAATTAAGCATATTAAAAT
Organism: Parasteatoda tepidariorum; assembly: GCF_043381705.1. Classification (NCBI taxonomy): domain Eukaryota; kingdom Metazoa; phylum Arthropoda; class Arachnida; order Araneae; family Theridiidae; genus Parasteatoda; species Parasteatoda tepidariorum. The sequence goes on from NC_092204.1 coordinate 59,890,190, forward strand.
TCCTGAACTATTTTGAAATTGTTTCCCTAATCTTTTATCAAAATAATTAACCGGTATTCCTTGTCGAACAATAAGAGTTTTATCACACCGAGAGTAATTCCTATTCGTCTCGATATTTGAAATCTAATTCTCATACTCCATTTCTTCCTCTGTCTCTTCTAATTCCCATTTAGTGGAACTATTCTTTTGTTCTATTTGTTTTGGTTGATCAATAGTTCCCTACTGTCCCTATTAAGGCTATCCCGAACCCGAACAAATTACCCCTAACTCGTCTGATGTAAGGAACAGCATATGTCTCACATCTAGTGCTATAGCGTGATCCGTGTGAAAGACAAACTCAAGATCTATCTGCTGGAACGAATGTGTTCTGGGGTGGGGTAACAAGGGTAAAAAGGGAAAGGAGATGGGGATTCCGGGATAAATTAAGTACCCGAGTCGGAATTTGTACCGTTGGGGAGTTTTAATTTATGGATGAGAAAAGTCTTTGCCGTATGAACTTGCTTGTTTGCAAGTTTTAATGAGCTTTGAATGGTGTCTTCCTTCTTCTCCGCGTCATTTTGTGAGACTTTTAAAGTCGAGGATGACGCTTTTATTTTTGAGTCTCAACAATGAAAAGTGATACTTGTTCTATGAAAATGTAATGTGTACTTTTTAAAAAACGGTGTTTTTAATGAGTTAATTTCTGAGCTATAAATTGTGGCTGAGTGTTTCTGAAAGTGATTATGCTAATCTTTTGCTCTGTTATCAGATTAAATTTTTAACTCGAGTAAAAATATACCAATGTGCATTTTTTTATTTTTTTATTCATACATTTATTTAGTTTTGTTTGTATGTTTTCTATTATACTAAATTTAATTTCTTAATAAAACATAATGAATACAAAGAACTTCACAGAATGAATAGAATACAAAGGGTAAGTGTAATCAAGAAAAAAAACTCAGTCTTATATATCTTTTTTGAAATTGCAAAAGTTAAACTCTGGGTAAATAATATAAATTAAATAAACTGCAAAAATTAAATTCATGAAATTAAATTATGAGTGTAATGTATGAGTTTATAATTAAATTTTGTTTACAATTAAATTAAATTTTGTTGTTAAATTTTGTAAAAATCTATTGTAGCTTTGCATACATATATAACTTTTGTTTTTAAATAAAATGTATTAGAATAGCATATTTTATATATACTGTTATAAAACAAAAGTTTTTTGGATTATGAATTATTGCACATACCAGTGCTGTAGGTTGTGGAAACTTTTTTCTCCGAACAGAACGAACCAAATTTTTTTTCTCCTTGCGTAGTTAAAGATTTCCAGGTATGATCCAGTAAAGATTTCCAGTATTTTTAATAGGAACCAAAGCCCGAAAAGTTGTTGAAGTTGACGACGTTAGGCAATATGGAACAATACATACTCAAGAATCAAACTTTGTTTCTTGCAACCTAAAAAGTTTTTACCTAATTTGTGATGAACATTGACGATTTAGATCTCTATTTTTCACTTTAAAGGAAGCATTTGATTTTTTATACCAGTCTTGTGCCAATCCAAACGAATTTCTTATGTTACCTTTGTTATTTTTTTTTTNTGGAACAGGTCACTTTTCTGTGATTGTTTATTTTTATTTATTTATTTTTTTTCCAGCATTAAAACCGCCCCCACTTGCTCAGGCCAAAGTGACCCACATACTAACATTTTTTGTGCATATTGCTCAGTCAAATAAAGTTAACAATGGCGGCATGGAAAAAAAAATAATTCCAAAACTTGAGGATCAATTCTGCCTGAGTGCAGCGAGGTCGTCACGACTTTCTTTTCCTCTTCTTAACCCTTTTGGATGAAAAGTCACGACTACGATTGTAGATTTGATAGAATTGTTTAAGTAGTTGTGGTACATGTTATTTTGTGTGCCCTAATGGATTCTTTTAGCGAGTGGGGAGGGATGATTTGCGACAACAATGGAAGGGGATGGTATTTGTTTTTGTTGATGGTGTTGAGTTGTTTGTTCCATATGCTACTGTAGTAAAGTTATACAAAACTCCTTTTGTTTATTATGAATGAAAACGGTTTTAATTATTCAAGCAATAGTGGAAGTGTTTAATTGTTGATGAGTCCTTGATGGTTTCAGAGTTTTTAAAAAACAATGTTTTATGAATGGAATATTGCTCGGTGTTTATTATTTTCTCAAGTCTAAGTTCAGCAGACCTAAACCATTTTGTATAACTCAAAAAATTTCTTGCTGCAGTACAGAACTTTATATTTATTTTTTAAAAAAAAGTATTGTTAATTAAGAGAAGTTTTTTGCTTTTAATAAAAAGTATTTTTTTATTCCGAACTGCTTTGGATAGTACCCTTTGCGGAAGACCCAATTTACTAAATTTAATAACTAATAAAGATGAGGTTGGGTTGAGTTTTGTTACCACATGGAATGCAAAAGTATAGATTTAAAAAAAATATACTTTTTTAAACTTGGCTGTTGCTTTTATGTAGTGTAAAAATAAACAATTTTATATTAAACAAAAATTTTTATAATTTGAAAAATTACATTTCAAGATAAGCTATGTTACACGGAGAAAAATATTCTGATAAAATTACCATTCTGTATGGTAATGACGTATCTGGTAAAAGAAACCATTTGTAATTTGAAAAATTACTTATCAAGATAAGTTATGTTACACGGAGAAAAATATTCTGATAAAATTACCATTCTGTATGATAATGACGTATCTGGTAAAAGAAACCTTTATTCTGGTTAATAAAACCAAAATATATGGTAATCAAACCAGTCATTTGGTATTTTTTTCCGTTCATAGGGCAACGGTTTACCGGAAACTCTTTTGTTTTCAAAATGTATAGTTCTTATTATTCATTTAGTGAAAAATACAAAACTGAAAAGTAACTTTAACCGAATAAATACTTTTTATGCCATGCCCTGAGGTATCATGATAAAATTACTAAAATTTTTCCACATTTGCCAAATTTTATAACATATTATAAAATAATATTTTATTGCTTATTTTACCAAAATCATTACCAAAGAGCTTTGGTGAAAGTTACCGAGCTTTCTACTGTTCCCATAAAGCCAAAAACACGGTAAATTTTACCATATTCTGGTAGTTTCGACCATACTTTTTTTCTCGGTGTGCATTTAAAATTGAGTTCCATGGTAGTTTTTTATAAACTCATTAGAAGGTAAACATTATTGATAGAACCGATGCTAAGTGTTTGATGTCAATTAAAAAAATAATCCATTTGATATTTCTTGAAGTTGAGCGTTTTGATTGTTCAAGAGTAAAGTAAATACTATCAAAAAATGTAAAATAATGATAATTTTATTTATTATTTTCATATAATATGTCCATACATTATGTCATCATATTGCAAATGAAGCAAAACATTTAGAGCTTTTTTTCACATAGAACTTGGGAATTTTATGTATAAAGAGCACTAAACCAACGAGAACCTAAAACCTTGCAGTATAGTAATTTTTATGTAAGTTTTAATTATTTAGCGCAGTGTCTGTCTACTTACAGTTTTTAAACGATAAAAAAAAATTGCAGTTTAAAAGCGTTTCATTTAAAATAAAACTCATAATGAAGAAAAGAAAGTCAAAAAGAAAAACTAAATAGCTTCAATATTTATTTAACCATGAAAATCTAATAATAAAACAAATAAAATCAAGCGTGAAAACAAAATAACTGAAGTCACGAAACTTTAAATTAGTAACATTAGTTATTTTTAAAATCTCATATGCCAAGGATATTTTACGTAAAAAAAATAAATCAGGACTAGTACTAGATTTTTTCTTCAATCAAAAACTTTCGTTCTATTTATATTGTACTGATTAACATCGCATGCTATTCCAGTCAAATGAGTATTGAGGCTTCAAATGTTAAAAAAAAAACTAGTTGTATGTCATCTTTCCGCGTCTAAGAAGGAAGGAACAATTAAAACTCCCTTTACATACCCTATTTGCGGGGCCTTAAACATGCAAATTCATCATTACAAACGAAAAATTCGATTGCACCGTCGACCGGGACTTTCTCAACTGCTTGAAATGGAAATCTTTTAACTATGGCGCAAGCTGTTACCAGACCACATTGTTGCCACTAAGTGGGAATTGGATCAACAAATTATTCCACTTGGAATCTTTTGTAAATCTTCTGCGTTGGAACAACAAACTCGCGAAAGCGGAACATCAAAGATGGATGAAATATTTCGAAATAGTACACACTCCAGAGGACTGAATAAAAGAACTATATCTTAAAAGAATGATGGGGGAAAAAGAATCGAGAGGAAATATTCCATTCTGAAGATTTTTTTATTATACTTACAATACACGGTGTATGAAACATTCCATTGAAAGATGAATTGTAAAAGTTGAAACAATGGTACCTTATGGGATTAAAAAAAAGCGGAAACCAATATATAGATATATATTTTTCTTTTAAAGAAAATTCGCCACTTTAACTTACGGTTAAAAAAAAAAAAAGCATTTTGCATGCTCTAGATTTTACTTCCAATCTCTTTGTGTACATTTTTTTCGCCTTATACAGCAGCGAAAGTAAAAGTTTTTATTATTTCTGAACAGAGAAAACCTTTATGAATTTTCCATTAATTTATGAGACATGATATTTTCAAAAAACCCATTAAATGATTCCTGATTTAATATTTTCATGAAGTTTTTAAGATTAATAGTAGATTTAATTTTATATTTCTACCTGTTTTTTACAATTAAAATTGGATTTTATCTTTTTATTTTTGCTTTTGATTAAAATATTTAAAAACAATTTATGTTCTATCTATCTTAAAAACGCGTAGCATATATTTGATTTAAAATGCTGGTGTTTAGGATATATGTAGGACGTCAAAATGTTCTAAAAAAGAACAACAAAAAATACACGACGCTTGTAAACTGTGTTTAAAACTGATGACACATTTGAAATAATAGACAAACTTTGCCATCACAATTTTTATGAGAAATCTGATGAACTATTTTCAAATTTTAACAACTTTCTTTAAAAGCATAAAGAAATTCAAAAGTTACGTGAATAAATGTGATAATAGTAAGACATCAATTGTTTTAATTGTTCGTATTTCGTTATGAAAATGAAAGGTGTTTTTTTATTATTCCAAAAATAATTATTTCACTTTTCATTAATTTAAAATTATGTTTAATCTGCTAATTTTATACTTCCTGCCGATTTTGTTTGTTAACGATAACATTTTTGTCGGCGACTGCATAAATTTCTCCGGCAGAAAGCACATGGCACGCGAAAATTTCCATTTAATTCCAAATTTCCAATTAAACTCCACCTTGCTCACATAAGAGAAAAATACATAATGTTTGAGACAAATTAATGAGTCTGATTGCTATTCAACTAAAAGTGAATATTAGAAATTATCTTTTTTTAAGAATTCAAAAGATTCAGGAATAGATTAAGGCCGATTTCTCAATTTTATTTTCCATAAAATTGAATCTCAATATACGATTGGTATTATTTAGATTCAGAAAGGGATGAACACAATAGATATTCCCTTTCCATTCAGTTTGAATCGGAAAACACTAGACTATATCTAAATAAATATCTAATACCATGCTAAGGTAAGTTACATGGAGAGAAAAAGTCTGATAAAATTACCGTACTATATGGTAGTGACATTTCTAGTAAAAAAAACTATTAAATATTTTTTTCAAAATTGTAATTCTTATTACTATAAGAATTGGAATACTCTTATTACTATAAGGATATTTTAAAATTGCTAAATTTCACCACTTTTACCAAATTTTATCGCATATTATAAAACCATATTTTGTTTATTTTACCAAAATCATTACCAAATCGCTTCAGCAATAATTACCAAACTTTTTGGTGTTTGCATAGAGCCAGAAACACAGCAAATGTTACCATATTATGGTAGTTTTGATCATATTTTTTCTCAGTGTACTCTTTCTTGCCATTTTGTTAAGTAAAAATAGTTCAATTCTAAAGTATGCCAACGGAAATAAACTGTTTTAGTTTCAAATTGAAAATATCTTATCTTGTTCTAAGCGTTTTTCTTTCACTTGGTGTCGTGCGTCTTTTTCCTGCTAATACATGCATTAGTAAGAGAAAAGGTGATAAACAAATAGAATATTTAAACTGGTTGATTAACACTAGTAAACACTAACATACTGCATAAATTTGCTGGTCTGAAAACATGTGCAGTGCATGGAACGCAAAATATAAATTCCACTTTTACCCACTTAGGAGAAAAGTATACATACTATTTGGAACAAATCAATACGTCTATTTGTTATCCAACTGGCAGAGGAGACTAGAAATTCGCATTTTTTTAAGGATTCAAAAGCTTGAATCGATATTTAAGGCCGATTTCTCAATTTCATTTTTCCATAAAATCGAATCTCAACATACTCTTGGCGTTATTTAGATTCAGAAAGGATTGGACACAGTAGATATTCCCCTCGAATTCTTTTCGAATCGGAAATCGTTTGGGCTCTATCCAAATAAATATCTAATTCCATCCTAAGGTATTCCTTTATCTGCTACTTTTTTTAGTGAAAATAGTTCAATTCAAAGTTAAATTTTTACCAGCGGAAATAAACTGCTTTAGTTTCAAATTGGAAACCTCTTATCTTGTTCAAAGCGTTTTACTCTCACTTGGAGTGGTGCTTCCTTTTTCTGTATAATACACGCGTTAGTAAGAGAAAGGGAGATAAACAAATAGAACTTTTAGGCTGGTTGATTTTGGTGTGTTTAATTTGGCCCCTGGCCAAATTTCGAAGGAAAAGACTTTCACGAGAGCAAGGGGGAGAGGGGTGGTAAGTAAGGTCAAACCTGAAGTTCCTCAACACTTTCTTTACTCCTCCTCCACCTCTAGCGAAGGATCAAGAAGAGTTGAGGTGGTTTTCCGCTGATGTCGCGGAGAAAGTAAATAAATATTAAGAGGAAAAGGAGAGATTTGAGAGCGAAAAAATTTTTCTGTGAAATGTAATTACGATCTTCGGAACCGTTTTCTGAAATCGCTAAATCGACGATTTTTCTTTGGGTTTTTTTCCCTGTTAATTTTTTGTCGTCTGCTTCGGATTTGACAGAAAGTTATATATTGCTTTTAATACTTTTTTTTTTTTAATTCTGTTATCAATTTTCGTCAGCAATTCCATGTCTGTTTTGCATAAAACTCGTTTGGATATAGTTCAGTAAGATTTAATTATGTAGAAGTGCTGAAAAATGTATGCAGGAAAACTACATGCATGATTTATATTTGAAGGATTTTATTGTAGTTTAGCACTACTTCGACTGTATGAAAAAATTTAACTTAAATATGCTTGATTTTCCCCTATGAATATTTTAATGAATAATCAAAACAGTATGTGGATTTTTTTTTCATAATATTTAAAAAAAATCCTATTTTTAACAGTTTGAATATTTTTTCGTAATGTTATCCGTTGTTATTAATTTTTTGCGTTATTAAAAATTCTTTACTATTGGACGAAACTAACTCCTAAAATAGTCGTGTTTATTAAGTCATTTTTCTTCTCTTTTTCGTACATACTAACTAAAACATTTTTCAACCAACTATTTAAAAAAAAAATTGGGATGTGTTTAAACCAGGATTATTTACATAAAATTAATTTAATTTTGTTTTCAACCTATTGAAGACTTTCCAAATCGTTTACTTAAAGTCTTTAAAAAAAATCAATTATGGAAGCGTAAAAAAAATCTAGTAATGATCATCTTTAAAAGTCTTACAATTTGTTTATAAATTGATTTTGAATAAATTATCGTTCATTAGCTTTACAAGTTGCGGTTAATTGCTTCAGCTTTTACTACATAACAGCTAATAGCGCTTAAAGGTAATTTAGTCTTTAAAAAAAGCACTTATTTCAAATCGTTTTCCTATAATCGTCTAGGGAAAAAATTTGAGACCTCGTGTACTTTTTCTAGTATTTACAACGCATACGATTTCCATAACACAAACTACCAGTAAAATGGCGCAAGAAAAAAAACTTGTCTTTATGTTTTCATCTTTTACGAGCTATTGTTCCGCTAGTTGTGCAAGAAAATTGAGTTTAACTTAACCTTTTAAATGTACTATAGAAACGGAAAGCTGCGACGGCGGATTTTGTAAAACGCGGAAGCAAAGCAGCAGAAGATGAATGAATGAGAATGGGACGTTTAAAATCTGTTTCGGCATTTTCTCCTCACCCCCATAACTGAAGTTAAGCTTCGAAATCGTCTCTTTTGTTCGTTGGAGGAAGTGACGGTAGTTGTTTCGGGCCAGTTGTTTCTCAAGTTACGTTTTCATTTTTAAAGAGATTTTCAAGTTACGAAAATCCTTAAAGATACTTTTACCGAGAATTTTCTTTAAAAAAATATATACTTCTTAACAAATTACTAAGAAGAATATTTTTAAAATAAACTAGGTTGCAAATGTGAAATATCGCTCATTTCTTAAAGCAACCCTTTTCAATTAAAATTATTAACTGGAAATTTTAATTGAACGAGAATGTCTTTTTTAAAAAATAATATTTTATTTGTATAAATTTTTGTTTAAATTTGATTTGAATTAATAAGTAAAACAACGATTATATATTTCTGATATTTTGATGTGAATAAGTTAAAAACTAACGTAGTTAAAATAAAATAATTAATTAAAATAAGTTAAATTGTCTAATATAATAATTTTAATTTTGAAAAAAAATTTACAAATCAGGATTAAACAAGAACCGTTTTTTCCTCAAAATTACTTCCCAATTACTTCCTCGTTAGTATTTCTGTCGTTTCATTCACTATATTCTTCTTAGTTCTTCGTGTCTATGTTTAGACAGGGACCGTTTTTCCACAGCAAAACCCATCTTCAATGTTTAATAACTCTCGGGGAGAACCGATTTTCCTTGTTATTTATTTATCAAAATTTATACTTAAAATGCAGCAGATGGTGGTCCAATTGTTATTTTTGTGTAAAATTGACATAAAGCGTTCTTCCCACTTGATCTTCGTTTATTTTTAATCAAATCGGATACATTACCTTTGCTTCATTTTTAAAATATTCATTTATCCTATTGCTGTTTAACTTTGTTAAATGCATCTTTCATGGTGCGTGTCCCGTTTAACTAAATCAATAATTAATAAGGGTATAAGAATTTCTATATGATTAAGCAAACTAAAATTCATGTCATTACGCTATCATTTCCTTCTTAGAAGGTGAAAGCTCTTTTTGAGTTGTTATGTGCTCGGTAACCATGACTACGAAAAATCTTTTTTGTTGTGCTACGGCTTCCGATATTTGTAGAAAGGATTAAAAGAAACGCTGTTAAGTTGTCATTCTGTTTTGTAACTAAATAAGATTAAGCTTTCACTTTCTACTTTACTCCTTTTTGTAGTCTTTGGTTATTAAAGAAGAAAAAAAATTAGTTTTGTTTGTTTTTAATCCTAAGAGCTTGTTAACCGAAAAGAAAACTTCTTTTCATCCGGTTTTCTCGGGAAACGAACGATTAAAGAAAATAGTGTTGACGAGTGCATTTTAACGCCTAATTGCTTTCAATTCGTCGAATAACTTTCTATAACTGTTAGAAAACTTTGAGGGCATGTAGAATAAATCGATTAATCATTTACGAATACAAATATATTAACGAAATTATTAAAAGAGTATCAATAAAAGATGTTTCATACTAAACATTTAATGGATAAGGCAAAGAGGGCTAAGCCTTCTAGTTTAAAACAAACGATGTTGACGTTTTATTTAGGCCTATTTGGTCGTTGTAAACATTTAATAGTAAATTTTGTTATAAAAATCCCATTGTCAAATTTTTTCCTTTCTTTTCCCGATTTTCCCTTTTTCTAGCCTTAAAAAACTACGTAACGTTAGCATTCACATATACTACATTAGAATCATGTTTGACGTTAAAAATGAATTAATTAAATGTTACTACTTCTTAAAAAAAGAACAAAAATATTTCAGTTCTAATAGAATCACAACTCATATTACTTACTATGTTTTACGCAATTTTTAGTGCTATACTTAGTATAAATTAATTAAAATATTCTGAGACATTGTATCGAAGATTTTTATTAAATGCTCTATATTAATTTATAAACTTTGACGTCAAAAGCATCATCGACCACAGTGCTGACGTAAAATATCCTCACTGGTAAACAGATCATGGGTTAGAACCCCTTTTCCGTCTGGCGAACTGTGGGATGTTTTCCTGGTTTTCCTCTCCGTGTTACGCATTTCTATGTTAATTCCATTAAAAAGTCTTGCTGTTGTTGTAATTGTTGTTGTTAATTTACGTCGCACTAGAGCTGCACAATGGGCTATTGGCGACGGTCTGGGAAACATCCCGGAGGATGATCCGAAGACATGCCATCACAATTTTGATCCTCTGGGGAGGGGATGGCACCCCCGCTTCGGTAACCCGACGAAAAAGTCTTGCACGATGGTTAGTTTGTCCCATTTCTTGATAAAGGAGTTCCTTTGTCTTCTGGGTTGAGTTCAAAGTTACAAGGCTACGGAGCTGAACATTAATAGTTGTACACTCAGATTTGGGTCAACTGTTCAACACCAGGTACAAAAAATAAAATAAAATTTTAAAACCATAATGAAAAATAGGCAGTTAGTTTCGCATAATTTGATTTCTTAAATTTGAATTCAATAATTTCCTCTTGTATCATTATATATCCAATAAAGTTATGAAACAGTTATCGAAAATACGTTATTCTATCCCTGTTATAAACAATGATTTATAACTTGTTAACTATCGTTCCTTTTTAAAAATGGGTCATTCTTGACTATATTTGAAAATATGAAGTGTAATATAATATTCTACCCATAAAAATATTGTTCGAAATCTAAATCTTAATGGTTGTCAACTTTCTGGGACTAAATATTAAAAGCAATAAATCATACAAGTTATGAATAAAAAACTCATGAGTAATCACGGGGGAGAAAAGGAAAGCGAATAAATGCATTTATTTCATCCTTCCACATGGTGATTCGAATAAAACTCGTGGATTCTTTTTTTTTTTTTTTCCCGGTATAAATCGTTAGGGGAGGGGGAATCTAACCAGTAATGCAACGCATTCGTTTTAAAGTCGGCAGCACATGGCTTTAGTAAGGCTATATTTCACCAAGGAAATTGATCCCTAAGACCAGCAACCTATTTATCAAATGCTCCAGTCTTGGATGTAGTGCTCTTTGCCACCACACCCCCAAAAAAGAGAAGAAGAAAAAAAAACAATAAAAAATTAAACGAATGAAAAAGAATCTTATTCTAACTCTGCTTGCCTCGATTTTGAGATTTTTACGAGTAGTGAAAAAAAGAGTAATCTTATATACATATACAAGTTATTTTGCATAAGTAGTTCAGCGACAGTTTGAGGAGTCGTTTTATGTTATTTCTCGGTGGCAGCATTCAAGAAATCGTTTGGCTTCTGTCAAAATGAAGTATCATTATAAAACGTGACGAGTAATCTGACGAGATATTTTGGGTTGTGTTTAATGGAAATTGAGATAGCTTGTGAATTTCGATAAGTAAGCTTTTGTCGAGATGTGAAGTCATTTCACCGTTTTATGCCATTGGGGGCAATACTTGAATTTTATTATAAAAACTGCAATTTTTTATCATTCAGAGACGAGTTGATAAATCTTCTCATTCAATTGTATTATTCAATTTATTATTCTCATCAGTAGTTTAGTTATTTTAGTAATCACTTCACTTACCTGTGCACTGGCAAGCCATCAATGATCAATTAGTTCGATAGCAACCAATAGGAATAAGTTTCCATTGAAATGAAAATACATATCCTCTAATAGGAACAGCTAGTTGCCATTTTTAGACGCAAAATACAACAATCGATTGCTTTATTTCAATCAAGGATGTAGTTCAGCCTCTTTCTTGAACACCTTTATAGTTGTGGTTTTTATTTCAGCTTGTAATCTCAATTACCTAATTCCACAGCACGTGCGGGACAAGAAGACGCTGAATCTATTTTTTTTATTATTATGAATGAATCTATGTTTGTTTGTTCAGATTATGTGGCACAGCTATATCTTTACGAGATTGATTTTTTAATTGAATTAATCAGTTTTCAAGTGCAGCGCATCAAATCCTGACTCTAATTTGAAGAAATTTTACTGTGTTCTGGCTGAGAAAAATTTAAGTAGTGATTGACTATGCTATTAAAAAAGTAGCTAATGATTTTAAATATCTAAGTTTCTCAGATAAAAGAATTTTCAAACAGATTTTATGATATGTTTGCACATTTTTGTGTGACGAGAATGACACCAAACATTATTAATTTTTTTAAAAAAAAAACTAAAATTCTATTCACTAAACCAATTTAATAGTAGACCCCTCTATACTTTCATTCAACAAAAAAAAAGTTTAAAATCATTTGAACTGAAAGCAATCGTAATTGCATCAACATATCTATCCAAAACATTAAAAATTCTACTTGCTTGAAGCAATTTAATCTATCGTAAAACACTTAGTCAGAATCCGGCTGTTTATCTCTCTTTTTATTATTAAAATTTTATTATTTTAACTAGTTTACTATTTCCACAAATAAAGAGAAAAATAATTTCGCTGAGGAAAATTTATGTTTCTTTTTCAACGCTTACACATTGATTTTTATCATATCAAATTGTTGACAACTCTGTCAATTTTCAAAAAATGAACTTTTATGACATTAAATTACGCAAGTTGATTATTCGATATAGTAGAATATCTGGTAATATTCGAGCGAACAAACTACAGAAATTCTTTTCGAGTAGAACAAAAAAGTTATGTCATTTCTATTATTATCTTGTATTTATTTTCCTTTACCTAATACCCGTAATGGGAGCTAGTAGCTATTCGGTGGAAGTCTAACCATCAGTTATATGTCTCATATAAGAATAGTTGAGCTTAACTTCGACAAAGTATCTTATTAGTTCTGCGTATACATTTAAGCGGATAAAACAAGAAATAACTTTCTTATGTTTAATCTTGCAAACAGCGTATAAAGACTATTTACATTAAACGAACGATAAATGCGATTATTTTCTGTTTTGTTACTATGAATTCTACTGAATAAAGACGATTAATTAATTAGTCATTTAAGACTTGTTTTCTCGATAGTTATTTTTCTAATTAAATTCTGATCATTAGTAAAGTTCTTCATTTTATACGAAAAAAATAACAAATTTTATCTTTTTTCAATGATTAATTTAAAGTTCGGCGAAGTAGCTTTAAAGATTATTTAAATACTTTCGTTTCTAGTTATTTTTGCGGAGAATCGTAAGTACTAAAACTATCTGTTGGAAGATTTTTTTGTGGTTAGAGCATTATTTTTGGCGTGCTGTCTCTGTATGGTTGTAAGCATTTTGTAAATAGAGCTTAATGTTTCTTTTTACAAAGGACATAAGCAATTCTCAAGACAATAATTACATACAATAGTTAAAAAAACAAGAGAGCAAGATAATAATTATAAATTTGCCAACCTATAATACCTTAAATACAAATTTAAAGAATACGTAAACTTATTAAAAATATTTTAAAAACATTTTTGAAAATGATGATAACAACTACTGCTTTGCCATGGTAATCTTAAATTTTAATTTGCTTTTATAGCTTTTTATAAAATGGGCTTTTTTCATTTCTTATCAATTTATATGCGTACGTGCTGCTTATCTTTAACGCTGGCCGTAATTGTTCCAGTTTCAAGCGATTTTCAAAGGGTACACTTTTAAATTATCGTCGATGATTGATCGAGAACTGTCTTTACAATCGATATTAGCGAAACTGTTGAAAAAGGAATCTTTAAAAAAATATTAGGAAATTCGTTGGGCAAATTGTTTTAGCAATATTTTACATTTCATCAAATATAATAAATTAATGTTTAAATATTGAATTGCATATAAACTGTTATAATGTAGATTATGACAAGTATTTGATTATTAACAAAAATGTAGCCAAATAGAATTATTTATATTTTCAAAATAGTTCAGATATCAGTATTAAAATTTTTATCTGTAATTGAAAATTTTAAGATTTTTTTCAAGAATTGTTTACATTTTCATAAACAGCTTTTATAAAAACCGTGTAAAAACATAAAACCCATTTTTAAGTAATAGATCACGAAAATTTTAAATTCCATGATCAATAATTTTCAAATAATTTTTCATTTCAAATCATAGTATGGTACACTGTTTTATGGAATCTTATAATTTATTTTCTTCTATTTTATATAATTATATAAATGATTTTTCTGTATTTTATGGAATCCTATAATTTATTTTTTAAAAATTTACCCTGATATGTATTTAATTATAAATAATTGGTGAACTATTTCAAAACTTTTTTATGCTTTTATGCAGCTAATTCAACTTAATTCGAAAAACTTTCATCATTACTTCGACTTCTTTTTCCTTACAATTCGTTATCATAATTGTATCCTCACACGCATATTTTTCTTAACATGTGTTGGCAACATCTTTTATTTATTCATTTCTGCCTCCCTATTTTATTTTATGAGTAAAGATGTGATTGTTTTTGTCACGATAGAGGCGTGTGATTCAATTAATATTTCCCATTAATAATGATTCACATAAATACAAAATATTGATTTCTTCACCGCAACTAATAACAGAATAATATTTCCAGTTTATACTTATGATTTATTTTACATTGCACGAATGTGTGCTAATTCTTTAAGTAACATTTCTATTCATTGCTTTTTTTGTCTTTTGTGAACGTTATGGAATAATACAGATGACATTTGTAAAATTTAAAGATTATCTTTTGTCGCTTATGATGCTTTTTTTAAGAGAAGGTAATAATTAAAAGTTTTGACTTTATGTTTTATTAAGGACCTTGTTGTGTACTCCTTAATTAATTTAAGCATTGATTGTGTACATTTTAAATTTGCCTAAAACTTCTTTTTTAAATCTTCCACACTTAAAGTTTCCATCTATTTCACTCAAAATCAAATTTAGACAGCTCAAACAATGTATAGTGCTGCTCAAACGATTATTATTAACCCGCAAATAATTAGATATTGTAGATTTATTCACGTTTCAATCTTATTATGTTTTATAAGGCGTAGTTTTATTACTTTCACAGTAATTATTTTGTATTGTTTGTGTACTTAATATTATTCAATGTACAATGGGTAGTTAAAAACATTTCTAACAATCAATAGGACTTATAAGAAAATTATAAATTTTTTATTTTATTTTCAGGATTATTTGTCAAAATGCAAATGCTAATAATTTTTAAAAAGAAACAATTTTAGTAAAAAAAGAAATGTTATCAAAATGAGCATCTTTTTAATCTGCACGTTAAGAGAAAGAGGATGTTTTTCAAATGAACAGTATCAAAATTGTTTGCTCAGTAATTGCAAAATATTTCTTCTTGAAAATCGATTTTAAATCAAAACATTCAAATTGTATATTCAATACCATAACCTACTGGTATGTCAATGTCCATAGAGTTTAAATTTCACGCACAACAGTTTTAGGAACCTTGAAGAAGAGTGACCTCAACCTTCAACCTACCTGTTCGTGATTCTATGTTGGGTGTGGTGTTTTTTGATGAGTTTGTTTCTCTCTAAAAGACCACGTGCTTCTTGACGTCAATTATTCCCAACAGAGACAGATAAAAAAGTTCTTGTTTGTGAAATTTAATGTATATTCATTATATTTAATACATTTCGTTAGCAATGTCTTAAAACTTCAAATTTAAAATGGTCTTTATTCAAAATTAAAACTGATTAGTTTCGTCTGAGAATTTTAGAGAATTCTTATTTTAAATAAAAAATACTAAAATGTTCTGAAAACATAAACTAAAGCTAGTTTCTATTGAAAAATTCTTGCCGAATCGACCATTTTATTTCAGTATTAAAACTGATTTCAATTTGGTGTTTTAGTTCAATCTATTTTTACCTAATAATTACTAGAATTGTGGGCAATTTTTTAAAAAACGTTTATTTGAAAGTTGTGGTAATTTTTTTACTCAAGCTAAAAATAGGTTTATTATTTTCATGAAGTTGAATTTTAATTCGAAATTATTTTTTTATATTCTAATTTTATATTTAAAATAATATTTAAATTGTCTTGGGGAAGTATCAATTAAAATATTTATTGGGAAGTACTAAAAATATTTTTTTAGCAAGCAATGGAAATTAAACAATTTAGCGAAATTAATAATATTGAATTTTGACTAAAAAATTTTAAAACTTCCTGAATATATCTCTAAAAATTAGTTTATGGTATGAAATTCGACCATAACTTAAACTATTTTTTACCAAATTAAACTATTCGACCATTGCTTAAAGCTATTTTTAACTGAGAAATTTAATGAATTTTATTTTTAATTTTAAATTTCTAAAAACGTTCTTTAAAAATAATTTTTTTAAAGCTCAATTTTATATTTCCTTCAAATGTCTTATAAATCTTTTATTGTGTGCAATTTTCAAACTTCGTTAAGAGGTTTTTTCTAATTATATAATAAGAACAGTTTAGATTACATTTTGTACGCTTTTTCCTAATCTGTTATTACGTGAAAAAGGCAGCTTATACAAACTGTTATTACATATATTTTGCTTTGTTAAGAAAAAAAAAGGAAAACGTTTCTTTAAATACGCTTTAAAAATGAATAAAAACATCTAAAACCAGAAAGAGCTAAACAGGGCACCTAATCATTTCTGTGTTCCGGGAGTCTTTTCAAAATTAGCTTCCTGGATATTCTCATTACTTCAGTTTGTGCTGTCAATCATATCTGTTTTATATTCCAAAGCCGAAACTAGCAAATGAGTTTTTAACCGTACTAACTGTCACTCAAAATAAAGTTCATGTTTTTCTTCTTTCATTCATAATTGTATATAATGCAATATTAGTTTTCTATTTTTGAAAGCAAATAAATGTTTCCCTTTATGAGCACATTAGAACGTCAATCATAAGAACATGTTTTAGTGCATTTGGCTTGATAAAAATTTTATTTAACTGTATTTAGCTAAAATTTAATGCCAATATTTTGAATAATTTTTTAATATTTAATTAAGAAAATTAATTTTAAGTTTCTTTTATTTAAATTACTTTTTCCTTAAATTTACTGTAAGAAATTAATTTAAAAACAGCCAGACCACTGAATGCATGTTTAAAATGAGCAGTGGGACTATTTAGTTGTATATATTTTTTAATTAGTTCCATGTTGTTTTGTTTAATTTCGTCTTGAAATCCAATTACACGTTGTCAAACCATGTAATAATAACTTTAGGGAACAAATGTTTAGGGAACAAATATTGTAAAGTTTTTAAACTGCCACGTTTCGAAAGAAAAAAAAAGACCAAAAGTGTTATTTAAAAAAAAAATTTTTGCTTGTACAGAGAAACCGATAGTTGTTCTGAAATAAGTGACATGAAAATATCCAAGATCAGTTAAAAAATATCATGCAACAGAAAGCATCAGTATAATTAAACCAAAATTTATATTTTAGAATAAAAAAATAACCTAATTAATAAAAAACAATTTAATTATTATAATTGTGTATGTTTTTAATTTTAAAAAACACGTTCAGCTTTGTTGTCTACTTTTATGAATACTGTCTCAGTAGTTGGCTGTTATGAAATTAAAAATCGATACAGTTTTTGCACTTTAGATTAATTTTCAAATTTTATGTCGATTGTAAAAATAAATGTATTAACATAAAAAAAGAAAACGTTGAAAAGACAGAAACCTGAAATAACACTCTCTGTTTCCTTTTGTCACGAAGCTTTTCTGCTTAATAAAAATAATAATAATATAAAAAATTCTTGTTCGTGTTCCTTGGTCCCGCACGTGACAGTGCTTGTTTGAACAGCTACAATGCACAGAGCCTTTGCATCTCACTTGTGAATGTATTAGCATTGAATGGGCTTTTTCAATATTTAGGATCGAAAGTTGTTTGCTTTTTCCAATTTTACAACTGGTGAAAAACAAAGAATAATGACCCCTTTTAGATATTAAGAACTGATATTCCAGAACATTTCATTTCCTGCACCTAATTTACGGACGCACTATTTTTTTTTATGTCGTCATCCTTTCATTTTAATTTACGTAAAAACTGAATTTAAGAAGAAAAAAAAAGAAATTATGTTTTTTTACCTATCTAACTATTTTCGTTTGAAAAGTGTATTTCCCAATTTTATATAAATTTTTGTCAAAAATAAAAAATGCAGTTATCTTAAATATTTTCTTTTAGTTTTTGGACAAAATATATACAGAGTTTTGGTCTTCAAAACTTTTTAAAACTGTTCAAATCAAGAAAATTTTTAAATTTACTTAAATCTATCTTAAATCTAGAGCATAGAAATTTCTGTGTCCTAATAATGATTTTAAAACTACGAAATATATCTGCTTTTTAATTTCAGTCAGCATCATTGCTTGATTATTATCATTATTATTATTCTCAATAAAAACAAAAATATGATACATATTTAAAATTGTTGTTACAGTAAAATTGCTGTTATTGCACAAAATGAGTGAAACTAAAAAAATCGGCTTCAGATTACAGCAAATATATAACAATAGATGCTTAGAATTTTTCCAATACAAAATAAATAATTATTTCAACATAATCTAATAGTTCTGTCGAAACAATATGCACACCATGAACAATTTTACACACATTAAAACTTATTTACTTAATTCTGAATTAGAAAATTATTTTACAGGCAAGCTAAATAAAAAAATAAACTCTTTATACATTGTCTATTGAACTGTCTTTGTTTATTATTTATAGAATTCTTCTTATTATAATTTAGACTCATTTTGAAAGAAAATAAATCATATACCTTTTTTAAATATAACCGAAGCAGCAATATTGATTCAAACGCACATAAAATTTACATTCTATACTGCAAACTCGTAAAACTAAGATTTGTTTTAATCAAAAAGTATTTTTGTTCAAGCCATCTTGATATTTTACTTCACATCAGTGGTTATTATGTGACTTTTTAGTGAATTTGACAACAGAATTCTTTCAATTATTATTATTGGCCCCAAAATAATTGTTGTTAACTATATTGATTTTTCTTCAATAAATAGCTCCATCTCCCGAGAACTTAAACATAAAATTTCTGGACATAAATTATAAAGCATGATCTGTGATAGAACTTTCGATGCAATTAATGCACCCAATACCGTATCGAAAGATGATTCCACTCTGTGTCATTAATTAGGCGTAAAGATACACAACGGAAACAAAAAAAAAGAGGTTAAAGCGCTCATTTATTTCTCTTCTGCTCCAAAAGTCGTCTGCAAATAATATAGTTACATTCTAAATTATACTTTTTTAAATATAGTTCCACATGGAATAGTGCAATAAATTCAAAATAATACCACAAATCTAGCTTCTACATGTAGGAATGTGTGCGAACGAGATTAAAATCACAAAAACATGACGCTTCACCTACTTGTTCCACTAGCCTGGCCACATTTTGCTGTTATTTTTATGGCATCATAATATTCATTGGAATCGTAGAATTGTTTTTGTTTCATTTTGTCACCGTGACTGTCCCGTTTAGAGGAAGTCAAGCGAATCCATATCCGTTCATGATGGTTTGATAATAACTTCTTGATTGCCATCTTCAGGTGGCTTTATCTTTTATGTCAACTCGAGAATCTTTAGCTAACTCGTCTTAAATGATTTATTACATTTCTTAAATATTAACTCATTTAAAGTAGTGAGAATTAATTCGATGTGGGAATTTTATGACCAATTCAGAGAGAGTCGCTAACCTCTAGATGAAATCGAATAATAAAAGTTCTTTTTGCTTATTTTTTTTATACTAATCGTTGCTGTAATGAGCTACATTTGAGGATTTGTCACCCTTCATTGCTATTACAGTAGTATGGAATGCGTGTTTGAATGTTAAATGTTTACACTACTTGCAAACTAAACTTTAATGTCCGAATTTAATCTGAAAAATCTATTCTGAAAAATTTATAAATTAAAGAATAAATTAATTTTTATTTTAATGCATTCAATTTGGGATTTATTTTTAAAGTTTTGTAGTATCAACTATGCATCATCTGAAATCGATCGCTTAAATCTGAGAATGAAAGGATTTCTTAAATCTTCGGGGGGGGGGGGATTCTGTTATGTATTTTAAAATATCTATTTTGATAAATATATATACAGATTTTAAGCCGTGTAAATGATTTTACATCGCAAGTAGTTTACAAGGTAAATTTAAAAATTTAAAAATTAGAAATCAGATTACAAATTTAGAAATTAGTTTTTTTAACCATTTTTTTTTTAATTTCTGGAAAAAAAATTTAGAATTTTTCTGTATCTTCGTATCTTTTTCGTTTCTGCTAGTATTTAAACCTATCAATATATTTTTTTTAAATATTATCATAAATTATAGCAGATTCATATTCCTAAATTAGGTTTTTGCTTAATTCGATGCATTAATGTATTATTTGTTTTGAGAAGATTTGTTTTATGTAAGTTTTCATTAACGACTTACAGCGCGTATGAATGAATTCTTTTCGGAGACCATCATTGTTGTTACAGTGGCTTTCTTCTGAAGATGAAAAAATTTCATTTCCAACTCTCCAAAGATCGTGATTGTTCTGTGAAATGTTGAGGGAGGAAATTTATTATTTATCTGAATCTGTAGAGCCCAGGAAATGACTAAGTCTTTTTGAATGTTTCGTTCGTTCTCAAATCATGTTGTTTTGGGTAAAAAGAAGGCGCTGTTCTGAGTTGAAATCTTTTTCTTCGGACAAACATTCTTGGAGAATTGTTGTGAAACGAAACTTTTCAGGAGTCAATTTAAAGATGTCGCCAAAAGCAGAAAATATATATTATATTCAAATTAATTTCCTTCTGGTTATTCATCCCCCGCAGATTTTACCTTGTCAATCTAGTGTAATCAGTAAACAGAATTTTGTAAACTGTTTTTCTAATACTTATGAAATTTAACAAAAGCAATTAAGCATATTATATCAATTTCTCCTCTTAAAAAATGTCGCTGTTTTTTATTTAAAAAAATTGTGGAAGAATATATGAAGTCTTTATGAAAATTAATTAATAATTAATATACATATAGCAATTCAAAAAACAATAGCTTGTTGCATTTAAATCAAAGTTTGTTAACTTTTTATAAGTTGGGAAACAAATGTTAAATTCTAGGTTAAATTTAACATTTTCTATAAGAATCGAAATTTAAATAAGTAAATATATAAAAGGTTTATTTTTTTCTTAATGAGCAATCATATTGAAATTAAATTCTTATTTTCCATTACACTTTAGTTCCAAGTCTTGTTTTTATTTTATTTATTTATCCGTTATTTAGTTTTTGTTAGAGGGCAGTTCTAAAGTTTTCATTTTTTAATTACATAAAAATGTCATGTAATAAACATTTATTTAAAAATTTAATGTCATATAACATTTTATATGAATGTTAAGATGATATGAATTGTAATTCCTTTTTAATAAATCGAATTTTTTGACTTCATTATTGATTTTATAACGAAATATTTTCGTTTGTCTAAACTGAACAGTTCGTTCGTAAACTAAATTCGTTTATCTTACGTAGATTTTTTATGAAATTTTAAATATTTCTCATTAATTTTTTTTAAGGTGAGTCGTTAGGACATACATCAATAATGTTAAAACAGACCTTTTTCGATGTATCTTTTTTAAGAAACTACTTATGATATCGCTTTAATTATTATAAGCATATCTGAGGTCATCCCCTGGAACCATTAAGATTGTGTCCTAGTAGGTGAAGATCCGATCATTAGATCAAAAGTTATTCAATGTGGTCCGTTTTTTTATTACTTCACTGTTTCACACATCTTATGTGTATTGTCTTATATGTTTTTAATGTATAATACCAAGACAAGTTTTAAGCGTCGATCGCTGTATGATTAAATTTATTAGCAGAAAAAGTGTCAATGATTCTTTTTTTTTTACGGTAGAGTATTTTTTATTTTGCTAAACCTATTTCTTAAACGATGCATATTGATTGTACTTGTGAGTCTCGCTCTTTCTTCTGGTGATAGTCCGTCAGCTATTTGAATTAACCCTTAAAATGGAATGGGACTACTTTAAGCAGCTCGAACCGAACTGAAACTCATAACTAAGATATATCAGCAAATCTTTCTACTTTAAGTGTAAATGGAAATTTCAAATCACAACAGAATGCTGGTATAACTGTCTCTCATTTTTTTTTCTCTTCCTCAAATAAATGGGACTTGCTGTTTGGAATAAAGAATGAGGTTGAAGAACCGTGATATTGATCGTCACTATATCACAAAATGGGATCGCCAGTACTTTGCCATGAAAGAACTCGGTGTCTTTTTCATTTACTTAAAACGGGTCGGTCTGAAAAATTGTCCAGGAAACGCGGAGAGATTTTTCCTTACCAGGTTTTATGCAACTTGCGTTTTTCCAAGTTTATTTTTAAAGGTGGATTAATGTAATCGGTCGACGAGATGAAGGGTACGCCTGCTTTTTGGTTTCTTTTGAATTCTCCAGATTTTGCAATTCAAGAAAGTGCAGTTTCTTGTTTCGAAATATTTTAAAACGGGAATTAAACCATTAGCTAAAAAGGATTTTTTTTTCTCCTTATTCATTTAATCAATATTCAACTAGGTTTTTATTTTTAATTTATTTCACCTTTTTTTTTTGTATTCTTCCTAACAATAAACGGTCTAACGAACTAAACGCTGAGAGCAGTTTTATTTTATTTATATTCATTCGAGAAATATTTATTACATAGATATTTCTCTTTGATTTGAGAGATTTTGATTTGAATAAGAGGTTTTATTTATTCAAATCAAATGTTTTGTTACTATTTTTGGTTAAGTATTTTTTACGTTTACATGGCTCATTTTGATATTTACAGTCGAAGAGTTCGATGCATGAAGATTTTAAATGACTGTTTTTAGCGAGTTTGAGTAAGCTTTAAATTTTAAACGTTGAAAATAGAAAAAGAAGATTATTTTTTGCCTTTATTCATTGCCTAAAAAGTTCCAATTGGTGAATCTTAAAAATTCCTAAACGTTCATCTAAACTGCTTTCGCATACGCACTCTTGAGGTTTAAATGTGATATAAAATTTAAGTTTTTTTTAAAAAATTCCCGTCGACTGCTTGTTGCCAAATGCACTTAGAACCGTCTTCTACTATGAATAAAAATCAAGGACTGCTTTCAATGCTTTTAACCTTTATATTTCAAAATTTTAGGACTTATCAAAATGAATGAAAGTTGTGTAGTAAAAATAAAACTGAACTAACTCACTGAGAAATCTCAGATTTTTCAAAATGCCTTGGTATATATATGTTACTGTAAAATCCCGAAGCCTAGCAAATTCTTGATTTTGTTAATGAAAACTAGGATTTACCAAAGCAGCTTGGTAACTCCTCGAAGGCTCAATAAAAGGCCGAAATGGAATCATATTAAAATTTACTTCCGACTTTAACCAATAAACTTTGTTTAAAGTTAGGTTTTACCTTAACTTTCATACAAATAAACTTTATAAATGAACATTCGAGGGACCTTTTTTTAAAAATGTCACTCTAAACCTACATTCACTAAGCTTTTCAATTTATAACGCCTCTTTTCATAATCGCTATATACTCTTTTGATCATATTTTTCTGTTTATTTTTCTAACAACATATTTCTAAAGTTAAATTTAAGTACATTGTCTAAAAGAAAATAGATATTCATCTCGATTTTTTTTTCTCGAGTTTATACATGCTTACTATGTAATTATTTTATAGACTTTTAGGAGTATTACATTGTATTATTGATAATAAAAAAATTTGAAACATTTATAAAATTGCTTTTTTCAAAAACATGGGAATGAATGAACTTTTTTCTCCATAGGTGTTAATGAGTATGGCTGTCTATTATCCGTACTTGTGGTCTCCGTGGCACGAAGCAATCATCGCGTGGTTAGGTCTTTTAGAAGGAGTCATCATACCTCTCGTTTTGTTCTGTAAAGATCATGCACTCAGGGGTGGTCTAAGAAGAGCATTTCAAAGAAGGAGTGGAGCCTTGTCGCCTCTTGTTGGTAAGTTCTATTATTAACCCTTAACCCGTGCAGTCTGATTGAACCCAGTAAAAAGTTGTTCCGTCTCTCTACCGCTATGTTGCATTTTTTTTTCTTCAATTATTGTTTTACATTCATGTAATTTTTCTTTCTTTTTTTCCTTTCTTGCATTGGGTGCACGTTGCTAGTCAGTGTTATTTTTTTAATTTGTTTTATTTGTTATTTTTTACTTTTTTTTTTATTTTATTTTATTTTTATTTTTTTTATTTCATTTATTTTATTTTATTTCATTTATTTTATTTTATTTTATTTATTTTATTTTATTTTATTTTATTTTATTTTATTTTATTTTATTTATTTATTTTTATTTTTTTTAATTTCATTTATTTTATTTTATTTTATTTATTTCATTTTATTTATTTTATTTTATTTTATTTTTTTATTTATTTTTTTTTATTTTATTTATTTTATTTTACTTTACTTTATTTTATTTATTTTATTTTATTTTATTTTATTTTATTTTATTTTATTTTATTTATTTTATTTTTATTTTACCTTTACTTATTTACTCTTAAAAACTTATTAAAAATACTGAATCCATATATTGTCTGCAAATTAGATGAAACTATAAAGGATGCTTCCTCCTATAAAATTCAGCTTATAAATTGTTAGATTTTTCAGGAAGAAACTTAATTATAACTGCGTAGCTATTTGCACCACTGGAAGTGAAATTGTAACTGTTGTTTCTTCCTTCCTTAGTTGTTGCTTCCTACTGAGAAAATAGTCAAATTTTACAATCACATTTTTATGTTACAATTTATGTTAAAATTAACTTCTGAATTGTAAAGGATATCATGGGATTACTTTGTAATTAAAAAACACCGCCTTTAGTTTTAAGCCTTTAATTTGGGATTGTAATTAAAAAAAAAATTTTAAAAATGTTACAAAGATTATGGTAAAAGGAAATAATTTTTTTTTATATTACAATTTTTAGAAAAAGAGATATTTTACCAGAAAACAATACCTTTATAACTTTTATGATGACAGCCAAGAAATTCTTGCTGGATATTACTAGAATTCTGGATACATCTGTCTAATGAGAATGCACTGAGCGTAAATCATTTTCATTTGATTTTTATGCATAAAGCACTAATCAAAGAAATTTTTAAAAAATTTCTTCCGTATTTATGTTTAAAACAAGCCTGTAAATTTTAAGTTCGAAGTCAGTACCAGAAATTTTTCCCTGTAATAAAAAAGTAGTGTCTTTTTTAAAAAAATTAATATCAATTAATAAAATTAAGTTATTAATTTTTAATTAGTATAACCAAAAGTTAGTAACCGATTTCTTATTTGCTCTATTTATAGAGTATTTTACTTAAAAAAATATTTTTATTATTTAAATCTCTAGAATTGTATTTTTTTTAATAAAACAAGATATAATAAGCATGCACTTTTTTTTCGTTAACAAATTTTATTTTGCAGCAACCGTTTGCTACTAACTTAGAATTTGAAATCTAATTTTAGATTAGCACATATTTTTAGACAGTAAAAATTTAGAATTTACCTCATCTTTGAAATAAAAGTAAAACAAGCCTACACAATTAAATTTATAACAGTTTACTGATAGAAGAAGAAATCAATTCTTATATAAAAAAAAAAATTCAAAATATCTTCCTCTAAATTTTTTTATTTATCCTGCCACAAGCTTTGACATTTTTATAGGCGAAGAATCGGAATTTTACAACATTCGTTAATAACTTTTAAACTTAAAAAAAAATGGGAATTGCGTGTTTTGTTGAGACCTATTTCACATCTCATGAGCCTCTTTAGTGTCAAAATACATCTGAGATGTTATTATACCATTCGTCGTCCTTATCATATTCTCAGGAGAGGGTAATTCGTTGGCAATTGCACGTAATGACCTCCTTTCTCTATGCTCATAGATTTAATTTATGTCTACTGTGAAACGAGCCGCCACAAACAGATGTTTTTTTTAGGATTGAAAGTCATGAATCATAATATAGGATTTGTTTATGAAGGGGGACTTGCGAAAAATATTCTTCAATATACGTCACAAGCTTTTTTTTTTCTTTTTTTTTTGTATTATTTTAGTACGAAAGGTGTAAGCAGTTTGAAAGCAAGTCTCATTAAACAGACATATTTTATTTTGTTTTATAACAGGCGTTAAACAGCTGATCTAATTCTGAGTTCACGACTATCACTGTTCAATTCCGTAGGCTTGTAATTATGAACTCATCCCAGAAGACGGGGAAACTCCTGGATCAAGTATTGGGACAAACTAACTTTTTGATGCAACTAATCTGCATTTGCGTTGCATGGAGAAGAAAACCATTAAAACTTCACACTGTTAGAATGACCTCTTGGGGATTCTAACCCATAATCCGTCTAGCACCGATGATAGTTTACGTCAGCACTGTGATCGGTGAGAGCCGGGATCACAATTCGTATCAACCTGCCACTAATGGGATTCGAACCCAAGTCATCGAGAGACCAACGCTCTATCCCCTGTCCATCGAGGCTTCATTATTAAAAGTATTAGATTGAGCCCAATATTAATATTTAAAAGCTTGTCCCCTCTTTCGAAGAACAATTTACACACTATCCTGAATTTATTAAGAATGGAAGGAGTTAAAAGGGGAAAAAATTTAATATTTGAGGTCACACAAGCAAGGTTATGTCAAATTCAAGTCGATGGGACTGATAGTTTAGAAATTATTAGGGTCTTATGTGAGAACAGTTTTTATTTTGAGCTATACTTTTTTACGCGTATGGAATTACAAACTAGAGAAATAAAGTACAGTTCCCTACATCAAAAGCAGAAAAACTTATAGAAATTATGTCATTAAGTATAAAGGTACAGTTTCTGACTTATAAATATTATATTAACTAATATTGTTTTCTAGACTAGAGAGGAATTGTTTTCTGCTCGTTATTTTGCACTTAATTAAATAAAATCATATCAATGCTAAACGAAGTAATAGTTTAATAATTACGAAAGCTCTATGTTTATTTTAACTCATAAAACTCTTATAACTTCATCTTGATTTTGTTGAATTAAAAAATATATGTACGTAAGATTCTAAGCCTCCCTTGCCTATATACCACTAATGTTGTAAATAGGAATAAGTCATAAGCTTCTTTTTTTATTCTCAAAACCTTAATGAATTTTATAACTCCTCACTATTTATCCTACCAACTTGATTTTGATACTTTTTTTTTATTCTGGTTGAAAAACAATTTTAAGAAATACTTCTTAATTGTTTTAAAATATAAAATTAATAAGTAGACATAGTCAAAAATTGTGAGTCTGCACGTAAAAATCCTTAAATAAATTGTCAGACCTATATATCTATTAACAAAAAGTATATGGTACTTTTTTTTTTATTTACATCGCCCTAGAGCTGCACAATGGGATATTGGCGACGGTCTGGGAAACATCACTGAGGATGATCCGAGGCCATGCCATCGCAATTTCGATCCTCTGCAAAGGGGATGACGCCCCTGCTTTGGAAACCTTACGTTCGAAGTTCAGCACTTTACGATTGAACAGCTTAACGAAGATCGATACCGTGCATCTTCTGTCCCGACGCAGGCTGATTGAAGTGGTCACCCACCCGCTTACTGACCGCAGCCAGTGATGCTTGAGCAAAGCTTGGCTTGAGTTCGGTGTTCTACTGGGAACCGTGTCTTAACGATCAGCCTGCTGAGGGACAAGAAATCGCAAACGAGTAAATACGTATTAACCAGGATCTTTATTTTACAATGGAATTTGAAAATGTAGTACCTTGTTAGTGTGAAAGGGGAATAGAAGTCTAAACAATGAGGCTTACCAAACTTTTATTTCCTGTCAAATTTAAATTTGATTCCAAAATTGTATCTAGTTTGAGGAAAAATAAACTAGGAATAGTTTAAAATATGTTTACAGGATAAATACAGGATAAAATAAGTTTTTTTTTACGCAAATAAAAGAGAATAAAACAGAAAAAAAATTAAATATAGAAACAAAAATGTATGTACATTTGATTTCTAAAAAGGGGCATTAGTGCTCGTGAGAAATACTATACAAAAATGACCCACAGTTATAATATTAATTAGAGAGAAAGAATGAGAGAATTCGGTTTAAAATATATTTTCTTCGGATGTTATACGTAATTCAGATAATTAATACATAATTGAAGTTAAGTTTCTATAGCATTTTCATAATCATTTTGAATCGAATAATCCTATATTTTAATTTGATTATCTTGTAAATATAAGAAACCGAAAATGTTATGTGTGGTATTTTTCAAAACATTCATCTCCCTTTCCAACATTTATAAAAATCACTCCTCTCTTTTTCTTAGTGCTGCCATCTGTAAATTAAATATTAAACTAATACTTTAGTTTATATAGCTATTTAACTTCATTACCTTAATTAAATAATTTTTCAGGAAATTTTATTCTGAATTGTCATCAAATCTAATGTAAAATATAGTTATTTCAGATCTAAAGATATCAATCATTTCAATTAATTTTAAAAAAAATCAAACTCTTCTTTAAAATATTAGAAGAAATAATTATTTTTTCACAAAACACATCAGTTTAATTATATATATCATTATTTATTCTATTAACATATAAAGTTAGGTATTTTCTATAAAACTATTTTAAGAAAATTGTGATTCAATATTACTAATTTTAAATGCATTTAATAAAGAAAACATTTTTAACACGAGACATCGTTTTCTTAGAAACTTTATTACAATACTTTTCCTTATAAATCTATAATAAATTTTACTTGGACACGTTTCTTGTTTATACATTTCAAAACTGATTTACTTTCTTAAAATATTATTTAAATTGACAAAAAAAAATTTCAGGTAGCAAGTGAAAAGATTCATTATGTAAATATACAATGCACAAAAAAAAAAAAGAAAAAAAAAAAAAAAAAAAAAAAAAAAAAAAAAAAANAAAAAAAAAAAAAAAAAAAAAAAAGAAAAAAAAAAAAATCGAAACACAGATTTTTGATCTGATAATCGGATTTTTGCACTAGGACTCAATCTTATTGGTTTGAATTGTTAACCTTAAATATGCTAATTAGTTAATGCAAGCGATAATTTTAATTACGAAAAAATGGCACAAAAATGTGTTTTCTCTGAATAAACATACCTTTTTTTCGACATATTTAGAAAATATTGACTCAGAAAATATAGGGGGTAGCTAAATATGTAAAAATGAATATTTAGTAATTATGTATTATTTTTTACTAAGTAATAGTTATGAAGTGGAAGGTTTGCAAAATTTTACATCATTGAAGAGAAAGTAATTTTATATGGCAGAATACAAAATTTAAATAAAATCTCTCTAGGAATTTCTGAGAAATTAAATTTGCAAAAAATCAGATATTTAAAGATCGATTTCTCTAAAACTATTCTACCTAATATGTTTAAATTTTCTATTTTTCCATTAAAAGTTAAAAATTTTTTTTAAATGATATAAAAACTTTTATGCCTTACAATCCAAACTTTTTCAAATTATGTAATATAACTTAATTTTATTAAGGTGATATTAAGTTTTTTAGTAAATTTTTTGCTTTTTACTATTGAAAATTTGCTTGTACTTTTTCTGAGATGAAATGTCCCTAACAGTGGTTTTTCAAAATTAAATGAAAGATGGCAGCACCATACGTAATTGTAGATTTCTTTTAAAATATTTAATAACAATAATACAAGTATACTTAAAGAAATTAATGAGCTATTTGGTGATATTAAGTTTATTCTAATGTTAAGTTAAATGTTATATAGACTCAGTAGTACTCTACCAATTGATTGCCTTTAAATTACAATGATTCACTTTTATAATGTTTCTGTACATAATGAAGATGGCAGCACCATACATAGTTTGCAAAACATTAAAACTGAGTTTTTGAAGTTACATATCAGTGAATTTGAGTAAGTGATTTTTAAAGTTTATACTTTTTCTCGTTTTTGTAACTACGCACAATCTTTATGTTTTTGGTATTTATGTGAAGATATAACTCATTTTTTTTTTGGGGGGNGGGGTTGGGGGGGAGAGGATATTTATTTGACGCTAACTCTTTTATAAAGCAGTCTTTTTTTTCTCAAATAGCCTCTGCTTATTTATTTATTGGAGAATTTTAATGTTATGTAATGAATATATTTTGTTTGAAAAGCTCAAATAACTAGACGCATATTTAGGTTAAAATTCATATATTTAAGCAAGTTCATTTCGGAAAAAATGGAGTCAAGTTCAACACATTTTATTTATTTTTTTTTAATTAAAAATTAGCAGTTTCATGCAAAAATTATTATTTTTTTTAAATTTTTATAAAACTGTTTTGAGTATTTTTTTTTCTACGCGATTGTGATAAGTTAGACTACTCTCACTCTTTTTCATACTTGAGGTTACTCTGAACAACCAGTCCACTCAATGGATATGTAAATTTTTTCATCTTCAACTTCTTAGCCTTGAATCTTAAAGACTAGAGAACACCTGTTTAAAGAAACAGGTCAAATTCACCATTGAGAAGAATTTTTTTAAGCGAAAGTAATCAGCCTTTGCGAAAAATGTAGGTGAAAAACTCTCATGGTCAGTCCGATGCGAATGGAGCTCTGACATGTTTCAGCCAAAGTATAATTCGTATAAGCAATGCAGTCTTTATAGGCAGGGTGCAAAATAAAATTGAAACATCTATCTGTGTGATGCTTTCAAATGTAGACTTAATTTATCTCTGCTAAACTCTGCCGACTTTTTTTTTAATTCTTTTTATTTTATTTTTATAACCGTTATTAAACAGCCAACCTAATGTTGAGTTTACGGCTACCAATGTTCAATTCCGGAGCCTTGTAATTTTAAAGCCAATACAGATAACAAGGGAACGCCTGGATCAAGTATTGGGAAAATTTCCTGATGGTACTAACCTGCAATTGCGTTACTTAGCATAGGAAAATTGCAGAGGAAAACCTCCCATGGTTACAATGACGGCTAGGGGATTCTAACCCATGATATACTATCTATACTAATATAAGGTACCACAATAACTACATACTATAGCTACTTTTGAACGAGATTTTCACAGCCCGTCGAATGAGAGCGGAGAAAATTGTTAATTATGCTAATTTTGGACTATCAGATGTTGGCCTCGAGCAATAAAATTATGCCAAATAGTACTGAATACCGCTAATCTCTATTTTGATAAAATGAACCTCTAAAAGGATTGTTTTGCTTAATCTAATAATGTAAAACCATCAGGAACAGCAACAAATAATACTAAATAAAAAAAAATTGGAATTTGTTTAACTTAAGTGTGGCAGTATAACTCTTTCCGTTTTGCGCATGATTTTACATTGTTGATTTTTACAGATTCATTGATTAGTTAGTTTTTTTTTCAACCCGTACGAAGTATCAGTATTAAAATAATAATACTGAATGAAATAGTATTCAATAATGCTAATAATAATAAACTGAAAAAGTTGTATAAGCACTAAATAATATTTATTTTCTACGCGACTTTATGCAAAATAAAAAAAAAGCAATTCATTAAACGCGCTGTGCATCTGGAGCACAAAGTAAATGCGGACCAGAAACAATGAAATTCTGTGTTCAGAAGCCATTTCAGAGCTATTTTTTTTTCTATTGAATTGTAAAAGAATCAGCATTTCCTGTATGGAAACTGCCGTTTCAAGTTTTAAATTTTCTCTTGCGTTTTAGCGTTCGATGCCAAGCTAGTGATTTTGTTGACTATTTATTGCCAAGCGCACTTACCTTGTTCTTATACCCGAAAAATACTTAAATAGTGCATCTTACCTACTTCATCAACTGAGTATATTTTGAACTAAAAAAATATAGCTACATGAAATAATGTTATGTAATTAAATAGGATTAAAATAAAAACTTTCCCCGGGGAATCTCAATTATTTTAAAAAATATCACTTACCTGCTTCTTCCATTAAACTCTTAAACTGTTTGCTTCAATATTTTCATTCCTTCGTTAGATTTTTTAAGTACCCTAGTAGAAATATAGCTCAGGCATTCATTAGGACCCATATTTATAAATCTTGACTAAATAAAGATTTGGGGGAGTTATAAATCAATATTTTCCATATACATTTAACCGATTCAGCTTTAAGCAGGACCTATGGTATAATTGTCCGAGCCTATGAAGTACATTGGAACCACTTCAGTGATCACGGGCGTGTGCAGTTACAGTAGACTGACCAACGACATGATTGTGGCAATTCGGTCAGCAATGCGCACCGACCAGGTTTACTTCCTAGAACCTAGACGAACTGGTAGGAATACCGCCTTCGCTTCCGAGACAATTTGACATTGTTTCACATCCCCCTCACATTGTTATCTTTATGATTGATAGGACGTTAACGGTGAATTAATTTATTTTCAAGATAACTACATTGAACATAATCAATTGAGAATTTTAAAATTGAAGGTGTGTTTGTTTTTTCAGGAGACGATGGTCCTTTCCAGATGTATTTCGATAAGGATCACTTTCGAAAGAGAGGGACATTCGGATCTGTCACTCCCATTGGCATCATCACCAACTACAGGCGCACCCCTGGCAAGAAACGTCGCACTAGGAAAAATAGTGGCAAATACACTCTACCCGGTCTTCATAACGGTGATTCTGTTCTCGCCAAATCATGTTTGAGTGCTGGCTACATGGGGAACGAACCTCTGAGCAAACTGTCATGCGCAGATCTCACTTCGCTGGAGATGTGGCGAGAGGAAGACGAAGAAAACTTTTATGCCACCCTATCAGACGACTTTAGGTGAGCTTTCTCATTTGTTTACTTACTTGACCTAACGTGACATGAAAATACAGTCTTACTCTCAAATTTAGTGAATTGCTGTTTACTATGTATACTATTCTGTTTACATAGTAAATGACATAGCATGCTTTTTACCAAATTTCTGAAAATAACTAACGCTTTGATAAATCAGTTAACATGTAAAAAGAGATAGAAACATGCGTTTTTTTTAGCGTTCTGATTAGGAAACGTAACAGTATAAACTCAGGTTTTAGAATTAATTTCAAAATTTGTCAAAAGATGGCGCTGTTAAATAACAAGAATGTAAAACTCGGTTTTCAAAATAACCACCGTTTGCAGCAACAACATGGTGCAGTTTTAAACAAAATTAAAAAACGCGGCTCGATTATTTCAGTTGGAATTATCAGGCAACATTGTTTTATTATTTTTTTTGGTCAGTAGCGTGATCTTATGGCTAGCTAGTTTCCTTCTTTTTTCTTTTTTTTTTTTTTAATTCTGTGGAACTCAGTAAACTTTTCACTTTTTCTTAGTTGATATTTCGAATCGTCGTTAATTTTTGATCAGTGGATTGATCATCACACCCTGTCTATCAATGTCTATGGCGAAGGTGAACATAGAAGAGCTTTCTTTGTCCATGAACTTGTAAAGTGTCATTTTTTGTGAATTTGAAAAAATCAAGTATAAGATGTTTAGAAACATCGACAAACTATTTGCAGAACATATTTCCCTACTAAAGACTTTCTTTAAATAGAAAAAAAAATTAAAAATAAGAATACGTAATTTTTTTCATCTATGTAAAAATTTGATGATGTATAGGAAATTAAGTTAATTATTCGAAGTAACGAAAGAGATCTGGTTTTTTCTAAACAAAATGTCTACAGTTTTCCGCGAACGCATTGGATTATATTACAAATTTTAAAAATAATTCAACTCTTTTTTATTTATTAACATTTCGTTTAAAATTATACTGTTTTTAAAAAAAATTTGAAAACATAACTTTCTTTAGAAAAATTTCATTTTTGAATACATTTCTATGTGTAAAACTATATCATTTGCGGTCTTTGTGCTGTGGGTGTGCTTCCTACTCATAACTTAGCAAATCGTGGAATATACAGCTTGATATAGTTGCCCTCATTTCTTTTTCGTTATTTATTTTTAGAAAGATGTTTACTTATAAGAAAAGAACCTAAAAAACCATATTTGCACAGATATTAAAAAAAGTAAAGATTTATCATATCTTTTTCCCTTGGGAAGGGATTGTCAGGGTCACGTGATGTAATAACACGCATTTTCTGATGTTGCGAGCTAAAAGCTTGATATTATAGATATGATCATTTTTTTGTTTTGGTTTTTGGACGATGGATAAAAAAAAAGGAATAATAAAATGGTGAATTAGTTTTTGTAGAATTTTGCGTTATTTCTTTTGTAAAAGGTTACGACTGACAAATGTGCGGGGAAACCCCAATGGATTTCGAAATAAAAGATTGGTAGTTGTTTGTTCTATGAATTTCAANCTTTTTCGTTATTTATTTTTAGAAAGATGTTTACTTATAAGAAAAGAACCTAAAAAACCATATTTGCACAGATTATTAAAAAAAGTAAAGATTTATCATATCTTTTTCCCTTGGGAAGGGATGATACTTATATCTAAGCTTAATAGTATACCAATACTCAATCAGTTCTAACTTGAAGTTTTTCTTCTTCTTTTGAATAACAAAGTAACAGATTTTAATAAAAATGATTAGTAGTCATGGACACGTAAAGTCACGGATAAGTCGTCCCACACTTTGTAGCACCAAAGGATGTTGCGGATATATTTTCGTACATCAGGCCAAGGCCATAAACATTTTTTTCCGAATTTTTCGTACTGGTAGGTAAAGCAAAAAATTGTTTTCTTTTTATCTTTCTGGGAAAGTAGTTAGCAAGTCTAGGGTCCTTTCTGAACCCGGTAATTCAATTAAATTCTTTGCTTATAAAATTAAGATTTATGCCGATAGTTCTAGGATTCGATACCAAAACAACGCCAATTCTAATAAATAAAAAAATACTGTAACAGTAGTATTGTAGTTTATTTACTTATATCATATTCTTTTCAGCACTTTCAGTTGCAAGTCTGCGGATGATAGTGCCCTCAGCGAAGATTTGCGCATCAGTGAAGAATTGTACGGAGGCTCGTTCACCACTGTAGCCAATGATGATTTTGAATTTCATGACACGAGACCGTGTGGAGGTGAAGTGAAAATGAAACCTGCCCTCTCAGCCACTCCACCCAGCAATAACAGTTTCAGAGGAGGATTTTCTAGAAATGTCTCTTTCAAAGGTAGTTTTTATTTAAGTCGAACACATCTTTTTTTTTTTTTTAATTGTAAAATTGTAGCGTGTAAAAAAATAGGTTAACATTTATAATCCACGCTTATGGTGTGGTTACAGGAAAAAAAATTAATACTAAGTTGTGTCAAAGATTATAATCATCTATTTGGCTCTTCAAAGATATTTTTGCGTTTTCCACGAAATTAAATTTTTCTAACTTTTTTTTTCATCCAATGCCCACCTTTCGTCATACAAGCATCTGAAGGGCAGTTTGTTGGCCACTCTTTCAAGAGCACCCTATTAGGTGGGCCAACGTTGCTCCCACAGTAAGGACAGTTGGTACAGAGAAGGAATGAACATCCATGCCTTCCCCGGGATTCAAACACAGAACCTTTCTGATGCAAGGCCAGTTTCCTGACCCCTACAAAAGCTGATCGGCTTTTTCAAACTTGTCCCTTCGACATCTCAAAAACTATTAATTCACCTAAACTAGATTTCAGGAGATACATAGATAATAATATTCTTAATTATAAAAAGAAAGATTTAATTATGTCTCTATTTTTTATATATATAATAAATTTTTTTGTAAGTTATTTTGTTACATAAATTTTATTAGAAATACGCCATTTGTATTGATGTTAGCTTTACATCGAAATTTATTGCATGAAAACTCTATTTTATGAAATATTTATTTATTTTCTTTTAGAAAAATTGTTTTCCAAAAATTATGATTGTTTTTGAACTAAACATCATTCGCAATGCGTTGAATGATATATTTTCACAGTTATCTTGTAGAAGAATATCCTCTGCTTAATATATTTTATATTAATTTTTATAATACTCTTCTTTTAGATCTTAAATCAAAATATTCCATATCTAATGAACCTAGACTTATGTGTTTCATTTCAACTTAGCTGTAAAATTCTTTTCGAAAGACGGAGATGAGTGAACCTGTTTATTTTACTATCTACATTTGTTGCTAACACCCTATCTATTGAGTCTAGACCTATCTGTTATATTTCAACGTTGCTTTGCTGTAAAATTCTTTTAGAAAGACTGTGATGAATGAACCTGAACCTATTTATTTTACTATCTATATTTGCTGCTAATACCCTTCTACTTATTACTAATTTTTTTTACCTCCTGGTGTCATTTATAAATATTTCTGATAAGTATGACTAATAAGTTCATTTCATCATGATGCATTTTTAATGCCCAATCCTCTGTCTTTAGCAAAACGCAGTCAATAAATATAAGTGTAGTGGTAACAATATTTTGTTAATGACTTTCAATAAAATATGTATACGTGGTTAGTTTTTTTTTATAACCGTCGTTGAACAATCAACAAAATTTTTGGTTTACGACTACTAATGTTTAACTCATTACCTTAAGAGTTTTGAACGCAATCCAGAAGACAAGGAAACTTCTGGATCAAGTATTGGGAAAAATTAGCCTTCGTGATGGACTTTTGTCCATGGAAATAACCTGCATTTGGATTAGATGGAGAGGAAAACCACGAAAACCTCTTGTGGTTAGCCTGATGGCGAAGGGACTATAACCCATGGTCCGTCTACCACTAAGGATATTTTACGTCAGCTTTGTGATCTTTGCAAGCCGGGTGGAGAATTCGTATCGATCAGCCATCGCTGGGATTCGAACCCGGTTTACTTCATTAAAAGACGAAAGCTCTATCCCCTGAGCCACCTCGGCTCACGTGGTTAGTATAAAAGATTCAGTTTGAATGATCTAATAAACGTTATTTGGTAACAGCTTATATGCTAATAAATAATATCTTGACGCGTTGCATCCGCACTGGCAAAATTGCCATTTCAAAAACATATTCATTTCAACATAGATACTATGTTTTACTTCATAAAATGTATCAAATTTCAAAAGTAAAATAAGTCATTCACATGAATAGAGAAGCAAGTAAAGATAAATTATGATTAATAACAAAAATCCTCCAATATAATATTAAGTGCTACAACTAGTTATATTATAATAGTGAAATTAATACTTTTTTTTTCTTTTACAGACGATATTCGAAAAAAAGAACTGTCCAAACTGTTTCAAGAGCCCCTTCAAAACATATTTTCGTACTCTGGAACAAACGATACTGAGGACGATCATAAAGATCCCGAGGTCTTTATCTTACCTCCACCAGAATGGAAAAACAAAGAACAAAGTGATCTTTTGATCACGACTGATTGCGAACTCACACCTCCAAAGAAATTACATTCTAAGACTGCTAACATCACCTGTCATCAAAAAACCACTTCTTACTCGATGAATGATTTAGATCTTATCCACAAAAAGGCCAGTGTTGGTAGTGACAATGAAACAACATTTGCACTGCCTGTAAAAAGTGAATCTACAATGTCTCTCTATCGGCTAAATGTCGAAAGGGACTTGGATCAAATGGCAATGACACCATCACGCTCTGAAACAAATGTTAACGGAGACAGTGGATTCGGTAGCGGCGCTCAGTCCACGAATCCAATCTGGTCTGGTTTCCTTTGCAGAAAACCGTCAGATCCTTTTTGGAACATTCGCAAACCGTCGAATCATTCATCGACATCAGCTGCTGCAACACCTACCCGAAACTACCCCGGTGTACTTCATCCGCGAATGAGGAAGATACCGTGGATTACTGCTTGGAAAAAGCTTGACGAAAATAGCAATCGCAACGAACGAAACCAAATGCAAAACCAACAACAAAGCGATGGCGGCATGCTTGATTGGAAGGATAATATGATATACGAACCTAGACAACCTACTGATGTGTCTAAAACTCAAGTTGGAACTATCAGTGAAGAACTGTCGGATATCAACAGCCCTGAATATAGCCACCCCGATTATAATTTAAATATTTTTGCGAAAGAAAGCGGCGTACTTTTAGAGAATGCCTATGGAAAAATTGTACGCGATGATTGTGGTGTGCAAGTAAATTTTTATGGAAGGAATGTGCTATACGACGGTAAGGATACTTTAAATGGAAACTTAAATCCCAATGATAAATTGTCTGAAAAACCTTTTACTTACGATTGCCAAATTAAAGAACAAAATAAGGAACCTGCCAATACTCATGCACATGTAAAACACCTTCCTCCTTATAGTGAAAGGGATAACAGAAACGAATCAGTCAAGATCCTGCAAATCGAAGATAATACACATCCCCAAATCAAATTCGATTCACGGTTCAATGATAGTCATTATGAGAATTTATTCGGTACCAAAGAAAGTATTTTTGCTCAGTGTGACCAGTATTTGGAGAAGAATACCCCTAAACTACCTGCTATAAACAAAGATGATTCCAATATACCAACTAGTGATTTGTTTCATTTCCAAAACATGGAACCCGAATACGGGCAGGTGCGCAAAATTGATAACAGGGTTAATCAAAAGAATTACGAAAAAAGGGCCCAGCTAAAAAATCAAGAACTCACTCGTAAAGACAGTAGCGCAAGAGGCAGTGATAGAAATCGAATTAAACGTAGAGAAAGTCGCAGTCGTAGTGATGGCAGAGCTAATAATGAAAGTCTATTTCAATCTCCTTTTAATTTAGCGGATAACAAATCGGAAAATATAGGAAACGTCAACGAAGAAAAAGTTGAAATAGAACTGAAAAATGTTCCACTAAAGAAAGACATAAAATATGACTTAAAGTTCAGTAAACTCGATCAAAATTTAGAAAACCCCCGTGGTTTTAGTCGCCAAGGTAGTCAAGGACGCAAGCCAATACGAAACGTTAATGATCCTAAAAGGTGGAAACTAGATCAATCAAATGCAAAAAAACAAAATAACGAATCTCTACAGCAACCAAAAAACCTCGTTACAAAGCTTCCTCGAAGAGAGAGTCAAAATAATAAAAAGGAAACTTCAAGCAATCGCGAACTGGAGTCAACCAAACGACAATGGGGTGATGAACGAAATTCGAACTATCAAGGTGACAGAAAAAACAGCTTTCATAATGTGGAACGCCGGGACAGTTCTAAAAAAATTGTCGAGCCTAAAGTCTATGACACTCAATTTCTCGCAGAGGCAAAAAATAACGATAAGGGGGACAAAACATCTCACAACCGCAATGATAACTTACGAAGTAGAATATGTCGCCGAGATAGCTACAATAAGAAGAAAGATATAAAGAACGAAGGGCTATGGGCTAATGCAGTGCCCTTCTCTGCAAATAGTGAAAGAGAAGAAGAAAATGGCAACTTGCCGAAGTCAGAAAGTCGCATCGAAAGTCATCCTTTGCGACGTTCTCCTAGAAAAAGTCATTTACCACGCAGGGAAAGCAAAAGTAGAGGAGATAAATCCAACCCGCAAGTCCGAAGAAAGAGCAGTGGGAACAGAAAAAAGAGTGATAAACCAGATCACCAGGAACAAATTGACCACCAAGCTGCGTGTCTGGATTTAGCAACTAAGCAAATAAAAGATTTTGAAGAGAAAAGAGCAGCATTACAACAAGGAGACTTGAAATGCGATTCTAACTTCGACGATTTTTTCAAATACCGAAACAAGTGCGAAGACAACCTCAACAGGATTCAGAACTTGAACCGTGAAACTTCAGCAGAGAGGGAAGGGATAGATCACTTTCTTTTAAAGAGAAAAACGAATGGTGGGCTCGCATCAAATAATGAAACCTACGGTTTTGACGCCTTCCAAGGAGACGAGAGGTTGCATTTTTACCCGAATTCAAAATCCGAATACGACGACAATGAGAACTGTAAGCAGAAAAAATTGGCAATAACTGACTTTTTATAAGAAAACAGAACGTTTTCGTATTGTGATAATAAAACTGAAAATCCAAATGAACAGATCCGTTCGTAGTATCTGAGATACTATTGTTTAATGATCTACTTATGATGATATTCGTTTATCATGTTTCTTTTTTTTCTTCCTAAATTCATGTCGAGAGAAGCAAAGAAGAAAAAAATGGTTTAACAGTGTAGAACATTTTCTCACTTAGAAAGGGTAAAGAAATTAGAAAACTGCAAATAAATAAGATTGTTTATATATTACGTATATATTTTACGTATGTGTTTGTTCGATCTTAGTGTGTAAAGTTGTAAAAGCAATTTTTGTTGTACAGCGGTCTTTCATTAAATGAAAAAGAAAAAGTTGTTCTCTTATCACTTGAACATAATTATTTACTATTACACTGAAGCTTTGCTATTTTTTTTACTTGAAATGTCACCTTTCAGAGTAGTTTTGTCACTGTTTTTTAAGACTTGCTGGCTAGTCTAAAATTAAGTTACAAGTCGTGAAAACTAAGTTACAAGTCGTTAAAAACACTATCATTTTCTCTGTAGCTAATAAAAACGAGGATAAAGAAGCTTTTTTCACTTTCTTACTATTTCCTAACTAAAACCCGTTTGCTTCAAATGAGTTTAAAAATATAAAAAGTTATTAAATGTAAAAAACCATGAAGTAATATATTTCTTAATACGTATTTAACTAAAATCAAATGTTAAATAAATAATCACAAGAAACTGAACTAATATTACTCGATTAAAAACTTCATCCTTCAAAATTATACAAAATGGAAAAAGCAGTCGACTTGTTTCAAGCGCTCAAAAATTGGCGCCCATTCTCAAGACTTGCGAGACGTGAATGAGACTAAACAAAAGTGATTTGAAATAGAAAGAGTAAAATTGCCAACGAAAAATGGAAAAATAAAGGTGAGAAATAAAACTAGAAAAACCATAGTAGCCAAGTGAATAAAAAGATGTTCATGTCTTTTCTCCATTTTATATATTTTTGAAGCTAAGTTTTTAATCATGTAATAATCTCAAATTTATATCATTTGGTCACTCTCTTCACCAAGTTTAGTACTTCGCAAAATTTGGATTATAAATATGAAACCATCGCCTCTAAAAGTGAATCTGAGTTCATCACTTTGCAGTTAAGAGCTTTTAAATTTTAACCAAGACTCTCACAATTTAGGCAATGCAATGTAATTTTCAATTAATAACTTA
Source organism: Parasteatoda tepidariorum (assembly GCF_043381705.1). NCBI lineage: Eukaryota > Metazoa > Arthropoda > Arachnida > Araneae > Theridiidae > Parasteatoda > Parasteatoda tepidariorum. Next base: position 59,931,312 of record NC_092204.1, read on the forward strand.
ATTCATTAAGCTAAAGCTTTAAAATCATTTCACTAGATAAAGATGATTTCATGGTAAAACATCAAATCCTTCAAAATTCGCCACAAAATATTGCCTAAAAACACATCACAAGAAAAATGCAATAAAAAAGATAATAATTATATTTACAGATTTTTCATAAAAGCCTTTATTCAAAACTATCTACAGCGAACTTAAATACAGGAGATTCAGAATAAAAGGTATTCTCGAAGTGTTTCCAAAACATAAAAATGGAGCTACAATTTAAAAATTATCTTATTTTAAAAAGAGTAGATATAGGCTTTTAAAATGTAAGAACCACTATTAGATTGTTGTTGTTTTTTTAACATTCATCAAAATATATATTTTTACAAACTAAAAAAACCGTTAAAGAGGCACACTATCATACGCATGACAACAAAATAAATAAATACAAGAAAGAAATATAAACAGTAGCTATGGCATTGGCATGGGATAAAATTGCATAATTAATTGTTAAAAAAATGATTTTCCTGATGCAAATATCAACGAAGTAGTAATTTTTATGATGTATATTTTTATGACATAAAATTTATAATAAAAATGAGATTGATCACATTAACTGCTGAAACAATAAAAAAATATGAATTCAGTACATTTTAACAGGACAATTTATTTAACTAAGAGATCATAACTAGACTAATCACGAAACTTACGAATTTTAAATTTTAAAAATTATCTTTGTTTTAAAATACAATAACTAATTTTTAAGTAAATATACAGAAATTAAATAAAGGATTTTTGTACCTACATCTCTCACATCCAAATACTGACCGAATGAATAATTTACTATTTCGGAGGTGGTAAATCAAATAAAAAAAATTCCTTAATTTTACCAGAAATTTTATAGAATTTCACTGATTTTTGTAACCAGACGCATAAATTTTGATGATTTTTCAACCGAGCTTCATTTGTATACGCATAATACTTCTTACAAAAATTTGAAAAAGGAGAATTTTTTAAAAATAATTATTCCAATGTTTTTGGAGAAAAAAACATTGGCCGCTAACATAAATTATACCTATTTCAGCAGACTTTTTAGGTATTTGATTTAATTCTTTGTTCTGTTGCTCGCCTGATACTGAAACTTTTATAGTATTTATCGAATATTAAATTTGTTGAGATAATGCAGGGTGTTCCGTAATCACAGCTCTAATATATATATATATTTGAAAATTTTTGTTAAGAAATGAAGTTATAAAGAGTATACATATTAGATGTTGCAAAAAATTATCGAAGCGACTATAAAAACAAAAAAGTTATTAATATCTGACGAACTACTATTGAGGAAGACAGAATTTAATCCATGAAAACCAGTTTAATTGCTTGACAAAACCTGAGAGTGTTTCTTTCTTCTCTTTCCTCGCATTTTCTTCAGTCAATCAAATAAGTTTTCATATTTTTAAAACCTTTTCACAATGTTTCGTTAACTTTTTTTTTCTTCATTTATGTATGAATTTGCGATTAATACTTTTATTCTGCTTAATAAAATGTTAATTATTTTTTTACATTATTTTTAACAAGGAACTTAAAAATATACATTACAGGCAAATACTCACGGAACAACCTGCATTTAAGAATATAACCCTGTTTAACATTATTTGAATTATAAATTTAATTCAAATAAACCTAGAAATCAAATTGTCCTGCAAATCGTAACAAAAAAAAATAAAATGAATGCAAAATGATTATAGGCAGAAATATTGAGTTACTGATTTAAGATTTATAGACAAAAACAAATTTGCATAAGAAATAATTGAAATACATAACTAAACAAGTTTAATTTGTAATAAAATTTAACGTACTAAATATAGATTTATACGATAAACAATTATTTCAGAAACGTAAGTACAGGGATGCCAATCTGTAGCAAGGCTAATCCGTAGATAGGAAGTTATTTTTCATTTATTTCTGTAGCACAAAAACGATAATTTTCTGCTGTTTTGCGGGGCAAAATTAAAATGCAAGGTGAAACGGTATTTATATTCTACAAGTTAAACTTTTTCAAAAACAAAGCTGCTTTCAGTTAATTATAAAAAAAGAAATGACAATTAAAACTCGTATGTGTATTGAACAGATCGCTTTAAAGCTAAATTTTATTCCATCTGAGAGCTAAAAAAAATGTGCATTTGTCAAAAAATAACAAAAAAAGTTAGCAAAAATAGGAGTCATTCATAAGTTTGAAACAAAAAAGTAAAGCAGAAATTAAAAAAACTATGGAAAATTAGTATCAGTTTTGGCATCCCTATCAACTGCATCAAAAAACATGTAATGACAAAACGCATTTGATTATGCTTTAAAAATATATTTTGCAAAGCTCTGTGAACCCGAGTTAATTTTGCTTTCATCATACACCCATCCATAAAAGCATAAACTTAACACAAAATAAAATGCAAAAATAGACCTGACTAGAAACACATTTAAATTTCTCAAAAAAAGAACAAAATAAACATAAAAAAAGGAAGAAACCTTTGGAAAGCAACAAAAGCGAACAAATTTCGCTCACTCAAAATGTCCCCTGGATTACTTAGCATAAATTTAGCATCCATGGAGAATAATTTCTTACTTTTCTTTTTTCATTTAACATATTTTTTGACGGTGGTAAAAGATAAATAATACCTGAGTGTAATACCCTTTTGTTAATCCTACGATCGTCTTGGAAATTGTTTTAAACACATGAAATAGAGATAATTTACAACTGAAAATAAAAAGTGCTAAGCCCTTATTCAAATATTCACAAACAAGAAAGTATCACTTCCCAATCACATTGATTTTCACTTCATGTAAATAATTCTATCATAAAACATAAAGATATAAGTGTCTGTCCATTTTGCTTTGGTTACAAAGGTCATCAAAGTTCACATTTTCACGGGTCAAAAATTTACCTCCCGAGTCACATGAATGAGCATCTGTAAGCTCTAAACTTTTTTTAACTCACATGGCAAACTAACTTCAAAGAAAACTACATTTAATCTGAGAACGGCAAATAATTAATCAAATAGTAAAATGATTCACATTTTGAGAAATTCTAATGAATTCACTATATTTGAGAACATAAATTTTCCATAACTAAAGCAAAATTTCTTACATGATAAAGCAATATTATGCTAGATTGTACAAATATATCGAAATTCAGAGTGATTAGGAAGTATTAAGTATAGGAGACATTCCTTGTATAATGTATTATTTGAACAATTGTAATTGTCAATGTTACAAATCCGGTTCATAGCAATAACAATTAATTCAAAGCTATAGAGTATAGGTATAGTATACAACTTATGCAAGAGACATCTAAGACTTTGAAATAATTTCTATCAAATTAAGGAAACATAAAAAGCAATAGACTTCAATTCGAACTTCGATTACCTTTAAAAATTTGTATTTATATTCCTTTAAAATTCTGAAAATAAAATCCAAGTTAAACTAACAGTCAACACAAATTTTAATTCCAACGTATTATTTCAATTTAATTTACTCACAAAGACCGGTATTATCACAGATACACCTTCAAATACTTTCAAAAGTATTTGAATATGTTAAACATTTTTGATAGCAAAAAATATCCTTTCTATTCATTCACTGAATGACAGTTTAATTTTATTTTAAATATTCAAATGTGATTTTTTCAAAATTATATCAGAGCTAAAACTTGAATAAAAAATTAGCTAAGCTTTAATTAATTTCTTACTTATATGCAGAATTTTTAAATGCATATAAAGTGTATCCTATAAAACATTTTTAATTCGAAGCATAATATCAAAATTTGAATTCGGGCTTAGCACCACAATAAAATTCGATAAAGAATAGCCAAGTTAACACTCGATCGTCACATACGAATGGTCCATAAAGACAACGTGACAAAATAAACAGCAAGTATGACTCTTTCACAAAGAGAAACACTTTGGCACATTTCAGAAGAGATTTGCAGAGACAATAACTTTGTCCACTATGTCCATCGAAGGTCATTTGCTTCCATCAACATGTACCGTGAATTTTGTTCACCATTTGCCACTTTCTAACAGGAACTACACAACCCAAAAAATGGAAGTCACTTCTAAGTTTAATTTTACTTCCGGTACACGTCTTTCACAATGCTTCTTAATTGTCACCACAAGCATTTATTGTTCTCAAAATGTGAAATAAATATGAAATGGAAGAAAAAAATACACTAAACGACATAAAGATATATGTAGCGAGCAATTGTGACTTTACATGCTGCCTCCACGTATGAAATCACCTTTTTTTTTAAGATACTATATACAACTGTACAATTTGTTGCTTGAACACGATGAAACACGAATAAAATATAATAATGAAGCGAAACACTTAAAACAGTTCCTAATTCGTCTAATATTTAGAAGAAAACAAATCATAACGATTCTTTTTCAAGATGGATTGACCAGGTTTTTCTGTTATAAAATGGGTAGCCCATTGTGTATAAAAGCATAGCACCACCGAATTGTATCTCTTCGGTAAAAGGAAATAAAAAATGGTAGTAAATTGATGCCTTTGCTCTTTTTTTTCTTAAAAGGAACCTGAATCCTCCTTCCGAATAGTTTATTTTTGCCCCTTTCAACAAATGCCTGTTGGATGATGGATGCTCAGTTCTGTTTCTCTTTGGGTTGCCGTACCTTTCTGTGCCTTCGTTCCCTTTCCTTTCTCCTTCGCTTTCCTTTGCTGGGTCCTTCCGCGGATCTTGAAGACGATTCAGACACTGAAAAATAAATATCGGTTAGTTAGTAGAGATGTTGAATTACTACAGTTTCAGTGATGTGTGATCAGGTGTTTTTAAAGTCTGAAACGATTTAATTTCGTAACGCTCACGATCCCTTTTGATCCTAAAGTTAACAAGTCTTTTATTAGTAAATTGAACGTATTTCCACTTTTTATGGATAGACTAATTGACAAAATTGTCTAATAAAACAGTCAGTCAGCCTATTTAAAGATTAAAATCAATAAAGGAATCATACTATATTAATTGAAGGAAAAATTTATGATACTGTAAAGATAGATTACAGTAAATACATCTTCTGAAATACAACAGTAAATCTCTTAGGATTTGTATTATTTGTACTAGTTCTTAAGCTAGTACAAATAATACAAAGCTGGAACATAATAGAAAAGCTTCTTACCAGAATCTATGCATCTATCACAGCAACCATCTTCACCTGGCACCTTGACAGGGCATGACTCTTTAGGACACTTTTTCCTCTTACACTTGGCTCGTCCATCCTATAAATCCAGGTTAAAAAAATTTTAGATTTTCAATCATTATGATAAGAAACGTAATAATTATGAGGAAAAAAAATTTTTAAAAATATATAGATAAAATAGTTATGGCAACCCTCAGTGATGTATTTTTATGATGCGTGTCAAAAAGTGTGGCGTCCTTTTAACACTTATAAAATCAGAGAGACCTTATATAATAAAAATAAAGATCATCCTCATGAATGGAGGCAGTCTTCCTGTGTCTCCTGCTGTGTCTTAAATGGTGCATGACCTGTGTAATTTCAGAAAATTAAAAATAAGACATTTGGCACCAGACAACTCGAAAAACATATTATCTTTTCATCATAACACAACGGCTTCACAAACTATTAATATCTGAAAGAGAGAGAACTCAGCTCTTTTTTTTCCTTCTCCATCCTAACAAACCAACACAACTCTTCCTTGATCTATTGCACGTCTACCTCAAAAAACCGTTAAAAGGCACCGCCAAGACTGTAGTCATATGAAAACACAATATTTTTTGAATGGTACACATTAGTTGGGTTCGCGACTTCAGACAGATCGATCAAGTCTGTCGCAGACCTAAAAGAAGTACACATAATATTTTGAAGTTGGCTCCACTTTAATAAAGGGCAAGGTAAATGCTACCGAATCTTGGAGAATTCAAGAAGGAACTTCATTAAAACCTAAAGATGAAGGTTATCGTTTTTAAACTCGAGCTTTTTCTTTTTTTTTTCCACTGAAAACCTTCACTTCATATTTTTTTAAAAAATGTATATTTGGCTGGTAATATTAGTCTTAACTCTGGAAGTATTTATTTAAAAAGAGATTAAACATCTTTTCTATTTTAATTCATTTCATCAGGTGTTTGACAAAGTTCATGCCTTATATATAAATAGTATAATAATATTTAATAAATAAAATACTCTCAAATGAAATGACATCTTTAAAAGTTACTCAATATTTTGAAAAATAAATATTTAAAAGTGTTTAAATGAACAACGTTAAGTAAAGTTGAGTGAACTTGCAAAAAGCTCATGTTCTTTCCTTATGAACGTGAAAAATTGTTTATGTTTCCAGGAATATTTTTAAAGTATTTTTTTTTTTTGAGGAGAGAAACCGAACTAGTTAGATAATGGTCATTCTTAAATGATAAAATAAACTTCATTGCCTTTAACTGAATAAAGACAGAATTCAGAGTTTATAAATGTATCGAGTAAGATAACTATGTAAGAGACCTTTACTAGAATTATAGGAAAATTTACTAGAAAAAATGCTCAGTACAAAAAAAAAATCGAGAAATCGTACATTTTGTAGTTTTTAAAAACTTTACGTTTAGTCAAAATCCTTCGAATGAGGTGATCCAGGTTCGGTTCCCAGCAATGTCTGATCCAATCGTAAACCGGTTGATATCCCCCAGACTCAAATTGACTTTAATGCAAAAAATATACTAAGTAATAAACTGACCAAGAATTAAGAACACCTCCCAAATTATCTTAGTTTAGTGGTTTTCCTCTCCATTTACGCAAATGTCGGTTAATTTCACAAAAAAACTCCGTCACAAAATGGAGTTAATCTTTATCTTAAATTAAAACGTCCAATACTTTAATTAGCTTGGGCTGTGTTTAAAACTACAGGACTACTAGGTTAAGATATAGCCACAAATACAATATGGATCAGCTGCGAAACATGGGTGAAAAATAAAATAAAATAGAGATAACTTATCATCATCAGTTTAAATTTTTTCTTTCTCTCTATATTGCATTTTAATATGTTTTTTTTTTCAAACTAAAACTCTGTTCCTTCAACTAAACAACACTCATTAATAACTTTCCTTTTAAGTTGAGCACAAAAACTCGTTTTAATCTTAGTCATAAAATCGAAAAAGCGTTGTCAAATAACATGAGAATAAGAATGCACAATAAATGCTAAAATTATAATTTTAATAATTGAAAAATCGATATAATTAATCTACCATAATTAAAGTTACATTTAAACAAAACATGAAAGTTTCCAGTCAAGCAGTAACAACCTAGACAAACAGGGTGAAAATGCTATTTTCAACGTTAAATAAATAACGATTACAAAACGTCGTTCAAGTGGATTACAGCCCTTAGACATCAACACACAGGCGTCCTTCACAAAGCACTTAGCTGAAAAAACAACAGAAATGTTTCTCTTCCCTCTAACATTTTCCAGCAAACGTCTTTTCCCGAAACACACAGCTGACCCAAATGTATCTAAAGCCAATCACAATGCTTCTTCCGTTGCCGGCGCCCTTTTTTTTTCATTCCTTTTTTATTTGTGAAAGAAAAACTATTAAGTTAATTTAAGACACGCGAAAAATTTGTTTAGAATGCGACAGATAGACGTCAAGAAAATAACCCCTTTCAAAATCAAATATATCATTTAAAAATGCCTCAGTATTCCTCAAAAATTGCAACGCCCTCATTTGCTCTGTTGGGCGAATTCCTAATGAATTACGTCATGACAGAAAAAGAACCGATTAGATATTTGTCAATTTGCTTTTTGGCAAGAACCATTTGATATGTATGCTGCGATTTGGTTCAAAAACGAAACAAAATGCGCATAAAGAACAAGATATATTTTTTCTTGCGCACTGAATGCTTATTATAAAATGAATGATGAAAAACAGCGTTTCATTCAGATTTATTTCTATATTTTATTTAAAAATATATAAACTTTAATAATTATTTATTCAAACACAAAAAATCAAATATATTGCAAAGAGCAAGACTTTTTTTTGAGATAGACACTTAGAATGCAGGAGTCAAAAACATACCCTTCACAAGAAAAAGAAAAAAAAACTTTTTCTGAAAAAAAAGTCAATGACGCCTAAAATTCAAAATTTTAAAACTAAAATTCTTCGAAAATTGCAAGGCTTTATTTTCGCACAATCAGAATTTGGGGGGGGGGGAGACAAAACAGCAAAAAGTTCGCTGTTTTGCCTTCATGGAGGTCTTTTGGATGGAACTAACCCGCATTTGCGTTACATGGTGAGAAAGACCACGAAAACCTCCCACGGTTAGCCTGACGCCAAAGGGACTCGAACCAATGATTCGTCTACCACTGAGGATATTTTACGTTAGCACTGTGGTCGGTGTAGATCGTATCGACCAGTCATCGGTTGGATTCGAACCCGGTTCACCTCATTGGAAGGTGAGCGCTTTATCCCCTGAGTCATCACGGCTCTGTTTTATTTTATAACCGTCGTTGAACAGCCGACCCAAATTTATGGGTTTACGACTACTAATGTGATGTTTAACAAAATCAGAAGCCTGCCATTATAAATTCACAAAATTATAAGTAGATTTTTCGTGTGTATTTCACATGAGTTTTTTAATATAACCGCCAGAGTAGTGATTATGAAAAAATATTGAAATTTATGTTGAGGCTTACACTGAAAATCATTTATTAAGGGGATAGAAGTAACTTGGTATTAATTATTAAATTTCAATTCTATGCATTTTTTTTTATTTTCTCTAGTTTGTAATTGTAGTTTTCGTAAATAGCGAAAGAAAAAACAATACTCACTTTACAATGACATTTAACACATTTTTCAGCTCCGTAGGGCTCTATAGTCGGATGCCATTCGTCGCCATTTCTATGAACTTGGCCTCGGAATTTGCAACCTAAATATAAATCATCACAATTATCTCAAAAAGTAATTTCATTTCATCCTCAAAAGCATATATTACTCAGAGTTATTAGAAGAGCACTCCGAAAATAACACACGGGACGATAAGTTGAATGCAAAAATTTATGCATAAAATATTTGTCTAACGTAATATACAGTTAAACCTCGATATCTCGAACTTGAAGGGAGAGGAGAAAAAATTCGAGACATCGAAAATTCGAATTATCGAAATTCGCATGTTATCGATGGTAGAATAAAGAAAAATGTTCTATTTTCATAACTTATTTACCATTCCATATTTATTCGAAAAACATTTTTTACATTTTCATTTAAAAAAAGATTCAATTGTTCAAAGTTTGTCTATAACACTTTCTAAGTGGACTATAGCTTTAAATGTCTCCTCTGACATATTCGGCTGCCTCTCAATAAATCTCTTTATAGTGTCCACTCCAGAAAGTGCTTGTTTGTTAGTAACATTGGGCGGTAAATCTTCGATTTCCTCATCCTCTTCTTCTGATAGTTCACAAGAAGCTTTCGTTTGAGCGATATCATTGTCATTACACTGACCACACACTGTTACTGCATCATCTACGTTTACAAAGTCATGAAATTCCATGTCATCAGGCTTCATGAGTCTGGTCAATCTGTTCCGATCATTTTCGGTGTAGTTTTCAGCAGAATTAACGATATTTATTGTTTGACTATTTTTGTGATCTTTAATGAATCCAGACTTCTTGAAGCCATTCATTATCATAGAGGAAGACACATCATTCCATGCCTTGTCAGCCATTCTTGAATTTTTTTTGGAATATGTTCTTAATTTTAGAAAAAAAATCTGCACTACTTATGGAGAAAAAAAATTCAAGTTATCGAGGGATTAGAAAGAAAAAAATTCGTGAAATCAAGTTTTTTTTAACATTGAGTGTATATGAAATTTGAAGGGAATTTTTTTTTTCTCCGAGATATCGTAAAATCGAGGTTCGAGTTAGCGTGGTTCGACTGTATTTCGAGATAATTCATTCTAAACAAGAGTTATAATAGGGTGTACTCCAAACACAGTCGTTAATATGCATTTTTAGAATCTTTGTCAAAAATGAATAAACCTACTTAACACGATGGGGATTTGAAATTATTATTTAGATCCGAAATAAAATAACTCATTTTCAAAGCCTGTCGGAGAATCTAAGACATTAATTACAGTAACACTATTTAGCTTTTTAGTCGCATCCAACAAATAAATTGATTTTAGTTACTTATCGCAACATTTGCTAGGATTCACTTCGATGATGATTCGTCACACTTTAATAGAGCATTTTCTCAATAAATATTTTTTCTGCCCTTCTAATGTGTAGATTTAAATGACTTCACAATGATTTGAAAAATATACATTAAATTATAAAAGAAATAATGCTTTACACTTTGATTGATAATACTTTTTAAAAAAAATTTTGCCTTTGTCATTCAATTTTTTTAAACATTGTATCTATTGATATATGAAAACATACTTTAAATTACAAAGAGTGCCGATTAATGCTGCCTATGTCTTCGTTTTAGAAAGTCTTACCATGTCTCCGTTTTTTGTAAAGGACTATTTTTTAAATAAAAATATTAAGAAGAGCTAGGGTATAATCTAAATATATCAAAATGAGTGTCGGTCAGTTTTTATAGACTTCTAAGCCATCCGACCCAGAGTGATGAAATTTGACATACTGACAATTGGAAGCACTGGGAAGGTCACTCTCAAAATTAACATATTCTACTATGAAAAGTTGATCAAAGAACAAATTTTCTTCTAGGATTACTATTGCACATTATTGTAATTTAAATTGCAGACTGTTTCAGAACCACAGAGCAATGGGCAAAAAGTGGTAACCGAGCAAGAGCACACTGCCCAAGCCCGTTCGTCGGAAGCATCTGAACAAAGAAAAACAAGACTGGTAACCGATCGAGTGCATCCCGTTTGTCTGAAACTTCCGAACATCGAGAGTCAAGAGTGGAAATAGATTGAGAACACTATTCAGACGATGACAATATACTTGTTTACATCTCAGTGCATTCCATTGTAATCTAATTAGTGGTTCATTATAGTTTCCAACTCTGTGTCATCATTGGAAATTTGTATTACTATGTGTGTTTGCAGTGCCCTTAAATTTAAGAATGAAACAACAACAAATGAAGCTAATTTATTTATAGATGGAAGTACAAAAAATACCGAGTATCCAAAAGCGCTTGAATAATTATACTTACAACGAAATGTTGTCTTTTTTCTCCCTGGCAGAAAATTACATTAAAATGATGTAAATTATTTTCATTTACATATAAGTCGTTTCCTATAAATGCAATTCAAGGTACAGCAAGTATAAAATGTTTAAGGAAATGTCCTTTGCCATGAAATATTTCGAGAAAGGTGCGTTTCGAGGATAAAATAATTAGTTAATGCACCCAAATATCTAAACAGACTTTCTTCATTATGTACGTTTTAAAAATAGTAATATTGATAATGATCTCTATTCACCTTTATATTCAGAGTAAACTAGACTATTAAATTTATTTTAAAACAAGAAGGCACCTATTAAAATTCAACTTTACCTCCAGCATTCAATATCTCTTTAACAGTTGATTTTTCACCACTCTGATCTCCCAGGTGACCCACTGAGGGAGGGATGATAACAATAGCTTTCGTTAACACTGAATCTGAAATAAAAATAAAAGAGTTTATACGACGACAGAAGTACCTCAAAAAAAATATTTTTCTCTGTTAAATTGCAAAAACAACTAAATTTTGTCAAAATATTTATGTGAGTATGTAAAAATAAAAGACTGCTGAAGATTCAATTTTTATTAAACACTTAATTTAAATAAGGGGATTTACCTAACATTAGATATATGTAAAGTCTCTTCTTATCTTCAAATTATGTTTAGAACTATACCAACTTTTAGCTTTAAAATGTGTTAGCTGATAAAATGGTAAAAAAGAAAAAAAAATCCTTTGGAAAATAAAATATTCAATATTTTTAATAATACTTTTTATAAATATTTTTAGAACCCTTGTCAAAACTGAAATCAAAAAAGTATACAAATCACTGCATTTAGTTAATAATTAGACAGCGAAAAAAAAGAAGGAATTCTATCAGAATCTAACTTATCACTATTAAGTTAGACTGGTTAGGTGTTTCTCGACAGAGTTTTTGCCTTTTCATAGATTAAATATTAATTTATTATTATTTATTTATTTTTTAATTTTTTCAAGGATTCTAAAAAAAATTACTTAGGACTGTGATATGGAGAACAATATGCATATTAAAAAAGCAATTGACACTATGTACTCACTAGGACATTTTTTGCAACAATCGTTATCTTGCTCCCTATAAGCATCTTTTTCAGCACAAGTTAGCGCTGGGCACGTGATTCGATCGCACTTTACAGTCAGAGTCTTCGGCTGTAAAAATAAGAAGTTAAGTCGAAAGTACGAACACATTTTCACAGAATGAATGGACTAACACAAACATTTTGGCTCATTCACATTTAATATCACATCAATAATGCTTGATACTATTTTTATCCCTTTCTTAACCCCCAAGCTATTAATAACCTCAAGGCGTTTATGTATAAACATATCAATTTAAACATTTTTACTACGACTCGTATGGAGAGTACACCCAATAATCGAAAATTTAATATACAGGATTTAAACAAATAATTAAAAAAAAAAAAAACTTCAACTTTCTGTTGATAATGGATTGCAACATTTAGGAAACAAATTTGTATTATTGGCATTAGGCACGGAACTCCAGCTGAAATTTAAGCACTCTATGAAAGCAAGTTAATGAAAACTTAAGGTTAAAAAAGGCTACAGTTAAATACCAAAATTTACCGTTTGAGGAATAATAATGACTTTAATAAAATAATATACTGCGCTCTAGTGTCATTCTATTAATATTGCTATTGAACTTAAGAATGAGTACTATGTTGTAGCGTAAACATAGTATCGATAAAATAACTATCCACTTGTAATGTATTCAAAAGAATGATTTAGGGTGCTCATATTGCTAAAATGGGTGAAAAAAAATCAAATGAAACATTTTTTTTCCTGTCGAAATCTATTACTAGTCGGAAAAAAGGAAGGCAAAACGAAAGATGACTCAATTTTGTGGAATCAGATTTTAGAGTGATTGGAGGGGGTACTGGAGTCAATGTCAAAAAATATGTTATCGTAGAGTAATCTTCAACAAATCGTTTACCCTGAGTTTCGCACAAAATATGAAAATGATCACAACGCATTTACCGCCATTTATTTTCTGTTAATTGATCTGTTGAAAATTAAAAGTATAAGACGTGGCCTTTTCACATATCATGTGATTACTAAGTCAAAAGATTTCCAGGATAAAGGAAATAAAAACTTACGTCGCATGTACAAAGAGAGCATTTGCTGAATCCAAAGGGAGGAACATAGGGATGCCATCTGATACCAGCAGGACGATATTTTTTGTCAAAGAAACAATACCTCTCGCCTTTGTGGACGTCCACTTCAGATGAACCATTAGAGTTACCTGTAAAAGCAACTATCAGTACCCAACACGGACGATATTAAAACTAATAATGTAAAAACTCAAATTAAACTAATTTGTATGTATTACCACACTGAGATAGAGCAGAAAATAAACTTTTATTAAACAAAAAACCCTTTGAATAATTCTGAAAACTTAAAATCAGGAACCATTTAACAATATAAAATATTCTTAAAACTACAATATTTAAGAAGACGTAAGGGAAATTTTTGGTGGTAAATAAAAATTTAACTCGACATGAGCGTCTCCTATGATTTATAATTCATTTCTAAGAAAAATTATACTTTTACTCCTAGAAAAGTTTTTTTTTTAATTTTATATTTTAATAATTTTTTCAACGTAGTTTTGTTAATTTTTTGTGTTCCTGTCGAAATGTGGTCGATATTTCAGTACGCCATAAAAGGGCGACGAAGTTTGTTTACATCATTAATGAAACAATTGTAACAAACATATGCTTCGGATACAGGGCTAAAGCTAAAATTCAAGGTCCTTAAGTTGTTCGAATGTTTTCAAAATATCGATTCACGATAAATCCGATTCGTCAAAATTAGTTCTGTTATTAGCGGTCAGGAAGCTAATATTGTCAAATAGCTCGCATTGTCATCCAACACTGAGCATCAGTGAAACTTTGAGAAATTTCCTAGGTCAGAAAATGAACGGAATTTCAATTCACGACAAATTATATTTGGCGATAAAATGATGATAGGTCTTCCTTTTAAAAATCAAGTTATGATTGAAACTTCTATTTTTATTAGGCAGAGAACTCCAGATAATATATGAGCACTCAAGTCAGTCGGAAAGATGTTTTGAAGTTTGATTGACAATAAATTCTGCTAGTGGACACCAGGAAATGATCCAAATTTTCACTTAAAGATCAAAATTGTCAGATAATTGGGGACCCACTGCAGTTTGATTTTTAATTTTTCAAGCGTGAATAACTATACAATATCATGAAAATAAATCATTACTACAATTTTGTTTTTAATAGTTTATTTATTGCTTCCAGCATCTAAATTTCCGATTCGTAGCATTTGGGTAACATCAGTAAAAAATAGTTAAACGTGTATCGGTACATTATAAAAACGTACTGATAGTAACGAAACGCTTAATAACTGACGTCTAGAGAAAGTTGTTTCGTAACGCCCACTTTAGTATGCATTTTCAAAATTAAAAATTAGAAAAAAAAAACACTGATAATAAAAAAACATGAAATGGAAATTGAGGTAAATAAATGAGTCAATTTAATGGTCACAAAATAATATTTAAGCGACAAAAGAACGTCACAAAGTCGGCAATTAAGTACATCACAAACACCATAGCCAATTTAATTGCTCTATGAAACTTGAAGGTGCCTTTCAACTCCTCTCAGTTTCCTTCAGCAATCAAACAGGTTTTGATGATTTTAGTCCCGCCTTTTTCAGTAGTGATTCATCGGATTTTTATAACGTTTTCATTTCGAACAATCCTACATTTCCTTTAACAATACTTTTTTAATAGCTTCCTAAAAATATTTATTGTATGCACATTAAAAATTTTGATACCAAGTTAGAAAAAAAAATTGGATGGATAAATAGGCTTACTTGGGCAGAAGGGACAACATTCTCCTTCCATCGTCATAGGATTGTTACACAATGGCTTGGGGCATATTGTCCTCTCGCAAACAACGCGACCTCTCTATGGAGAAAACAAAAGTATTTTAAATAAGCCTTTAGCTCTTGATTGTGTTTAATTTAGTGGTGAGAAAGAGAAATGTACCTGGCAAGAGCACATGGTGCATTCTTCATGTTCACCTTTCCAATGATCTCCATCATCATAAATAGTACCCTCATATTCACACGTATTCCTCAAATCCGTCCCGTATACGTCATTGTATCCATCCTGATATGTATTCCCACTTCTTGTCTTGGAGGATGCATCATAACTTGGAAGGCAGTTGGGGGGAGTGTAGAGCTGTATTAAAAAAACAATAATATTTCATCGTAATCATTGAAACTAAGCAGGGGTCTGTTTAGAAGAAATTTGGGTCCTTTAACGGACCCTTCACAAAATATCATTTCATAAAAACGNAGAAGGGACAACATTCTCCTTCCATCGTCATAGGATTGTTACACAATGGCTTGGGGCATATTGTCCTCTCGCAAACAACGCGGCCTCTCTATGGAGAAAACAAAAGTATTTTAAATAAGCCTTTAGCTCTTAATTGTGTTTAATTTAGAAGTGAGAAAGAGAAATGTACCTGGCAAGAGCACATGGTGCATTCTTCGTGTTCACCTTTCCAATGATCTCCATCATCATAAATAGTACCTTCATATTCACACGTATTCCTCAAATCTGTCCCGTATACGTCATTGTATCCATCCTGATATGTGTTCCCACTTCTTGTTTTGGAGGATGCATCGTAACTTGGAAGGCAGTTGGGGGGTGTGTAGAGCTGTATTAAAAAACAATAATATACAATCGTAATCATTGAAACTAACGTAGTATACATTCAAAAGTAGAATGAAATCGAATTGGCATTTGAATCGATTAATAACAAATTCTTGTACCTCGATAATGTCTCTTACTCTTTTCCAAAACTATAACTTCTTGAAAGACAAATTTTAAGTCGTATAAAGCTTCTTAGCTTATAAAAACACGCTATAAGAAAATTTATAATTTTACCATCCCTGAAACATTCGTGGACATTTAAGCTTTTCGAAATGTCTGTGCATGGAACTACCAATAGAAAGGGGGTTGAGGTTCCTTAAATAAGATAATTCATGAAGGTATTTGAAATACCACAGAATGTAGTTCGTTAATACATTCTAGAAGCACAATATTTGGCTTGACGCACCATTCATATTTTAAAAGATGTTGGAAAAAGATTTTTGACATCTTTTATTCAAGTGAAAGAAGTGTTTAATCATAATGCAAACTATTTAAAAAAAAATCATATGAAATTTTTTGATCTTAATAATTTTTTGAATAAAGGAAATCAATCGAATCTTCGACTGTACTGACGATAAGTTTCTTTTGGCTAAAATAAGTGAAAGATTCTGTTTGTAGTGGTAAAATCAAAAATATGCATTGTTATCTAGCACGGAGCTCCTGTTTAAACTGAAGCATTGTAGTTACTCGGACGATGACCAAATTTTTGATTGGTGGTAAAATCCTTTTAGCGATAAATTAATTGCATTCAACTAAATTCAAACAGAAATTTGAGCACTCTAATTAGTCTTAAAGCTTCCAGAATTTTGATGAACACAGTATGATTCACAGCATAGATAAAATTCCGTTTGTAGTTATCAGAAAATGATTGGAGCTTGCATTATAATGAGACATAGAGCCCCAGCTGAACTTGGATTTCAAGATTTCATACCAACATAAAAGTAAACTAACATAAAAGTTAAAAAAAAAATAAAAAATTCAAAATGTTGCTTTCAAAATAGACCGTTTGCAATTCTAATTATACAGCAATTATTCAGCATTATAAATAGAAGCATTCATCATAAATACTATCTCGTTTAAAAACAATTGCATTGCAGTTCATTTTTTTAGAAAGGCATTTTCTTTTCATATAAAATAAAATCAGTTCAAGCGTTATTTGAATAAGGACGGCATCGTTTTGTAAAATGAAACGTGTATGTAAAAGAAATCAGCTAACCTCGTTTATTTTAGCTCTCAGCTCGACAGCCTTGGCCTTGCTGTTAAGTTTCGATGTCACAACCAGGTAAGTGTAGCCTTGTTGTATGAAAGCCAAACTACGACCATCCAAGTCCTCTGCCAAGTCTTCAACCTGAGGAAAAATTTACATCTTTTTTATACCGTCTGCCGTTTAGGAAAACTACTTTATTATTTGACGACGAAATGACAAATTTCAGAGACGACAAAAAAAAAATTTTACATCAGGAAAGAGATATTCGTAATAACTGCTAACGGATTTAAATAGACAAGCACAAAGACAACCTTTAAAAATAAATAGTTTGTAGCTTTTATGGTTACATTTGAGTGTCTGTTTTTCCGAGGAAAAAAATAATTATTATCTATCAAATATATCTAAAAACTAATTATATTTTAAATATATAAATAAAATAATTTTTTACAAAAAGAATTTCAAGAAAAATGCATGAAAATTATACCATTCTTACTAAGAACTAGCTGACGAAAAATTAAAATTTAAGTAACTTCTTATCAAAAATAAGAACGAGAAAAATACCTAGATAACGTATATACTAACTTAATCTTACTTGATAAAATGTATGTTTAATAAAATTACATTAAGTAAATAAAATTACTATTTAATTCAAGAGAAATTATAATAATAGTTATTCCTTCAACCTTATAATAGTTATTGTTTCAGCCTATTAGTTATTGTTTCAACCTTAAAATAGTTATTGTTTTAATCTATTAGTTTACTGTTTTAACCTATTAATTATTGTTCAACCTGATAATAGTTATTGTTTCAACCTGACAATAGTTATTGTTTTAACCTGATCATAGATCATTATTGTTTAACCTGATAATAGTTATTGTTTCAACCTGATAATAGTTATTGTTTTAATCTGATCATAGTTATTGTTTCAACTTATTAGTTATTGTTTCAACTTGAAAATAGGTACCTTTTCAACCAATTAGTTATTGTTACAAACTAATAGTTATTTTTTCAACCTAATAGTTGTTTCAATAAGGTGGCCAGAAATACTCAGAAAAATTTAGCTGATTTTATAAAATTTCCGTGACTTTTGTAATCAGTGAAAGAAATTTTATTTTTTATTGTAACTTCTCTCAGAAATGCTTTAAATCTAAAACTTAAATTATGTTAGAAAATACTTAAACTTCCTATTAAAGTTAAAAATAAGTATTTAAAATAAACAAACGATTCTTAAAAAAACTAATTATTTTGGAAAAAATATTAGACTTTGTGAACCTTAAACTTATAACATTTGAATTTCCCTGACTTTCTAGGCATATTACTTTAATTACCCGACTTTCCCCTGTTTTGTAGCCACCCTGAAACATTTAGTCAGGATTTTCTTCCCATTCTTATATATGATTATGTTAGAAGGTTAATTTAAAAGGAGGGAAATGTGAATGAAAAGTGACATTGCATTACCATTACCTGCTCCCCTTCGAATTTTTTCAAGACACGCTGTAGAGGGTGGTGATATTTTCCTGGTCTCACTTGCAGTAATTCCAACAAATGACGCTCCCGAGCATCTAAGCCAGTAAGGTATACTTGATAATGAAGAATGCAATCTTTATCAATGGATAGCCAAGCTATTCCACCTGCAGTTGTGTTGCCACCAGTCAACAAAATGGGCATCTCTATTGTAAATGAAGTTTATTTTTATAATTTCAAATTTTATTTTGTTGTAAATGATTTTCTACAAATGAAACATGTTATGCAAATAAAAATATACGAATTCAATACGAGATAATAATAATAAAAATATACGAATAAAATAGTTATCAAAACAAATCTATCAATTCAATTAAACAAAGCGATGCAAACTCTTGGTGAAATAAAATTTTGTGGATTTTCTTGATGTTTTCTTGTGCTAGTTTAAAAAGCAAATATGTATGTTGTATGGAAAGTGCTTCGTAATCACCGAATAAAAATTTTAAAAAATATACCCATTTGTGGTGTCAATATTTAAGTAACGAATAAAATTTTATCAAAATCTGATTAATTTCGATTGAGGAAGACTGAATTAAGAATTTCAAAAGAAATTTGATTACCGTCAAGGGTCTGTTTTTTGCAAAATTGTGAAAAAATTACTCATAATTTGCGAATATAAAATAAACGTTAAGTCACATTCTTTCAACCAGGGTCCGCTTTTATGAATTTGTGCAAATAGGGTCCGTTATTGCAAAAAAAAATTTTTCAAGGAGTTTTTAAATTGTAAAGACATACAAGATTATGCTCAACACTGTAAATAAAATTATAATTAAAAAAATTAAATTTTAAAAAATAAACAGCAATTTTACCTACTAAATTAGCGATGAAACATACAAATATTTGGTATTTAGCCTATACTGCTGAACGCAGAATATTCATTTCGGACGAATAAAGGAAGAAGCGTCTGCTGAAGAAAAAATTTAGTTCGTTTACATCTGTCTTTCTTCCCCCCCCCTTCCTGGGAAGGGTTTATTTGATTAACAAAACAATAATGAAGATAAACAAATTTGTGAAGGGTCTGATTAAAAGATAAATTATTTTGTGAAGTATGACATGCTAGTATGACAATCAGGGGTCTGTCCAGACATTTTGTGAAAGGTCCGTTTTTCGTGAAATTGTGAAAAAATTACTCGCATTCTTTCAACCAGGGTCCGCTTTTATGAATTTGTGCAAATAGGGTCCGTTATTGCAAAAAAAAACTTTTTCAAGGAGTTTTTAAATTGTAAAGACATACAAG
>NC_092204.1:59952462-60020663 GCF_043381705.1 Parasteatoda tepidariorum
GAAATGCGGGTGTTACCCTATTTGCACAAATTCATAAAAGCGGACCCTGGTTGAAAGAATGTGAGTAATTTTATCAGTTTCACGAAAAACGGACCTTTCACAAAATGTCTGGACAGACCCCTGAATATAAAAACCACGCGTTTGCGAAAATCGACATGGTTAAAGAAAAAAAAAATCCCATTTTCGAAAAGGGAAAATTAAGCACTTTTTAAAAACGCCCCATTAAAAAAAACAACTTTAAGGGCTTTTAAAAACGAAAATCGAAAATAAAAACTTTTAAGCACTATTTAAAAACGCTACGCACCATGTTTAAACTCGAACCTAAACAAATCTCGATGTTTTTAGTCTCAATTTTTTCAGTAATGATTAGTCAGATTTCGATATTATCCCTAACGTAAATATTAATTTGCGTCGCCAACTGCATAGGTTCTATTTGACTTGATTTTTTTCAATGAGCCTAATAATAAACATTAAGAATGATAATTGCGAAACACCCTGTACATTATTGAGTGAGGTTCGCTCAAGAATAAAAATTACACCAGGAATCGATTTTATTAGAGTTCACTTGCTATGGATTTATATTTTAAAACACCATGGAAAACCATATATGGGAATTATAGTATTATCATGAACTATACTATTCTCAATAAATTATACTATTCTTTTTTCTATTACAGGAAATGTGTTGTCTCTTTGGCACGGATTATTAGAATAATTTTTAAATTCTGCGCAAACTGCATTTCAACAAATTATTTTTCTTTAAAAAAAAGAAGAAAAAAGACTAATGCTAGAACATACAATTTTGCAGTACAGATTTCAGAACAGAAAATAACATTACGTTATGAATCCTGCCGATATTCAATGAATAAATATATTCATCAGTTAATACTTAAGAATAAAGGGAAAGCTGTTTAGTGCATAAGAACCTGAAAAGATTATAAGTCCTTTCTTATGTTATACAAACTTATTGATATGGATAAAAAAATTAATCATGATTAAATGGTGCATTGTAATTTTTTACCATCATATAATTTTATTTTCTAAAAATTGGAAGAAAAAAAAACATAATAAATAATTTTTTTCTTTAAAAAAAAAGTGGGTAAAGCATCATAATTTACAAAAAAGGAATTAAGAAATATTTTACCCATGAATTAGTTAGGTTTTGTGAAACTTGTTGTAACACACGCATCCCTGTACCATTAGGTGTTTCTACTTTAGTTTCTAATCGAATTGTGGCAGATTCAATGCTTGGATCGCTGACGTGCAACTGAAATAAATAACACACAGAAACAATTAACTCATTAAACAATTGGAACAGTAGGAAAATACAAAATGTAATAAATAAATTCGGTTAAATATTATATGTGTTTAATATAGTGCAGAAAAAAAAATAACAGTAAATCTGCGAATATATCGCAATGATATACTACGATGATACACTTATATGATATACTACATAAGAATACGAATTTTTTTTAAATTAAATGGATAATAAAATTAATCATTAGTTAGTAACGAACTAAGAAAAATGTTACAAAATGTATAATACTTTAAAATAAGACTCACCTTATAATTTATGAATCCTTCTGAGCCTATGTCAAGTATTATAAATCCTGTAATCGGATCTTTACTTGTATCTACTATTTCAGTGGGCGTGATAACAGCTTCAAACACTATAAAAATGCAATAAATTTATCCACATACATAGAAAATAAATCTTTAATTGTTTTAAACATAACTGCATTTTAAATCTTATGTAATTATTATACGAAGTTCGTTCTCATTCGCACTATTTCAAAGGTGGGAAATAAATGATAACGCAGTGAATATATAACCCAGTGAATATATAAATGATCCTTTGACTCAAGTGAGAACTCATTTACTTCAAAGTAAGAATACACGAATAAAACAAAACATTCAGAAGGGAATAAAGATTTAATCCTTAAATCATGCAGATTTATTAATCAGCATCTTAACATAAATGATGTTTAGAAATAGTAGAGCAGGGGTCTGTCCAGACATTTTGAGAAAGGTCCGTTTTTCGTGAAATTGTGAAAAAATTACTCACATTCTTTCAACCAGGGTCCGTTTTTATGAATTTGTGCAAACAGGGTCCGTTATTGCAAAAACAATATTTTTTTCAAAGAGTTTTTAAATTATAAAGACATACAAGATTATGCTCAACACTGCAAAATTATAATCAAAAAAATTAAATTTTAAAAAATAAACAACAATTGCTGCTTTTAAACTAGAGATACAACATATAAATAGCTGGTATTTAGCCTATACTGCTGAACGCAGAATATTCATTTCGGACGAATAATGAAAGAATCGTCTGCCGAAGACAAAACTTAATTCGTTTACATCCATCTCTCTTGTTTTCTGCGCTGGAAAGGGTTTATTCGATTAACAAAATAACAATGAAGATAAACAAATTTATCTTATCCGATTAAAAGAAAAATAATTTTGTGGAGGGTCCGTTTTTAAGTTAAAATATTTTGTGAAGAGTCCGCTTTTAAGTTAAAATATTTTGTGAAGGGTCCGTTTCTATGAAAAGATATTTTGTGAAGGGTCCGTTAACGGACCCAAATTTCTTCTAAACAGACCCCTGTAGAGTGACTATTGTCTTCAAGATAAAACCGCTTACAAAGCCCTCTGGTAAAAAACTACATAACTATAAGTTCACTAAAGTGTCCAGTCAGCTGTTCAATTAAATTAACAAACGAATGTAATATTGAGCCTCAGCCAGGGATCAATACTTTTTCACGAAATGCTTTTTTTCCAATATTAACACTAAGTAATGAATCAGGAAATAAATTAAAAACTTATTTAACATTAAAATATCAACTGATCTTCTATAAATAAAGAGATATTATATATTATAGTAAAAAAAGACTAAAATAATAAAAAAGAGAAAATTTATCAAAAAAAATGTTTTTATTGTTAAAGAAATTGCATATACGTATCTCACTTTGTTTCGCTGCTAACGCTTACTAAACGGAGGAACAGCGAATTTCTGGATCAATATTAATATCACTTTTTTTTAATTTGATTAATCTAGTTAAAATTATGCAATGTAAACTGTTCATTACTAAAATTTGAATGTTTAATACTGATTCTCAAAAGAATTTTTTAAGGAAAAGTATTTAAAAATATATACTGTTGAAACAAAATCAAATAGATTAATTAATTAGATAGATGAATTAGTTTCAAATCAAATAGAAATCGATTTATACGTCTCGGATATATTTGAGGTATAATTTAACATCTTTTCATGCTTGAGGCGCAACGCAAGGTGAACGTCAAGTAGTAAAGTTATATCTTAAATTAAAAACACACAATAACACGTTTTAAATTATTTTCCAATTATAAACTGATAGACAAGACATTCTTCTCGGTCTCCAAAAGAATGGAAAATTCAAACACATAAGAAATAAATTAGGAATGAAGCAGCAGCACCAACAAAAGCAAAGGCAAAATGTTTTCACATCCTTTTCTTAGCCTCCTATCTGATATTATCTCCAGACTATTAATGAATATTCAGAACCACGCGTTGTGTCAATAAAAGAGAAAAAGCCGATTGACTAATTAGTTGGGACTGGGAGCCGCGTCAATTATCGGCGATATCTTGGACATCGATGGTATAGAGAAGAAGAAAAAAAAGAGAGGGGGGAATAGATCATGATCATCTTTGATTAGAAGCATCAGAGGTTCCCAACCCGGACATAATCGAGAATGAAGGATGTTATGGGATAAACCTACCGTTGCAAGTAACCTTGGGCATGATGCGTCCGCTCTGGAGGCGTTGTCCGTCCTTGGACGATATCCGAAGTTCGAACTTCCCGCTGGACAGACGCTCCTGGAGATGCGGTGCCAGATCCAGTTTGACAGTCGCGCTGTTATAGTGCTGGAAATTAAACATCATGATTTTATACATAATCAAGTTATTTAACTAATATAATTATGTAGTTTTAAAATTGTCAACTAAAAAAAATATTAGGAAAGGGGGGGGGAGCAAGAACTCGATTATCTAAACTGGATAAACTTCGGATAATCGAAATAATATATACATAAGGAATCCATTTGCGCCCAAATGCTAAATAGCATTATCACCCACTCTTTTTCTTAATAAATTATACAAAGTGGTATTTATTTCTAAATCATCATCTGCTTACATTACTAATCGAAATTTTTTTTATTTCATTAGTATATTTTAAATGCAATAAGAGTTAACGAATTCAAACACTATAGGACACTTAAAGAAATCAAAAGTTCGATGAAACAATTAAAATCCCACTAGTAAATCTTTCTAATATAAAAATTAATATATATTTATATGTATAATCAATTGTGAAACTTAAGTAAAAGTAATAAGCCAACTGAAAAGCTATGGAAAAAAAGCGAAAAACTTCAGATTAATTTAATTATACCTCGCAATTCAAGATTTAAAAAAAAATAGCATTAAATAAAATTTTTACTTCAAAACAATTTCCTTAAAACAGCAATAACGAAATTATACATACGGGGTGCACTTTTGGTAACGAAATTAAACTTTCAGATATTGGCAGCAACTTTCCATCCATATCTTCATAGAAAAGGCTAACAATCAATGGCACATCTCGGATATCTAAAAATAAATATAATGTAGATAACGTTTCACTACAAAATTCATTACGATTAGAATCTAAGTTGAAGTTATGTTTAAATATATCAAAATACATCAAAAGTACAAACTAAGGTAAAAAAATATGTTTATAATAAAATTTATCACAGTTAAAAATAAAGTTAAGGTCATGATTAGCAATAATATTCGTCATGGTTGTTAATTTGGAGTTGTTGGTTGTTAATTTTGGTCATCAAGCCTAAGTTGTTATGTTTCGTAACAAAATACAGCAAAGTAAAAAGATGAAGCTGAAAATAAGTTTCGTAATAAAATTTACTCAGATGAAGTTATGTTCTTAAACAATATACCTATAAAAAAACTATGCTAATGTCATGTTTTTTATCTCTTTGACGGAGACGAGACACTCTGTCCCTTTTATGCTTTTTTTTTCTGGTGCTCTAATTCCACGTAAAAATACATTTAGGCATTTTTTTATTATAAAAAACACTCCAATAGTTACTAAAACATCTGTTAGAATATCAGAATTAAATTTCTACTAAAATTTAAAATCCAAAAAAGTAGATAGAATTTTTTTTTTCTTTCTCATTTAAAAGTTCCTCAATAATTAATTTTGGAAATTAAAGAAATTTCAATGATTTTTTAAATGAATTTCAAATTTTGTTTCTCTTAGATCTAAATAATTGCAAATAAGTGCAAATTTGCAAAATTATTGCTCGGAAGTGAGCCGTGTTTGGAGAATTTCGCCCTTCACACTTAAAAGACGCCGGTGTCTCACGTTGTATTTTATATACATAACTTATTGAAAAGCTAAATATAATATTGTTCACTTATTTTGGCCTAAATTAATACAAAATAGTGAAAAAAAAGTGTGAAAAATATGTATAATAAAAATTCTGCTTCAAAGGGTTAATAAAACTCATCACAGCTGAAAACTAAGTTTAAGTTAAGTTTCCGAATAGATTTTTTTTACCGTAATAGCAGATTTTTCAACAAAACAAATGAATAATGCAACTAAATCAAACCTTAAATTCTTAGATATGATTCAGATAATTTTATATTTGAGGACTTTTTAAAAAAAAACTTACCTTCAGCCGTGAATATGCCGTTAAAACCAAGTGATACATGAATACTATCTGTCACTGGGAAAATGTTCGCCATACCACCAGTACCTTGAGTTTCATTCGCCAAATCACCAGATTTTATGCTTGGAAGTAAAAGTGTTCCGTACGCCTCTAAAACAACAAGAACAAACAAATTATACAGGTTCTATTATGAAAATCATAATATATTATTTCACTGATTCGCGTGACACAAATTCTGATTGTCTACTAATTGAAAGGTATGTTCCTAATCAGATAATTATTATTGATAGCAATAAAATTATTTGAGAGTATAAATAATTCAGTTCCGCGAACGCAAAATTAACAGGTATCTGCTGACTATTCTAATAAAATCCTATCAGTGAAGTTTTTGTAGAAAACAAAGACTTTTCTTTGCAAACAGATTAAATAAAGTAATAAAGATGCATTATTTTAAATAATAATTGAAGAATTGTATTAATTATTCAAGTTATTAAAGTTAAGATATAACTTTGTTTCAAAGAATATAGCTCCCAAAAACTTAAATTCCTTTTGGCAGCCACAGTCTCTAAGAATACCGCGGTTTCTTTTAAGGGTTTTCCTTGTTAATTTTTTATTTTTCGTAGGTAACTGTACCTTTTCTTAATTCTACCCCATTTCTGTTTTCATTGTTCACTACTGTCTCCTACTGTTTTCATTATTCAAACATCTCGACCTTTCTTCAGCTTTAACTATGAAACAAATTAATTTTCTTATTTTTAAGTACATAACTATTTAGTTTCATTAATAACTTAGTTTCATATAAGGTCATAGAATCAATGTCCTATGGTACGGTTACAACAGAATATGAATTAATATCGATTAAATGTCTTCTCTAAAAAAATACGAGCAAAGAGCTTGGCATTTTAAAAGAATTTTTTAGGATACGAAAAATTGCTAATTATTTTTAAATCTGTATATGATAACAAAGTGATTGAGTGAACAAAAATAATTTTTTTAAAAAAACGATTTAAGTTATTTTTAAAATAACACAACTAAAAAAATGTTTCCAACAGCTTTCAAGACGCTACAAATGTTTGATTATAGAAAAAACGCTTATCCAAATATTTAAAGAACAAGATTTTAGACTTCTTTTTCTCTTGCAGTGGCTCTCAGAAAAATGAAGAAGATATTTTTTTTTTTCAGTCACTTTCATTTCTGTTATTTTCCCGAATGTTTCTATATTGGAATGTGTTGATGTGTTGAATTATTTCCAACCACTTTGGAAAAACACTTTTGGCTCAAAGACTATTTTTAAAGTTTAAACCAACATCCCGAAACTATTTTCAAACTTTAAATGTTATATGGAAACGAGTTTCTTTGGAATGCTAAAAAAGATAACACACCCTTAAACAAATTGAAATAGTGGAAATCATGAAATGAAGAAAGACGAACATTAACTGGTTTTAGAAACGCGAGCCGAAAATAGTAGAAAAGTGTTTTCTTTTCATAATCGTAATGTCTGTATCCGGATTTCCAGAATAAACAATGCAATAAATTTGAAATAAGAGATTTCAGCTGAAAGCAATGTTTGACTTGATTTTAATGGATACATAAAATATGTTGTTGTAAGTGATAGAACTATTACATATTCAGCTATTCATTTTCTTTTTCTTGTCAACTTAACAAAATAATAATAAAAACTTCAAAAGACTTACAACATTACATACAAATTTCATTTCAATTTTATATTAAAAATTTATAATAACCATTTTCAAGTGGATTAAAAAGAAGCATATAATTTTATATTTATCAGATTTAAAACAAAAAACGTTAAGTCGCATCACTTTTAAACGACATGGGGGGGGGTTTCTCGCTAGCGATAAAAATTTATTGCGTAAATGACGTTTCCTGCGTTTTTTGTTTACTTATTAAAGTTAGTTAAAAATTAAAGATATTTACTCACTTTCAATCAATTTGAGTCACTTTCAATCAATTTATTTTACTTTTTTCTTCATTTTTTTTTGTCTCTATTAATTTATGTCAGAAAGAAGTCGTCATTTAAAATGGCATTTACTTTTGCTTGTTCTATTTAGAAAACAATTGCAATTTGTATTGGTACCAGACTCTAATTGAAATTTGAATTCTCTAGCTAATCGGAAAGTAGTCGAATTTTTGATCTACTTAGCGATAAAATAGCGATATAAATTTTGCTTCTAGCTATCAGGCAACAACTGAAACTTGTTTTTTTCAATATTTCAATATTATTATTTAGATAAAGGTCGAAATTCGGACTAACCATCCTTGTCTTCAAGTGGTAATATGGTGATAAATTAAACGTGCATCGGTGAAGAATAGATCGAAACTTGCATTGATATCAGAAACAGTAATTAGTCCGAAAATTATAGTAGTTTTCTTTTGGACGATTAATTTCCTCGTAAGGATAAAGCGGCAACTACTTTTAGCTGCCACAGAAAAATTTAAATTAGCATTATCGACACGTACAGAAATCCAGTTAAGATTTTAGTACTCTATCTAGTTAGTCTCTCTCTAGTTAGTCGAACAGAGGCTGAAATTTTACCTTTAAACACACAAAAGCGAGTTTATAGAATGTAGTTGTAGAGCCTCCAAATGGTTTTTAACATACAATTGTATAACTACTTCCTAATTTTTCTTGTTGGATTAAAATCTAAAANTTCGAGCCCTGCTCTAGTTAGTCGAACGGAGGCTGAAATTTTACCTTTAAACACACAAAAGCGAGTTTATAGAATGTAGTTGTAGAGCTTCCAAATGGTTTTTAACATACAATTGTATAACTACTTCCTAATTTTTCTTGTTGGATTAAAATCTAAAAATATATGCTGTATTAAAAATAATTAGCAAAGCTAATTAACATTAATTGATATTAATTATGCTGCATGATATAATTATACAATCAATTTGTGCTGCATTACAAATTATTAACAAAGCAAAAACACTTTGTACTGTAACTGTCCGTTATTGAGCTTCAAAATTTCTAACAGTTCATACAGTGGGTCATTTCGTTTTGACTGTCCTACAACCCATTAGAGATTAAAAATAAAAATCCAAATTTTAATTTTTGTGATATTTACCACCTACTATGGATAAATAATAATGGATATTCTTTATTTCAGATAGAACAAGCAGGGGTCTGTCCAAACATTTTGTGATAGGCCCGTTTTTAAAAAATTGTGAAAAAATTACTCGTAATTTGTGAATATAAAATAAACGTTAAGTCACATTCTTTCAACCAGGGTCCGTTATTGCAAAAAAAACTTTTTCAAGGAGTTTTAAATTGTAAAGTTTAAGATTATACTCAACACTGTAAATTTATAATTAAAAAAATTAAAATTTAAAAAATAAACAGTAATTGCAGCTACTAAATTAGCGATGCAACAAATAAATATTTGGTATTTAGCCTATACTGCCGAATGCAGAATATTCATTTCGGACGAATAAAGGAAGAAGCGTCAGCAGAAGACAAAATTTAGTTCATTTACATCCGTCTTTCTTGTTTTCTGCCCGGGGAAGGGTTTATTTGATTAACAAAACAATAATGAAGATAAACAAATTTGTGAAGGGTCCGATTAAAAGAAAAATCGTTTTGTAAAGGGTCCGTTTTTAAGTTAAAATATTTTGTGAAGGGTTCGTTTTTATGAAAAGATATTTTGTGAAGGGTCCGTTAACGGCCCCAAATTTCTTCTAAACGGACCCCTGACAAGTAATTTGTAAAACCATTCAGGATGGTTCAATTTGTGAAAATATTAAGATTCTTTAAATTGGATTTTTGCCATAAGAATTGTCGAAAATATTCATATCTTTATTGCTAACTATTAATTACCTAAGTTCTGACCAACATAATTTTAAATTTTTTAATATCCGGATTTTAGAATTAGAATTTCTCTAAACAGCAACAATTACTTGAGAGAAAGAGCTGAACTTAAATATATTATAAATCATTTTCATTTAAAACACAGAGGCATACCAGGATTTGCCATGCTCATCATAAAAACAAGCATAACTGCGTAGTGCGGTTTACGCTTTCCCTTAGAGTCATTTGTTACGTAAGGTGCAACCCCGTAGATTCCCAAGCTTTTCGAAAGAACAGGAGAGGGAGAAAAAAAAGCAAAAGGTAAATAGATGTGTTACAAAAAGATGTATGTCACCTCCCAAATAACGTGCTACCGTCGAACCGTGAGCATGAACCCTGCAGACAGCGTGGTACCTTCAACCTCTAATAAAAAAGGCAATTTAAAAAAAAGAATCTGCGCGTAAACTACCGATTTTAAGAGCGTGAACTGCTCTTCTGAGCAGCTGTTGGTTCATCTTTATCACGAAGACAGTTTCTGGAGAAAAACGGCACACGAACCCAGACGACACGACAGACAAGACAGCTCCTCCAGTTATTTTGGTCCGCGAACCCTCCGATGACAAATATCGAAGATCTCCCTATGCCCCTGCCCATACATCCATTTTTTTCCCTCCAGTCGCAATACGCAGAAGGTTTATTTTGCAGTTTTGAGTTGGTAGAGTTAAGAATCTTTACGCTACATCTACACACTTCACGCTCTTTTTAATACAAGTTGAGATAACTTTTAATTCGCTGAAGCGCATTTCAAACTAACAATAAGTATGAGGATGCGTGCTGACGGAGATTATCTAGTGTTGGGCATTAGGACTGTTCAACTCTAGATCAAGGGGTCCAAGATCTGGAAAATTTCAGTTTTATGGTAACAAATCAACCTACATATCTTATTTCTGTACTCTTAATAAAATCTAGTACTATTTAAAAAAAAAAAAAAAGAAGGATCCTTCACAAAAATTAAGACAGTTTAAAACAAGCATCCAATAGATCTAGTAGTCTAATTACATTGAGAGATTACAGATTTAACTACAGATTTATCGACACGATAGACAAGAATCGTAAGCATCTTATTATCTAAGCAAGGGATTGTTTCTCCTAGAATGAAAGCGTTGAAAATGCATATTATCTTGAAGGTGAATATGTCAAAAGTAAAGAAAAAAAATGTTTGTTATTACTCCTGCCCTCCCAAAGATAGGCTCATTAGACTTTTACAGCGTTTTTATTCTTTATTCCCTAAAAAATAATAATTTGAGCTCACTAAAATGGAATACATTTTCAACTCACTTTGACAAGGAATCTAAAATTATTAAGGGTGGTATTTACGAAATACTCCACACTTGTCCAATTTCATTTTTAAAAAAATATTACTTCTATTACCAATTTAAAGAAACATCAAACACGCGAAAAATACTCAAAAGATCCTTCAAAAAAAAAAAAAAAAAAAATAATGCAGAATTTGATCGTTTATAAAAGGTTTGATTGATCGATTGTGGCCAATATTTTTCAGTTATGTTTCATGAAGTGATTATTTACTTTTTGTCAGTTATTTAGGATTAAGAATTACTCATAGAAAATACTTCAAAATCAATTTATTTAAATTTGGGTAGTTGAATCGCACCTAAATTCAAGCTAGTGTTCCACGGAAGGTTCCGAGAAAAAGTTATAGGGGTTCCGAGAGTTGGGACTTTTCTTAAACAGTTAGTTTTAACATTTTTGAGACCTATAATTACATTTATATCCAATTAATTATCTGGTATTTACTTAATATTTCGATTACTTTTACGAAATCATAAAATAAGGGGCCAATTAAAAAAAATTAAAGGGTTTTTTTTTCTATTGATTGAATTATATAAAATACAGGCTTTAAAATTATTGCAATAGATTCCCATCAAGCTATTTAAATTAGAATAAAATAATCTAATTCGCTAATAAAGAAAAATACTTTCTTGATAACCACTTTCAATGTTTATCGTAGTTATTTTTTGTTATCACTCAAACGAAAAGCAGAATTCGTCTCGTTTCATTCATGTTTCAGTTTATACATATACACCAAAAACCAATTCCTAACTGAACTTCAACTGTAAGACATTTTAAATATCAGAAACAGTAATTAGTCCNGTCGAAAGATGGTTAACCATTCAGGGTTCCATAGCCGAAAAAAATTCTCAACCGCTGCCCTAGAACACAATCCCCATAAATTTTAAGAAAAGTCTCACCTGTATTTATAGAATTGTGTTTCATAATTCTCCCTCCAACAATTCCATCAGCATGTGAGCTAGTTACCAATATAAAGATAAGTTTCTCTTTTTGAAGCAATCGACGATAGACTTTGGGAACTCTTCTCCAAACACCACAAACCTATAAAGGAATTAAAATAGGCCATTAATTTTAAAAAAAAGGATTAAAAAAACTTACGAATGTATTATTCATTTAAATTTTATCATCGTCGACGAAAGGTTTATTGAAGTAATGAATTTGAGGTAATGACTAACACTTCCATGCTCTTTCCTTTTTAACACAACTCAAGGTCAAGTATTATGGCAACTTGAGTTGTGATATTATAATTTAAACTTAAGTCTCATTTGTGGTACTTGGGAGAGGAGAATATCTTCTATAGTCAATCCAATAGCAACTTCACAACAATCCATTGATGTTGATTTAGTTTCTTGATATACTGGTGCTTCGAATTAGTGGCTAAATTTTCTTAATTTCTATCCCTGTGGTGAACTGTTTGGTTATTCAACCTTAAAGAGTCATTACTTGCTCACACTAAAATTCCACAATTATGATCGGAGGGAAGATGGTGCTAATATTCATCCAGCCTCCGCACCACGCTTCTCAACCCGTTAACTATGCATTTTACAGATAATTAATTTTTGAATCTTTTGCTTGAAACCATTGCGATTTTTACATAAAAAAGAGTAATTGGATTATATATTGATATATTCTATTACAAAATTTATTCCATTAGTTACATAAATTCCAAAAAAAAGAATCATAATCAGATACATCTAAAAATACTAACATACTTTTGATCCTTGAACATGGTGGGGTGCAATGGGAATTTCATGTTCTTCCAATATGTTTCCTTCTTCATTTGTAAAGCGAACTGACGCAGGGCGTGGAATTCTGTAAAATTAACTCCCTTTAACATGCAAATAATTTTGCAAAACCAAGAATTTTAGAACAGAAAATACATTAAAACATTAATTATAAAAATGAAATGGTATAGTTAATAATTGATAAATTAAAAATTATACAACACTAAAATTTTATACTTCATTATAAAATGTTAAAATCAAAATTGACTACTTGGAATTAATGTTCTTGTATTTGGTACTTAGAAATAAATCTTGTCTTTTTAGCATCTTTCATTCGAACCACTAAAAATGACTGATCACAATTTTTTGAAATTTGAGTTTATGTTCTTTTGCTTTTTTGCATAAGGAAAGAAGACTAATTCACAGAATAACTTGTTGGCAGATGATATTTCCTTGCTTTTTTTTTGTTTCTTGTTTGTATCAAATAGTTTTTTTCTGTTGTTCTTAGAATTAATTGTTTGAGAAAAAGAAAAAAAAATCGCAAATTAGTAGAAAACGACAACATTTCATAACTCTTGGTAGTAAAGGTAAGAAAAAGTATTTCAAACAGGAAAAGAACCGCAATTTTTTCTTATCATTTATAAAACCATAATCTTTACAATGTAATTGTAATAATTATGGTAAAATTTGTCACCTCAGTAACCATAATAAGAAAGTTAAGAAAATACACGTGGAAAGTGTGCCTTGTAGAAGAATTCATCAAAGCATGCGTTAACTTCGATTCAACTTACCCTCTGTAATTTATGGTATAATGAAGATCTCGTTTAGTAAAAACAAAATAACCACGTGCTGCTCCAGCAACTGTTGCTCGTGATACTGCTTCTCCAGAAACCGATACTCGTGGAACTAATATCTTTCCAGTCAATAGAGCCGTATATTCTGGAAAAATAAAAATTATGACTTTTAATATTCGTTGCAAAGTAAATAATGCAAGAACAAAAAATTTTAACTGACAATTATTATATTTGGGGAAACAAATATATTATACAGACCAGAATTTAAAATCATTTTATGATAAAGGCATAGTGTTACTATTTTAAAATCATTAGATTGCAAATTTATTTAATAACATACATTTACGTTCATAAAATATCATGCAAAACTGTATTTAGCTACCTCATGCAATTAAAATAATTAATACAAAATAACAATTACAAATATAAAAATTGGAAATAACATAGGACATGTTTCAAGCACTCAAAAACAAGTGCCCATTTTTGAGCGCTTAAAACGCTGTTATTTTCTAACCTTCTTCCTTTTTGAAGCGAATGAGGTTTTTAATGAAGAACATCTTACCGATTAACATCTTAAGAGTAATCCGAGTAACATCTTACCATCTTAAAAATAAGTGCCCATTTTTGAGCGCTTAAAACATGTTTGCTGTTATTTTCCAACTTGTACATTTTTGAAACGAATGAGATTTTTAATGAAGTAACATCTTACCGATTCAATTTTTTGGGATTATTATTGCTAAAGAATTTATTAGACAAAAAATAATTTGCGAGTTTTTCTAGCAAACAGAAATTATATAAGAAATTGGAAAGAAAAAAAAGTTATTGGATAAAGTTGCTACGGAAATAGAGTTCAAATTTTATCGCACGTGAATTAAAAACTAAATATGTATTAATAAAATAAAATAAAAATTTTTGGGATCTTTTAGTTGGATAATTCTTAATTTTGATGCAACAGATAATCTTGATAATATTGATGGTTAAAGAAATTAAAATTATTACGGTACAAAGGTGGGGGTGGTGAACGAAGCGAGAAGGGGCGGCGTCCTCTAATTGTCAATAAAAAAATAATACTATTGCTGTTACACTGCGAGGAGATGATAAAACAAATTAAAACCACCATGAATGGAATCGTGTCTTGAAGTATGATGACCACCCTACAGCGAGCAACTTTATGACCTTGTCACACCACGAGTAAAAGTTCCATGAAATCATTATTATTTTTAACAATATATTGAGTTATGTTATTATTTCTAAAACATTTCTTCTTTATGCAAATTTCTCTTCGTTTTTCTTGATTCAACTCTTGAAATTATGTTATTGTTATTCTATGTCCAAGACGCTTAAGAAAACTGTCTGCTGAGGCGTGGTCAGAAAGTATCGCCAACTGGCGCCTGCAGACTTTTCTTTTACGATCTTGCGAGAAGAGTCAATAAAATCTAATCTAGTTATGTAAAAAAGAAACATACATCAAATATGTTCCTTCCCCCTTTTCTTCCCTTTTGAGAGCGTATTTCCTTTTGGAAAAAAATTGAAGAGAACGCTATTTCGTGCAAATAACGAAATCTTTAAATAATTAAAATTTCAATTATGTACAACAATAATAAATACCTTCTCAATTAATATATACTTTAAAGTAGTTAAAAATAAAAATAAGCTTTTTAAGAATATTAC
The DNA here is from genome assembly GCF_043381705.1 of Parasteatoda tepidariorum. NCBI lineage: Eukaryota > Metazoa > Arthropoda > Arachnida > Araneae > Theridiidae > Parasteatoda > Parasteatoda tepidariorum. The sequence continues at coordinate 59,967,537 of NC_092204.1, forward strand.
GGATCAACAGCTTACTACACACGGATAGCAATAATTTTAAGTTTTTAAATTTTAAAAAAATTATTGTACTTACCGCGTACAACTTTTAATAAATAATTAAGTAAAATTAATTCGTATAATATAAAATACGATAAATAACAAAAATATTCATATATTAATGAGTATTTATGCTATATTTATAACTTAATCAATCAAAAATATAGTCATTTACTTATAATAATTAACTGTTATATAATGAATAGTCGTGACTAAGACACTTAAAAAATTCAAGACAATTTTCTCATTCAATTTTACGCAGATAAAAATTTGAACAGTTTCAGCACCAATATGTTAATCAATTTAATACTAATTAAGTCTATCTATCAATTTATTCCAACGCATAATAAATTATGTATGCACATTTTTAGATATTGTTTTTCGCGCAATAAACTAATGAAAGTAAATGACCCCTTATGACCGTTTTAATATCAAAATTTTAGATTGTTTTAAAAAGAAAACACCGATAGAACAAACAAAAATAAATAGAACACTGAAGAAGAAACAGGATCTATGCGAAACAATTAGTCATGTCTCTAAATAGAATACAGGTAACAATGTTATCAACTCTGAATTTAGATATTAAATAATCATAAATAGAACAATCTCTTATGGCATATCCATCTGCGTTATGGTATTCATCCAAGGCCGGAAAGACTTGAATTAGGCGTGATTAATCATTCAAGGAAAAAAATCAAAATTTAATGTTGTTGTTTTCCAATGTTTAAGTTTTATAAAAATGTTTTAATATTTTTTATAAAAATAAGTGCTGCAACTATCTCAGAAATGTTTTACAGCTAACAAACTTTCCGTAGAAAGGAAGAACATTATGATACCAAAAAAATACCTTCACATGCCTTTTATTTTGTACTTAAAAATTAGGGGGGAAAATATTATAAATCGCATAATTTATAAAATCGTTTCATACTAAGAACAAAAAAAAATACTTTCAGATATCTCATTTTTGTTCTAAAATGAAAATTATAAATATAAAACTATTTTTAAAATGAGGCGTTTGATACTTGGAGCAACAAAATATTATGTAACATAAAAAATTACTTGATGCATCTTAATCTATTCTACAATAAAAATTAGAAATAGAATATACCAAAAATACTACAGTTATGAAATTATTTAATATTTAGAACTCAGTATAGCCTCGATACGCTTTATTTTATGCTAAGATAAAAGTTAAAAACATAAAATTATCTTTTAAACGTCAATTTAATAGAATCGTTTGATATTTAGAACTTTAGAACAAGATGTTTAAATATAATGACTTTATATATCGACTTTTTCTTACAATAATATTTTTTTCTAATGTCATGGAACGGAAATAAGTTTGTAACAAGTTAATTGATCATCAATAAATATCAGAAATAGAGAGGAATTGAAAATTTAGAAAAAAAAAAGTCTTTTGGGTCAAACAGTTCTATGAATGGCCTAATCTTAGAATCTCTTGATTAAAATAACGGTGTCCCTTTTCTCAGATTAAAATATTTTAAAAGACATTCCATAAAGACAAATTCAAGTTAACATTTTGTTGTAGCTCTTAAGTTGCACAAAATATGGTAATTAATTTGACCATATATCTGATAGATTATATAAAGATAAGAATTTTTTATAAATTCGCATTAGAAGACAGCAGCCTAAAAGGTGAATAGGCACAAAACGTTATTTCAGTTCCAAATTATAAATAAAGTCACGGGCTGTTTACTCTGTTTCAGCGAAAAATAAAAGAATTAACAGAACGATTTGGCATTATTTTCCGAAGCTATCTTATAATCTTCTAAAGAATCTTTGAAGAATGAAAAGCCAATGTCAGACGCAAGAAAGTTTGCCAAGAAGATATTTGAAGTTCAGCCAATCCTCATCACTATTTAGTGTTACACGGTAGTGTTTAAGTTAAATTCGAGAAGCAAGGGCTGAAAAGCGTTAACAAACGCATCACCAAAAGAAGTAAATAACATTTAATTTCTAAAAAGGAAACCCCATTTGTCAAGACTGACTGATAAATTTTCTGCAAGGGTTCTATATATTCATTCGCTTCTAAATCTCAACCCTTTGCTACCACTTTTATGGATAATTGTCTTACTGGTCGGAATTAATTTCGTTAAATGAACATAATATGCAGAATGATATAGTAAAAAATAATTATTTNATTTAAAAAATTAAATTTTAAAAAATAAGCAGCAATTGCTGCTACTAAATTAGAGATACAACATACAAATATCTGGTATTTATAGTTTATACTGCTGAACGCAGAATATTCATTTCGGACGTATAAAGGAAGAAGCTTCTGCTGAAGACAAAACTTAGTTGGTTTGCATTTGTTTCTCTTCCCCTCCCCCTTCCTGGGAAGGGTTTATTCAATTAACAAAACAATAACGAAGATAAACAAATTTGTGAATGGTCCAATTATAAGATAAATTATTTTGTGAAGGGTCCGTTTTTAAGTTAAAATATTTCGTGAAGGGTCCGTTTTTATGAAAAGATATTTCGTGAAGGGTCCGTTAACAGACCCAAATTTCTTCTAAACAGACTCCTGAATATGTACTTTAAAGTAGATAAAAATAAAAATAAGCTATTTAAGAATATTACGGATTAACAACTTACTACACGCGGATAGCAGTAATTTTCAGTTCGTAAATTTAAAAAAAAGTTATTGTACATTCCACGTACAAGTTTTAATAAATAATTCAGTAAAATTAATTCGTGTAATATAAAATACGATAAAAAACAAAAATATTCATACATTAATGAGTATTTATGTTATATTTATAACTTAGTCAATCAAAAGTATAATCATTTACTTATAATAATTAACTATAATATAATGAATTGTCGTGACTAAGAAACTTATAAAATTCAAGACAATTTACAAGTTTCAAATAATTTTTTCATTGAATTTTATGCAGATAAAAATTTAAACAGCTTCAGCACCAGTATGTTAATCAATTCAATACTAATTAAGTCTATCAATTAATTCCAACACATAATAAATTATGTATGCGCATTTTTAGATATTGTTTTTCGCGCAATAAACTAATGAAAGTAAATGACCTTATGACCGTTTTAATACCAAAATTTTAGATTTTTTTTAAAAAGAAAACACCGATACAACAAACAAAAATAAATAGAACACTGAAGAAGAAACAGGATCTATGCGAAACAATTAGTCATGTCTCTAAATAGAATACAGGTAACAATGTTATCAACTCTGAATTTAGATATTAAATAATCATAAATAGAACAATCTCTTATGGCATATCTCCATCTGCGTTATGGTATTCATTCAAGGCCGGAAAGACTTGAATAAGGCGTGATTGATCATTCAAGGAAAGAAATCAAAATTTAATGTTGTTGTTTTCCAATGTTTAAGTTTAATAAAAATGTTTTTATATTTTTCATAAAAATAAGTGCTGCAACTATCTCAGGAATGTTTTACAGCTAACGAACTTTCCGTACATTATGATACCAAAAAAATGCCTTCACATGTCTTTTTTAAACTCCAATTTAATAGAATCGTTTGACATTTAGAACTGTAGAGCAAGATGTTTAAATATAATGACTTTTTGTATAGAATTTTTCATACAATAATTATTTTTTCTGATGCCATGCAATACTGGAAATAAGTTTGTAGCAAGTCAATTAATCATCAATAAATATCAGAAATGGAGAGGAATTGAAGATTTAAAAAAAAAGTATTTTTGATCAAACGGTTCTTTGAATGGCCTAATTTTAGAATCTCTTTATTAAAATAACGGTGTCCTTTTTTTCAGATTAAAATATTTTAAAGGACATTCCATAAAGACAAATTTAAGTTAACATTTTGTTGTAGCTCTTAAGTTGCACAAAATATGGTAATTAATTTGACCATATATCTGATAGATTATATAAACATAAGAATTTTTTATAAATTCACATTAGAAGCCTAAAAGGTGAATAGGCACAAAACGTTATTTCAGTTCCAAATTATAAATAAAGTCACGGGCTGTTTACTCTGTTTCAGCGAAAAATAAAAGAATTAGCAGAACGATTTGGCATTATTTTCCGAAGCTATCTTATAATCTTCTAAAGAATCTTTGAAGAATGAAAAGCCAATGTCAGACGCAAGAAAGTTTGCCAAGAAGATATTTGAAGTTCAGCCAATCCTCATCACTATTTAGTGTTACACGGTAGTGTTTAAGTTAAATTCGAGAAGCAAGGGCTGAAAAGCGTTAACAAACGCATCACCAAAAGAAGTAAATAACATTTAATTTCTAAAAAGGAAACCCCATTTGTCAAGACTGACTGATAAATTTTCTGCAAGGGTTCTATATATTCATTCGCTTCTAAATCTCAACCCTTTGCTACCACTTTTATGGATAATTGTCTTACTGGTCGGAATTAATTTCGTTAAATGAACATAATATGCAGAATGATATAGTAAAAAATAATTATTTTATTGGATGGAAAAACTTAAATATACGTAAATACAATTTGTAAAATATTATTTTGAATTTTTTATATCCCCAATGCTTATAGGCTTAAGTGAACAGCATTGTATTCAATGTTATAAAACCTACCTGGTTCTTAGCTATGGTGGCGAAGAACAGACATATGATTCCCTGGACCGGTAAAAAAGCTTCGGTGGATGAAAGAAGGTATGCAACAGTAAATAGTTAAAGATAGAAGTTGAAAATGTGACAATAACTTAAAATTACAACCGGGATGGCTCTGAGTTCGAATCCCAGCAATTAGTGGCTAATTCGTATACTTCTATCATTGTCATAGACATCTGGAGCAGACAGATTATAGATCAAGTACATTTATAGTCTTCTTGTTGGTGAACTAACCACTTAGAGGTTTACCTTTTCCGTGCAAAGCGAATGCGAATTAATTTCATGAAAAAATAATATCTCCACGAAAGCTAATTTCTCCAAATATTTGAATGTGCTGTTGTTAAGTTTCTTCTCCCATTTTTAGTTGAGATTCCTTCTCTTCGTGATTGGGTTGAAAAATGCAACGGTTTTATAATTAAACATCATTAACTGCTAATCTCATCTGGATCTTCTGTTCAACGCTGGTGACAAAATAAAAAACTAGTAGGGTCTTTTTTTCGCATGTGGTATATAAAAACATATTAAGGCCTGTAGTAGATCAAGCTTATTTATGTATAATTCAAGCATTGGTAAGTTATAGCTATAAAGCACTACACAAGGGAGAAAAGTATGACAGTTGTATAAAATAATTGTTCTGGTAAAAACAATTGCTCTCTAGACAACAGCAAGTAATATTCTACATACCTTTCAGAATTTTATCTTCATCTTCTGATTCTAGCTTCCGGGTCGCTATATCTTCTTCCAAATCAGCATAGTCTGAAAAAAATTACGAGTTTATCTCATATTTGTTACTCAATATCATTGAATCGAATAAAATAATAGATTTTTCCTCCAAGTAAAAGTGTATTTACTACCAGAAAAGAAATTGTAAACCACACAACAATTAAGAAAAAATATTTTATGTTACAACTTTTTTAAAAAAGGTTTAACAACAAATTTTTAAATCCAGTGCTTGTAGGTAAATAATTACTAAAATCATTTTTTTTTTTAACAATCCAAGTGGTAGAAATAGGGATTCGTCATTTTTATTCAAAATATCGAAAATTTCTAAGAGGGAACAACTTTTGGGAAATAATTTACGAAATGTTAACTAAAAATATATTTCAATTTCGTCGAGTCAATTTATTTAAAAAAATTTTAAGAATCTTTCATAGTATAATTTTCGTTAATTAAGTATAGCAATAAGAAATTAAAAAAAATTGTAGAGATAAGAAGTATTAAAAATAATTGGAATGTAGTAGAATTTATGCAACGTTTGCACTTTAATATTAGGAAGTGCCTTAGATCGAATACGCAAGATAATTTTTTTTTTTGGTACAGCAAACATGGAAGAAAAAAAAGAGTTTTCGGCACAAATATGCTTACATATCTATAAAAGCTTACAATGAAAGTTGCATTTACTTTTTCGATAACGTAACTCAAAAGCTTTTAAATAAGCCACTCAGTTTTGAGCTTGTATAAAAACAATTATTCTTCCATTTATTTAGTTAGTTACTTTGAATAAAAGTGCAAAAATAAACCTAAGATTTTTTGATACGTAAAAAGTTAACAATTGCATCAAAATAGATTTATAAATTTCTGAGATATTATAGCCAGAAATTCATTATTTTCGTTATAGAATTAGTGTAAAAAAGGACCAACTAACATGCGTTCTCATAATACTAACTGAGTAAATTAATTTTTATTTATTTATTTTCTTAAGTCTCCCTCTTCACCACTATCAACAAGATTAAACTCTTGCATTATCCCCTGTTCCAACGCAATTTTAAACCCTACTGTTCTATGAAAAAATTAATAGCTAAAATATTACAAAACAATATATTTGAATTTTATTAACGTCCCTTATAACACTAAAAAATAAACTTAGAAATGTCAATCTGGAAAACAGAGAACCAGGAATTTCACATTTCAAAATTTTAAATAAAATTTACTAAAATACATCACATTAATAAAAATATAACTTCTAACCAATTCTAGTAAAATAAGGTAGATTTTCATAATTCGCATGATACAGATCTTGAAAAAAAATATAANTAGCAAGTCAATTAATCATCAATAAATATCAGAAATGGAGAGGAATTGAAGATTTAAAAAAAAAGTATTTTTGATCAAACGGTTCTTTGAATGGCCTAATTTTAGAATCTCTTTATTAAAATAACGGTGTCCTTTTTTTCAGATTAAAATATTTTAAAGGACATTCCATAAAGACAAATTTAAGTTAACATTTTGTTGTAGCTCTTAAGTTGCACAAAATATGGTAATTAATTTGACCATATATCTGATAGATTATATAAACATAAGAATTTTTTATAAATTCACATTAGAAGCCTAAAAGGTGAATAGGCACAAAACGTTATTTCAGTTCCAAATTATAAATAAAGTCACGGGCTGTTTACTCTGTTTCAGCGAAAAATAAAAGAATTAGCAGAACGATTTGGCATTATTTTCCGAAGCTATCTTATAATCTTCTAAAGAATCTTTGAAGAATGAAAAGCCAATGTCAGACGCAAGAAAGTTTGCCAAGAAGATATTTGAAGTTCAGCCAATCCTCATCACTATTTAGTGTTACACGGTAGTGTTTAAGTTAAATTCGAGAAGCAAGGGCTGAAAAGCGTTAACAAACGCATCACCAAAAGAAGTAAATAACATTTAATTTCTAAAAAGGAAACCCCATTTGTCAAGACTGACTGATAAATTTTCTGCAAGGGTTCTATATATTCATTCGCTTCTAAATCTCAACCCTTTGCTACCACTTTTATGGATAATTGTCTTACTGGTCGGAATTAATTTCGTTAAATGAACATAATATGCAGAATGATATAGTAAAAAATAATTATTTTATTGGATGGAAAAACTTAAATATACGTAAATACAATTTGTAAAATATTATTTTGAATTTTTTATATCCCCAATGCTTATAGGCTTAAGTGAACAGCATTGTATTCAATGTTATAAAACCTACCTGGTTCTTAGCTATGGTGGCGAAGAACAGACATATGATTCCCTGGACCGGTAAAAAAGCTTCGGTGGATGAAAGAAGGTATGCAACAGTAAATAGTTAAAGATAGAAGTTGAAAATGTGACAATAACTTAAAATTACAACCGGGATGGCTCTGAGTTCGAATCCCAGCAATTAGTGGCTAATTCGTATACTTCTATCATTGTCATAGACATCTGGAGCAGACAGATTATAGATCAAGTACATTTATAGTCTTCTTGTTGGTGAACTAACCACTTAGAGGTTTACCTTTTCCGTGCAAAGCGAATGCGAATTAATTTCATGAAAAAATAATATCTCCACGAAAGCTAATTTCTCCAAATATTTGAATGTGCTGTTGTTAAGTTTCTTCTCCCATTTTTAGTTGAGATTCCTTCTCTTCGTGATTGGGTTGAAAAATGCAACGGTTTTATAATTAAACATCATTAACTGCTAATCTCATCTGGATCTTCTGTTCAACGCTGGTGACAAAATAAAAAACTAGTAGGGTCTTTTTTTCGCATGTGGTATATAAAAACATATTAAGGCCTGTAGTAGATCAAGCTTATTTATGTATAATTCAAGCATTGGTAAGTTATAGCTATAAAGCACTACACAAGGGAGAAAAGTATGACAGTTGTATAAAATAATTGTTCTGGTAAAAACAATTGCTCTCTAGACAACAGCAAGTAATATTCTACATACCTTTCAGAATTTTATCTTCATCTTCTGATTCTAGCTTCCGGGTCGCTATATCTTCTTCCAAATCAGCATAGTCTGAAAAAAATTACGAGTTTATCTCATATTTGTTACTCAATATCATTGAATCGAATAAAATAATAGATTTTTCCTCCAAGTAAAAGTGTATTTACTACCAGAAAAGAAATTGTAAACCACACAACAATTAAGAAAAAATATTTTATGTTACAACTTTTTTAAAAAAGGTTTAACAACAAATTTTTAAATCCAGTGCTTGTAGGTAAATAATTACTAAAATCATTTTTTTTTTTAACAATCCAAGTGGTAGAAATAGGGATTCGTCATTTTTATTCAAAATATCGAAAATTTCTAAGAGGGAACAACTTTTGGGAAATAATTTACGAAATGTTAACTAAAAATATATTTCAATTTCGTCGAGTCAATTTATTTAAAAAAATTTTAAGAATCTTTCATAGTATAATTTTCGTTAATTAAGTATAGCAATAAGAAATTAAAAAAAATTGTAGAGATAAGAAGTATTAAAAATAATTGGAATGTAGTAGAATTTATGCAACGTTTGCACTTTAATATTAGGAAGTGCCTTAGATCGAATACGCAAGATAATTTTTTTTTTTGGTACAGCAAACATGGAAGAAAAAAAAGAGTTTTCGGCACAAATATGCTTACATATCTATAAAAGCTTACANTTTTTTTTTGCAATAACGGACCCTATTTGCACAAATTCATAAAAGCGGACCCTGCTTGAAAGAATGTGACTAATTTTTTCACAATTTTACGAAAAACGGACCTTTCACAAAATGTCTGGACAGACCCCTGATTTTAAAAAAAAAATGTGAAGTATCTTTCATAGTATAATTTTCGTTAATTAAGTATAGCAATAAGAAATTTAAAAAAAAAGCTGTAGAGATAAGAAATATTAGAAATAGTTGGAATGTAGTAGAATTTATGCGACGTTTGCAATTTAATATTAGGAAGTGCCTTAGATCGAATAAGCAAGATAATTTTTTTTTTGGTACAGTAAACAAGGAAAGAAAAAAAATTATTTTCGGCACAAATATGCTTAGATATCTATAAAAGCTTACAATGAAAGTTGTAATTACTTTTTCGATAATATAACTCAAAATCTTTTAAATAAGCCACTTAGTATTGAGCTTGCATAAAAACTATTATTCTTTCATTTATTTAGTTAGTTACTTTGAATAAAAGGGCAAAAATAAACATGAGATTTTTTTATATGAAAAAAGTTAACAATTGCATTAAAATAAATTTATAAATTTCTGAAATATTATTGCCAGAAATTTATTATTTTCTTTATAGAATTAGTTTAAAAAAATGACCACCTAAAATGCGTTCCCATTATACAAACTGAGTAAATTAATTTTTACTTATTTATTTTTTTAAGTCTCCCTCTTCACCACTATCAACAAGATAAAAAAACTCTTGCATTACTCCCTGTTCCAACTCAATTTTAAACCCTTCTGTTCTTCGAAAATATTAATAGATAAAATATTGCAAAACAATACATTTGAATTTTATTAACGTCCCTTAATAACAAATTTAGAAATGTCAATTTGGAAAACATAGAACCATAAATTTCACATTTTAAATAAAATTTACTAAAATACATCACATCAATAAAAATATAACTTCGAACCAATTCTAGTAAAATAAGGTAGGTTTTCATAATCGCATGATACAGATCTTGGAAAAAAATATAAGCTCACCCCAAAAAGAATTTATTTATAAAGATTGCAAGTACAATCTGATTGAAAAGGGGATAAAATTTTGTTAAACCGCACACCTCAAACAAATACCATGTGGAAAACGGAAATCCTTGAAGGTAAAAAAAAAAAAAAAAAAAAAAAAAAAAAAAGATATCATAAACTATAATCCGGATCAGCTTTCTTCAAAATTCCCTGCTATTTACCTTTTATACAAAGCGTAAGTACAAAAAGAAATGCATTTTAAATGCCATAAATAGAACGATAATAACGACCATGAAAAGCTAGAAACATGCACAAGTCTATGCAGCCTCAACAATGGTTAAAGGAAAGGAAATGCTTTTTCAGAGAAAAGGAAAATATCACATAAATAGACGGTGAGAAAACTCGAAGTCACAAACAATATAAAAGAATTTTTTTTTCCCTTTCCAAAGCCAGGTTTTCATCGTTGCAAAGCTCTTTAAAAATAAATCCCAACGTACAAAATACTGATAGTTATAGAGAGGTCACGTGTACAAAAATGTTCTTTTTCCACTGAAGTAAGTTAAACCACAATCTACATATTTCTTCTATGGGTGGATTATCCAATGAATAGAATAATAATATAATAGTATCCCCCACCATTTTTTTATTTTAATTTATGCCGGATGTAGGGGTATTTGGAAAGTGTTTAATACCACCTAAGAAAGGTAAGCTATCGAAAATGCAAAGAAAGGCGAATAAGACCACCGAAGAGGCTTTAATAATGCCCTTTCAAACATAAACAACGCGGAGGACAATGATTGATCCATACAAAACTGAATATTTAACATGAACGCATAATTTTATGCTTCCTAAGCATTAGTAAAATTCCCAAATAAGCTTGAAGAATATTAATTTTAGTGAAAAATATACTATTTTTTAAAGCTGCTGTCAGTTTCTAACTGTAAAAGGTTATTCATAACTGCGACAGATTTAGTTATGCCAATTTTTAATCAGCGCGCTCTGATAAGATAATTATGAAAACGAAGAAAAGACACAGTTCTGTAAAAATAAACAAAGTTTGCGTTCTAATTTATTAATATCTGAAAAGTAACACAGACGTTGCATTGTTTGGACTCGAAAAAATATAAAAAAAATGGAAATGATTAAGCAATTTTAAAAATCTTCATTTAGGAGGGGGGGGGGGAATATTTTCACTTCAACTTCAAATATTTTACTTTCATATTTTTTCTTCGAAACCTGGTTATATATGACACCATTTAATTTGATAATTCTTATTCCATCTAATCTAATTTTAAAAAAAATTATATCGGAGCATGTACATTTTCTTATACCAAAATTAAAATGTAGGAAAAAAATTTCAATAACTTTTGCTGCATTTACATAGAATACTAATGGCTATTGCTTAGGGAGAGCTTTATTCTTAATGCTCAATAATGACGCTCATTTTATTCTTGTTTATACTGTAATGGATGTGTCATTATTCATTAATAAATGCTAATAATCCGTGTCGTTATTCAATTAATAATGTTATTAAAGATGCTCATCTTTTTCGTAATCCCATAATATTGCTAACTCATTCTTCTTCTATGCTTATTTTCTCATATTTCACAAGAAATACTTAGAAAATAATTTTAAAACTGTTGAAGTAATGCGATATCTTATACATATCAATAAAATTCAAGGCTTTTAGACGTTTGAGGGAATGGTAATAAGATACCAACAAATAAAAATGTTTTTGAATACCCTATGCTAAAATATACAGCAAAAATCTTGTAACTTACATCATTTATTTTGGTTATCATATGCAATAACTGCACAAAATTTCGTAAAGACAATTGTCATTATATTTCGCAACTACAAGACAAGAAATAATGACAATTTTATAAGAAACAAATTATTTTGCCTTACGTTTTCTTACTATAACTGCAGAAATATTCAATAAAAATTTAAAAAAAATATTTTAGAGTAATTTTTAATTAATAAAAACATCATTTTAAAATTTGAAAAAAAAATTCGTAAAGAATTGCGCAAGACATGAGCATTTAGAGTAATCATATCATTCTGCGCATGGGCGGAAAACATGTAAAAAAATATTTCGGCATATTTATGCAATGAATCATAATTGGTTACTTTTGAAGAAAGTCGAATTTGACTATCTTAAAAGTGTAAAAAGTTTCTATCAACTTTCTAATTGGTTTTTGTACTTTTTTTTATTGAAAGCTCTAAATGAAAAGGGGTTTTCCGCGCATTTCATTTTGTGTCATGTAACAAAATTCAATAACAAATAATATTACCCTGAAATAATGATCCGGACAACACAATGTGAAGACGTTGGTATAGAAAACATGCCCCTCCGTATTATCTAGCACTAGAAATTAGATTTTTGTCTTTATACTTTTAAGCTTATTAAAAAGTTTTTTAACCTTATAAAAAAGGACATTTTACGTGTCGCAACCGATTTTTAAGAAAAAATAATTAAATCCCTCGGTTGGGGAAAAGATATTTGCATACAAAGAACCAAATCAAGGCGTCAAATATTTTCAACCGTGGAATTCGTAAATGAGGGAAACTAAAATTACGGTTGTTCGAGAACATACCCCAAAGGATAAGATAGCATCTTCGAATTCCAATCTCGCAATGAATTAGCGGGAGGATAAGGATGTTGTAATGGTCTCCAACAGAGAATTACCACCGTATTCAATACGGCGGGCTAAAAAATTGGAATGCTCGTTAAAAAAGAGATGAGCTGGTTAAAAGAGAAAATGGCGAAAATAAGTGGAATTCGAAAAATTGCTGACGTCAAATTCATCTTAATTAGAAAGCGGATTTAGCTAGTTTCAACCGCTTGTCCTGAACAGCGCGACACATGGTAATTATTCACTTGAGTTGATGTTTTCGATGCTGGATGTCAGGGATTTTAATAAGCGTTTCGTCTTCTAAAGGACATTGCGAGAGTTTCGCAAAGGGGTTGCGTCAGATGGAGGTGTGGTAGAGTTGCTGGTTAAAATAAATGGTTTAATTTAAGTTTCGTTGAAAGATCGTGTATTTTAAATTAATGAGAATACATTTTGCTTCCTTCTAACTCCTTAAGTCAAGAAAGCTAAAGGCTGATGAAAGCGTATTTATCAAAATGAAACATCAAAAATGTCTAATTATTTATAATTTATGGAACATTCTGTTACTTAAATAAAATTTTTATCACTTAATAATAAGCATAGCCCGTTTATGCTTAGCATCCTATATATAAAAGTTTCGTAAATTACAATAAGATGCATGCTTTAAGTCAAGCATCAAAAATATTTGTTTAATGCGGTAGTGCAATATAGTTTAGGAGATTTTTATTATACTGAATGGTTAAGTTAATTTTCGCTGTATGTCAATTGTTAAAGCATTAGTTAAGATTTTGGTTATATATAACCAGTGTAATAATACCATGTAATCTAAATGATGTTGTGTATCATCGCTACCTCCGACAAAGTGTTAAAATAGTTATTAATGTTGATATATTTAATTTATGCTTAATTCATGATATAAATTTATTATTACCTTAATATAATATTTATATTTAATTGATGAAGTTATATTTTATTGTTTACGTAGGCATATATGTGTTTGTTTTAATTTAAGATTCATAAATAATTATAATGAATAATGCAAATGAATGATTAATTTGTACGAATAAACTTTTCTAAATATGAATCAAGCTGGTTGATTACATTATATTTGTATTAATTTGTTTTTAAGTAATTGGAAAATGGCGTCTCTTGTTTCGTTCAATTAATATTTGCATAGAATTTGAATAACTCAAGAACTGAACCTATGTCTAACATAATTACGAAAATTTAACGCAAAAAGCCAAACGTTTTAAAAAAATATTTATTATTATTATTATTTCAACATCTTTAATACTTTTAGCTTTTTTATAGGAATGATTGAAATAATTTTTATAAGAAAAGACATATTTAATTAAATAATCAACCAAAGTATTTTTGTTTTTAAATAAAACATATAATAAAAAATTTTAACCAAATTTTCGGTTAAGTTGAAATTTTTTTAAAGTCCATAATCCACTTGGGGAAACAAAATAATCCACATAAATATAGCTTCAATTTAAACGGTTTAAGTTAAATAATAATAAAATATTTCTCTTATAAAGCATGCCATTTAAACTAAGTACGGAGATTTAAATACATTAACCAAGTTTCCAATGGACAACGTTACGAATATGAAGGTTAAGTAAATCTCTACCTAAATGATCGTATTGTGTTTATTAGATTTAGATTTCCGAAACAATTAATAAATAATTATAATTGTCTGTTTTTGGACGTATATATCTATATAGAAAGATAGATAGATAGATTTATTTATTTTCAATAAATGCCATACCTTCTCCAGGGCATGTTTTGCAGCATCTTTGGGGAAGTAAGACAGGATCGTCGCATGTTGGTTTCGGGCAATCATTCTTAATATTTTTGCATCGCACTTTCGACATGATTCTCCTTTTTCGCTGAACCTGAAAGATATACACATTTATAGTTCATGAAGAAAAACACGCAACATACACTTTATAATAATAATTTGTTTTTTTCTTTTTTGAAGGAGAAGGAAAAAAAATATCTAAGCGCGCTCGTTAAGTGCATAAGAAACTAAATATTTATTTCTAATAAATGAAGAAACACTAAGAATAAAAATGTTATCTGCATAACATAGCCTGAAAGTCCGATGTTTATTGTATCTATATTACATTCTTTTTCTATCACTAATTTGTATATAAATCATTTCGTCTTTGAAAATTGTTTTCTAACCCAGTTTTTATTCGGCGGATGTTTTCAAAGCTAATATAATTACGTTCCTTACCATGAACCTGATGTAGGTATTTTTTACTGTCGAAAATTAGAGAAAAAAAAGATATAACAACAGAACTCATTTTTGAGTGATACAAAATGTATATGAATGGCCACATTAATTTAATATTTTGATTTTGTTCTTCTTTTGTTTCGAGTTTCCGATGACATTTGCAATGAAATAATACTTTTAGAGTTTAAAGAGATTACACGTATTTTTATCACAGAAACAGAATGTTTTTACCAGTATTAATAACAATGTTTATACAATACGAGAAAATTACCAGTTGTGTCGGTAATGAACTGAATAAGGTTTGCTAAGGTTCCGAGAAAATAAACGTAAATTATGAACGAAAATTTATCTTGGCTTCAAATTCTGAATAATGAACTGAATAAGGTTTGCTAAGGTTCCGAGAAAATAAACATAAATTATGAAAGAAAATTTATCTTGACTTCAAATTCTCTACAAACATAAATAAAGAATGTATAAATTTAAAAATTTTGAATTGATGCCGTTTCTTATCAGAATCTTAATCCAGACAACGGAATGCCGCATCAAATTATAAAACGATCGTATAACTGAGAAATACTCTTAAAACAAGTTTTTTTTTCTTTTTCTAAAAAAAAAGACTTGTTGTTATTACCTTAGACTGTGAAATTAATGGAAATGAGCCAAATAATTATAATTTAGCTAGTACTGGATATTCATTAAATTTTTAGGGTTATTTTTATAACATTTTGCGCAAAATGGGGAATTTGATAAAACCTATAGAATCAGTATCCAGTAATTATCTACATTTATATACATAAATGCTTCTCTCACTGCAAAGGAAAATACTAAAAAATTTTATAATATTGAAAATAAATGATATTTTACAAAATGTAAACGCAAAAGCAATAAAAATTATTATTTTTAAAAAAATGGGTCATAAATTTTTTTAGGTAATCTAAGACTTGAGTTGCGATTACGAATTATAAAACAAGCAACCGGATAACCATACAATTGAAAAATCTCTTTCTTAAACATTTAAAAATATCAGCAACCAATAACCGACCCACATAACTCGGCATAAAGATAGAGCTTCACTGCAACAATCATACATCTGGTAGGAAAGAACTTTTACAGAAAAGAAGGGGAAAGATATTTATGCCCAGCGTTCTCCCGTAAGCTTAACTCCTAGTTTCCCGCTAGTTAATTGATTTCAATAAATAATTATGCGAGTTTAAAGATTATACTTAGCAAAAAAGTACATTTTCTTTCGATATTGAAATAAATTGTAACCTTGTCCTCGATTCTAAATGAGAAATTATGCGATAATAAAAAGTGAATAATACAAAATAATATTCACAGTACCTCTTACGAACGTACGTATTTTTTATATGTTACTTTTACACACACTTAATAGAACTATGTATTGTGCGAAATCACTTAACTTTTTAATCCTTATATTGATGAATAATTGGTTTTCTTAACAAATTAAAATTGCATTTTGTTTTCCGAAAAATTACTGACACCGTGTTATTTATTAAATGTATAGATTTAGAACATGCTATTTTCCTAAAATGATGATTCCAGAAATGTCTTAGTCATCAAAAAAAAACTAATATTTTTAAAGCGTAATATTCGTTTTCTATGATAATCAAATTTTAAGACAACAGCAATTTCAATAAATTAAAAAAAAAAAAGTATTAAATTTCAATCATATTTTAAAAACATTTTTTTTTATTTCTCCGAAATTATAATCTTTAAATAATTAGAAAAACACAAAAAAATTAAAAATTTAGCATGATAAAATTCGATTTTGAACAAAGTAAGGAAATTTTTAAAATGAGTGAAAAATAGTTAGCTCTGTTAAATACAGTGAGAAAACTCTTCATTTTATTTAAAATCGTCAAGTCTTCATGAAATCTTAAAAGCTTTCAACACTGTTTTGTAAACGTTGTTATTAGGTTATATCCAGATGAACATCTTAGAAGGGACAGACATTTATATCATACACTCATCTAATGACAACGGTTAAATCTGTCGATTTACATTAATAATTAATGAATAAAATCCAACCTCTTTTGAAGGAAAATTTTTTTCAAAAGAGGTTGAATTTTATTTATTTCGGTTCGAACAAATCACGACTCATACGTAAGAACTCATATATTTGTGAGATCAAATTAAGCCGATTTATCACTGCACTTAAGATATTCTTATCAGTTCTTACCTTTTATTTGATCCTTCAATTCAACAAATTATAAGAAATTGTGATCAGCCAACAACAACATTTTATACTAATAAATCATAATTCGAAAATGCTAATTTTGTAGAGGGGGGGGGATTACGCACCAGGAAGTAAATTATACTTTAGAGTGCCAGAAAAATTTGTAGCTTTATTCCATCAGACCAGTCAGAACAAGCGGCAAAGAAGAAGAAGAAAAAACATTACTCATCACATTGGACTTGGTTTTTATTTACTTCACTCAGTTTAAAATAAAATTTCTAAGACAACAAAGAATTCGAGAGAGAAAGGGGTGATGGAAAATAAACATCCTTCGCCAATTTGGCATGGGTGAAATTCTGCAGCTAAGACGATAAGGAAGATAAAAAGCAATAAGAAAAAAATATTTCGGGATGTGTTGTGGGCCCAAAAAGAATAGAGAAGAAATCCACGCGTTCTTTTCCATTGTTTGCCGTGATCCGTCGTCTTTTACTAAAACTCTGCTGATCCGTCCTTGAACTACAGATACCATATGCGAAAAGATGAAATGACGGAAGTGGTCGTAGAAGCTTTTGTTTCTTATCACTCGTGAGAGACTTTTTCGTCAGATAGTAACTGTGACGAAGCTTTGGAATTTCGGCCATATCTTTTTTATTATTATTATTGAATGACCTTACGGAGTACGCAGTATTATTATTCGTCAATAAACAAAGTAAATTGAGTATGTATTTTTTTTTAACATTATAGAAATACAGATGAGCTTGAGAGATGAATAATCTTGTTGCATATTTCATTTTGTTTTGAGTCAGCAGACACCAACAAGCAACAAGTAAACAGCAACATTAAAAAAAAACTTTTTATTAAGGTGTTTTAGGACAAAGGAAAACAGTTATATGGGGAAGTTTTTAAGGAATTTCATAACTTTAAACTTGATCAAACCTGATGAAACTTTTCCCTGCTGAACAATGCTTTATTTCTTAACGCAGAACTAATTTTCTGTTAGTAAAGTATCCAAGCATTATTCTGAGCCCAATACTTATAGTTGGACAATTTACGGCTACACACAAATTTAAACCCTCAATTGTCAATTTGATGGAACATGCCTATATGATAAAGAAAACGCTTGCAAGTTCTATTCCAGACTATTCAATCAAGGCATGATTATAGTTCGGGTCAAAATATCAAAAATAGCAGAGTCAAAAATATACAGAATGGCATTAGTTTTTTTTTGTTTGTTTGTTTAACTAGACTAGAAATAAAAGAGAATGTGCCTACATCCCTGACTTGGAAACAAAATTTAAGATACTAATTTGTAATAATACTTGTACACGTAGTTCAAAAATGTGAATAACAGATTATTTTTTTTTTAAATTTACAGTGAAACATTTTAAAGTAAGACTATTTTGTTTACAAATATTTCTTAACTTAAAGAAAAATTCGTATTTTAATATATTAAATCACAAAAACCTTAGGGCTGAGAGTTATAAAACAGTAACACCTGCCAGAATTTTCGTAGAAAAATAATCGTGAGAATGTTTTCAATATTAAAAATCAACAAAAAGTAAGTGTAGAAAATATTTTGATGCATAATACTGGTAAGGTAGAAAGGCTTTGTAATAAAAAAATATGTACTGTTATTTGGCAGATTGCATTTTTTATATTCACAACATATTTATTAAATTGCAAAAACAATCATTTTTAACGTGACTCCAAATTTTATTTTCCTTTTTCTTTAAAAAAAAAAAAAAAAAGGAAGTGGGCAACTTATATCATATGTTAAAATTTGTTGTTGAAATTTATATGAAAAGCACACTTGAAAGTTTCAAAATCAGTTTAAAGTTAAACTTGCATAACTGCGGGTAATTAAACTTCGATATCAATTATAAAGATTTAAAGCATTATGAAATATTTAATAATAAAAAATGAATAACAGTATTTTGTATTCAAAGCAAATTTACTAAATTTCTTTTGAAATGGTCTAAAAATGATACAACTTTAAGATTAATTTAAAAGTTAATATTATACTCCCTACAAATATTTTTTGAATATGTGGTCAATCTGCTTCGTATAATATGATCTTCGTATAATATGATTGGAACTCATTTTTAAAAAAAAGGCTCGCGATCGCTTAGCGAACAATTTTAAGCTTAGTGATCAAAACCACGGGTAGTTGAACTTTTTCGTAATAAAAAAAATTTCAATGCAGAAAACAAGAGAAAATATAGCCAAGATACATTTTTATAGAAAGAAAGAGAGGAGATATATGGATTGTTGCAGACGGGTGTGGTGTGAGATGACATCCTCCCCCCACCCTATCTCTCCATCCTCACTGGAACCGCTTCGACACCCCCACCCTTTGCTGGAGTTCGTTGCACTCCAATGACAAGGACGTCTTTCGTAAGTCACTGTCTCACTTCGCCTTCTCTCTCTCTCTCTCTTCTTTAATAACAACTCGACAAAAAGAAACTCACGTATAAAAGCAAAAATAAATAATAATAAAAAATGTTACAAAATTAATTTTAAGAGACAAAAAAAATCAAATTAAAATTGGGTCAAGCGACAAAAACTGACTGTTTATAAAACAAAGAACATGCCGCAATTTGTAGGCTTACAATTCGAAGAAATCGATTTAAACGATTGAAGAAAGAGCATTTGAAAAGTATATTTTAAGAAGGGTATTTTTTTTAAATGAGGAAATTTCAAATTCAAAAGTAATAGAAAATATATATATCTAAAAATCTTTTTACATCGGGGAATAAAAGTAATTTAAAATTAGGTCAAGATATAAAAGAGTAGAGTTAATATATAAATAAGTTAACAATATAATCACTTTAGTTCAAGATAGAGCAAAAATGTATCATAAAATTCGAAGGGAACAAATGAAAAGCATATTTTCATAACTGTATTTTAAATGGCGACATTTTCTAAAAAAAAGTACGAAAAATGATATAAAGTATTTTGTATGAAATATTATTATAATTAAAAAAAAATTTATGAAAATTGCGCAATTACAAATATTAAAATAAGTGGATCATCATGGAACATTAACTTTACCTTAACAAAAATCTTTTAATTTATACAAACAATACAAATTAGCTAATGTGTTAGATTACTACCATCCTTTAAAATCACATAGTTTAAATTCATGATTTTAATTCAAAAGTTTCCAGACATTAGCAATTTAAATAATAAATAATCGTACATTTAAACTGACTAGGCACTTTTTAAAAGGACAAATTCTGCTTTCATTCCTTTTTTTTTTACATACCATGGAGAAAAAAAGATCCTTCATTTCTACACACAAATAATTTGGAGAGCGTTGAACTAACTATATCATCACAGAAATTAACCTTTTTTAATCTTGATTACCCCATACTATGGTTCAACTCTACAGAAACGTGGTGCTTTGAACTTAATTACCTAATACTATGGTTCAACTTCGTATCAATTAACACCTTGCAATAAATTTGCTTTTTTTATTCTCATTATTTTTGTTTTACTTCTATTAATTTGAAGGCCAATTTCGTTAGCATATTTGTTAAAAGTTTATGTTTTCATATTCAGATCTTTAAAATTAGATGACATGAGGGCAATATCGTCGGCAAAATTCAGGTCTTCTAAAGTAACATTTCCATCATATTCCTCTTTTCTGATTGTGAATTGTGTTCCTCATGATCCAATAGATGACAATTATAAATAGGAATTCCGGCAATAAATGCGAATTCTAACGGGAGCATCGAAATCAACTCCGGAAAGATCGAAGAGGTTGATTCTTTTGTTTATCTCGGAGCTATTGTTAATAAACAGGGCGGAAGTAACGTTGATATTTCCAAGAGAATCAGAAAAGCTAGATTCAGTTCCGTACAATTTTTGGAAATCCTCAAACATAAAATTAAAAACAAAAATAAATGTCTATAAGGGTACCGTGTGCTCCATTCTTCTGTATGATGCAGAATGGCGTCCACGGAAATCAGAAAAACTTGAAACTTTTCAAAATAGATGGTTAAAAATAATCTTCTGGCCCAATAGTATAACATATAAAGGCATTTTAACAAAAGTTAATATTCCATCTATTAATAAAGAAATTTTAAAACTTAGATGGAGATAGCTCGGCCATATACTAAGAACAGATAGAAACAATCCTGCAAATGTTGTAAGCTGATGGGAGCCTGACGGAAAGAGAAAAAGAGATAGACAGCGACTAACATAGTAAAGATGTATTAAGGAAGACCTTAGTAGAGCACGATTACTAGATGAGAAGAAGCGCGTTGCCTGGCCTAAGTCAGGAGTGTGTGGGGAAAAAAGACTCGAGTTCGGCACGAAGAGGATAAGTAAGTAACAAATTTGCGTAATATTATGGTTCAAGGTGCAATATTATGGTACCCCGTTAATGAGATTTTTATGAGTGAGCAGATACCATTTATGTGCTAATTAGCTGATCGCTAAAGCCCAGTAGTAATAAATATTATTTTTATTGAAAATTGGGTAAGAAGACTATAAATTCTATCATAATAACAAACAAGGCTCTTAATTAACAAGTAAATAAAATAAAATGCTAAGTACGTCAAATTTCTTTTAATTTACTGTACTTGGAAGTTAATAAATTAAGTATTTCATTTACTTTAAAGTGCCCGTCTCAAAGCTGCATTAGAACATTACAATGTTATCAACCAAACCTTGTATACTCAGAATGACAAAAACATACGCAAAAGCTATTATAGACAATTATAATAAGAGACGAATAGAAATTGACTGAAACAAAAACCGTAATTTTTCTTCTATTAATGAAAGAAGGCTAATGATAATGAGCGAAACAATTGTGGGAGGGTTATTAGCAATGGAAGCATTCATGGGTTGTTTAACAAACAAAACACAGGGCTGTAATGACAGGAAATAGTTCTGGTGAAGACAGTTTTCTTTTTCTTAGCATCAAGACAATCTCATTCATTCTAGCCCTCATTTAGAGAGAAAAAAATTGTTTCTGCGAAAAAACAAATACCCTCCTCTTAAGCACTTTGTCAATTATCATGTAAAGGTAAAAAGACTTTCAAATTTATTAAAATAAATAATAATAAACGGTGAAATGATAATGGGGTTGAAGATCTTAACTAAAATTTTGAATAAAAATTGCGTAATATTTTTAAATGAATTAAATCATAACCATCCGTGAAAAAACGAGTACCCTTTAAAAAAATTTTAAACCATAATTCAAAAAAATTGAACTGTAAACTGAAACCATTCAAATTTTCATAATCAAAATCTTTAATACGATGCTAAGTTGACCTATTTAATGGGGCTTCAGCCTGATTATTTGATTGACTATGGTTCAACCAGAACGGAAACATAGTTCAATTTATCATTTAATTTATATTGTTAAGGATTTACAAGACAATGTGGTTCTAAGTATCAGTCTTACAAAACGGCATTGAATCGATATTTCTAAGCAGGTAGTAAGCTCAAAATATAACCATTGAAGAAGGTCACGTTTTATTAAAAAGTATTTTAATTAATAATTAATTTTTGGGTATCATTTTTTTCATATTAATTCCTTCTTCAGATTTTTAGATTTAAAGCTTTTCGAATGTAATTAAAATTTTTCAACGCGATTATTTTTATTCAAAGAAAATTTAATAAATTGAACACCCTTTAATAGAATTGAAACGTAAGTTTTTAATAACCAGGATTCACGATTTGTTTTACTTTTGTTTAAAAAAAAATAAATCCACTTTATTTAATTTAAATCAGATTTTTTTTTCATTTAAATTGCATTTTCTTATTTATTTGAGAACACCCTGAGAGCTTTTATTTTGTAATTAGAAGAATATTATAAAAATAATTATAGTTAAAATATTGTTTTAAAAAATCATAACAATATATTTGAAACAATATTTTCGTGCTAAAATTTGATTTACATTAATATGTAATAGTTAATTGATTCGGGGAATAGAAATGCATCATTAACTGCTGCAAAGCAGGATAAAATAAAGAAATTACAAAATTAATTTCACAGATATTAGTTTTAGAAAACATCTGAAATGATAAAATAAATAGTGTTGTTTTTCTACGGTAACTGCAGGTTGAAAAAAATTTTAACATGGAATAACATTCAACCTATCCATTTATTATCCATTTATAAAGAAAAAGGATCAAAATTTTTTGTAAGACCTTTTATTCATGTCAAATCAATTTCCTTTTCTTTTAATGTTATACATATAGATTGAGAAATATATTTGTAATATTAAAATAGAATTCTTTTTTAAAAGATCGAGTTATAAAACTTGAAATTGGTAAGATTTGTATTAGCAGCATATTTTGTTGCAGAAATATCCTAATTAAATAACTACTTTTTATAAATAAGTTTATATAAAAGAGAAGCTAGCTGCATTAGAAACAATAAATAAATTTATTTCATTTAAAATTATATTAATATCATATATCATATTAATATCATATATTACAACGTAGCATTTTGCAACTGAAATCGATGAATTAATCACCCACATGATATGTATGCACGAAGTATAAAATTTAAATTACAAGGATAAAAATAAACACGGCTCCAAGAAATTAGCTATCTCTTCTAAACTAATGACTTCGTAAAACAAAAACAACTTTTGGCAATATTTAAAGTGCACTTATCGAAAGTTACCCTTCGAAGCAATTAAACGAAGTGGAGCCAAGACAATTTAGAAAAAAATTCTTGCAACAATTGTCTTCAATTTTTCAAGCGGCTCCGAATTGAGGGTATCTTAAGGATATTTTAATAGATTCTGGCTTCATTTCTATCAATCAATTTCATACTGAAGGCGCCTGATTGCTTCAACGATAGGACCAACCTTTGGAGTCGACGCGTCTGTTTGCCTGATGCCCCTGATATTAGTAACCTATATACATAGTTATAGGAACATAGACGACGAGCGCAATACATGAGACGAGAAGAGGTGAAGAACAAGATCATAAAAAGGAAAAGTATTAATAAAAGTGAAGGTGAATTCTAAATGTATGCCGGGGATTGGCGCCGGTTTTCTGAATGAACTGAAAATAATTATATGGTCATTTCACTTGTGATCGGAGACATTTTTGACATGATATATAATGAATTAGAAATTGCTTTATTGATAGCGCAAATGAGTTACAAGCGTTTCATTGGCGACTAATCTTTGTTTTTGTTTTTTTTCGTAACTCTTTATGGTCTGGTAGCACTGGTATGGGTGGTTGTTTGTTGTTTTGGATTATTCTGCAGAAGCAATTTGGAAATTATGGAGTAACTGTTTTAAAATTCATGAAATGAGTTAAATTCTGTTCAACCATTTCATATATGTTTCAGGCCATAATGTTTGCATGAATTGGGAGAGCTGAGCGGATTCAAGGATATTGTTCGGGAAGTTAGCAGTTATGATTACAAATGTTTCAATTTTATGCAAATAATATATTTATATACGAAGAAAATAAAGTAAAACAATAAGTTTTATTTATTGCGCATAAGCTGCAAGTAAATAGAACTCATAAAATAAGTTCAAAATGTAGAGAAAACAAGGGGGGGAAAATGAAAAATTTTTAAAAAATCCGGAAAATAAAAGGATTTTTATGTTCCGGATTTTTTTAAATTTTTGTCCTTTTTTCGGCTTTTTTTTTCTTCTTCCGGTTTCTTGTTATTTCAATTTTATTATTATTTTTTTCCCCTTCTTTCATTGTTCGGTAATTTTTCCCTTGTTNTATGAGAAAAATAGTGTTTCGAATCAGATTTCTCAACATATTTTTAAAATATTTAATTTACTGCTCATCTAGACGAGTTGATGGAAATTAAGAGAGCAGAAATAAAATCACTCATATTGCACAGTGGTAACAAACAAGAGCAGGAAGCAAATAAAACATTTTTAAATGAAAGTTATTGAATAGTGTTAACTTTAAGCAAAGTGAAATTCTGTGTTCTACTTTTCCTGAAAGAAATGCATTAAAATTAGTTTTTAAAATTTCGAATACAATAACAGTTCATAAAAGTAGCTTTAAAAAAAAAGTGTTTTTACTGCAAAAAAACACTTTTTTGTCGTTCTGTAACTTTTGATGTGAAAGTTGCGCTTCTATTTCTTAGCTTTTGTGGTATAAAAATGTGATAACCTAAAACACAGTTTAAGTGATAAATCGCAACAATTTGTAAAATATGCAAAATTTGAAAATGAACTAAATGCATTTAGAAAATATGCATATAGAGGTATTATATATACTTTAATATATCATAGAATAACTTCTGATCTTTTAAATAAAAAATTACAAATTGTATACATTTTAGAAACAATTGAATAAAAAATATTTCAAATGCTGAAAATTGTACCGCAATAATACATATTTATCTATATTGGTTCAAACACATCAAATGAAACAATAGAACAGTAAAAGCGCCAACTTTTCTTAAATGAAAGTTTTAGTTTCGATGAAGAAATAATATTTCTACAATACTAGGGCAACAAAAGGCTTATTAAAATTAAAGGTGACACTTCTTTAGAGTGAAAATATCGCAATTAGAATTGATTTGACAGTTGGAAACAGATAATATTCAACAACTATCGGGTGCACTGTCATTTCTTCGGTGGAATTACCCATCAAGACAGCGTCTCTATGTCCAACGACTCCGGTCACATAAATAAAAAATATCTCTTGCGTTTTAGCGTGGAAAGATTTGTGATTGAACAATTCCAAATTAACGACAGCGAGACATACATACTGTCTCCAAGAGTGTCATAGATCAGTAAGAAAATTCTAACATATGCACATACACAAGCAAGTTATGTTAACACAAAAATTTCTAAGCGTGTCTATTTCTGTAGATTAAGAATGTTGTGTTCATAGGTTATTTAGGAATGAGTCTAACTAGAGACTAAAAAAGAGGACGAAAAAATTCATTTAATTACCTTTAATCCGAACACTTTGAAAATTAAATTTAAAGAAAAGCATATAGTTAATTTTGATATATGAATGCTTTCACAGTTTTTTTTCCACACATATAGAAACTATTTTTGCGAAATAAATTAATAATGCTACACTTGTGAGAAAAAGTATTGGTATTACAAACCTGTATGTTATTTGTCACTTTTTAGTTAATAAGGCGCCTCTGATTGTTTTTTCTACTGGGTAATGCTATGATACACGGAATAGCTCATGCAAAGACAAAATACTCATTCAGAAGTAAATTTAATTCTTTAACAAGTTATTTTAATTTGTAGCTTAATTGGATGCCAGCAAGTGACGTCATTGTACGTAAATCATGGTATTTGTTGATTCAGCAGCCAATTAAGATCGACACACACGCGTGACGTCGATACAGGTATCCAATTAAATCTGATTTAAATCTAACTTCTTCTCGAGTTGCAAGTACCCTATTCAGAAGCCCGACTCGCAAAAATAAGTAGACACAAATGAAAATAATCTTCCGTTGTCTTTTGATTTCACTTTAAATGCGTCTTACATATATCTATCTTTATGTGTGTATGGAAAGAAATTCAGTGCAAAAAATTCATTTCGTAAAACGCCAAAAGAAAAAATTTTTTAATTTAAGAAAAACGACTCTTTTAAAAGGCAATCTAAATTTAACTTCTGGTCAAAGATTTCCGGAAATCATATCCTAAATTCCTTTTCTAGCAATACAAAAGTGTCTGCAGTATAACCGAGAATATTCTAACGGACTTCCCTCATCTAAACTAGGAAATTCACTCCTGTCTAGGAACCACTGTTTCAAGAGAGAAACTTGCTTAAGAGAGAGACATGTTTCAAGCGCTCAAAAATATGCACCCCTTTTCAAGACTAGCCAGATGTTGCCAGTTTTTTCTCATTCACGTCTGGAAAATGGGCATCTTTATTCGAGCGCTTTAAACATGCCGACTGTTATTTCCTATTTGTATACTTTTGAAGCGAATTAAGTTTTTAATCAAGTAATACAATTTTCGATTTTAAAAAAAAATTCGACATAATTTTTTTTAAGTAACATTTTACTTTTAACGAAAAAAAATGAGGAATTAATTTAATAAAAGCCTATAACTGCATTCATAAAGGAATTCCATTCCCGAAAGCGAAAAAAAAAATTAAATGTCTGAAGCAGGAACAAGGTGGGAAAAAAATTTAAACTTTAGCGATTAACAACATGGAGACACACACCGTTTCTACAAATTTGAAACGACTCTTCATGTCGTGTTGATAAGAAACGTTACATTGAAAAAAAATTAGAAAAAAAAAAAAAGATCGGTGAGGAATTTTACTAATACTTCATCGCCCGTCGCCGCAAAGGGTTACATTCCAGGCCAGTTGAATAGAACTGAAATGTTCGTAAAATAAAAAAAAGAGAAAGAATAAGCAGGAATATAAAAATGAAGAATTCTGACAGAAAAACCACCCTTAGACGACCTACAGTTCGGTCTGTCCCATGAAGACGCCCAGTGAAAGAACGCGAGTCCATTTTTATGCAAAAAAGTATACGGGCGTAGTCATAAACGAAAAGCTACTGAAAAAGAATTTGCTTTAGTGACAGTTAACATAAATGCCAGCTTTTTTTTTCAAAAGATAATAAAATGGTTAATACAATATGTATTGCGGTTGAGAAAATTTAAAACAGAAAAATTAACATTACGAAAAAACTTATTAAAATAATGTTATCGCAATGTTAAAAAAACGAACAAAGGTCATCCCAGAAAGAGCTTTATGTAAGCAAAAAAAAAAACTTTTTTTTTTATTTGTTATTGCATGCATGCGTATGTAAATAATTACAATGTAACGATATAATTTTAAAATAACAACTTGGAATATATTTTTTACACTCGAGTTCGCAACATCACACATCAGTAGTTTATTTTTTAAAAAAAATAAATAGGAAACTTCAGGTTAAAAATTTAGAAAAATAAATTTTGAGCAATTTAAAAAACATTGGTTTATTTAAATATCAAGGAAAAGAAAGTTTTGAATCAATCGCACTTAGTCACTGAGCTAAAATTCGGACTCTCACTGAAAGATCTATTCAAAGATTTAGAACAACGCTTAGGAGTACGAAGCTCAGAATTGCAAGAAAGTGTGCACGACTAACAAGTGTAAACTAACAGAAAGAAAGTGTAAACTAACTAAGAAAGTTTAAACTAACAAACCGAAGCTTGTTTTCAAAGCCATTGAGAGAGTCAAACGTTTTTAACGGCAGAAGTTATTCTTGGACGACAAGCTTTTTTTTCCAATAATTTATAAAAGCGGAAAAAAATATGGAGTTTTCAAAACAAATCCAAATTTTACGCTAAAAATCAAAATTTATTGTAACTGCAGCTTATTACAAGTATCTTTTCAAAGAAGATGGGAGTTGGTGTAATCTGAGTACATAAAGAGTAAAATACTTCATTTTGGTATAATAATAAAATTTTAGCATCAATTTTTAAATAAATGGAAAGTATTGACGACATAAACAATCTGAATAGGACAGTAGAAAAAGATTTTTCCGAACATAATGAAGAGGGAGAGTTAGAAGCAAAACAAAAATTCTGTGAATTTTGAAAAATTATATCGAATTACTTCCCTTGTTTTAGGATTATGTTAACAGTTAAGAACAATAAACACAAATTGTTTTACGAAGAATGCGTTAAACGAAGTTAAATTAAATAGTCTCCGGTCATGCTTGAGAATTAGTATCTAATCTCACAGATAAACGGCTGGGAAAACGGCCTGGAAAAAAATAAAAAGAGGAGAAAAAACCCTAGGATTTAAACAACGAGACCAGAAATTTAGCATTAATCAAATATTATTTAAAAATTTATTAACATACGATTAACATAGTGTTAATAGTTTGAAATTTGAGGAAAGGACATCTCATATTTCATACTTTTTAATACTTTTATTTTTTACTCTCATATGAGCTGTAAATGTTTTCTAATACCGATAATTACACTTATCCTATTGTGAAATGAAAATCACATAAAAATAACGTTTTTTTTTTTAATTTTTTTTTTTTTAAATTTTATAATGTGATGAAATATTTCATCATTTTTGTAAATATTTTTAGCTTATCATAAGATTAACACCCTAAGAGAGTATTACTAATTAATTGATACCTTATATATGAGAATATACTATTAAAGGAAATAATTTTAAACAATATGAACATAAAATTTTAAAAATTACTTTACACACATTTCAAACGAATTCTTGTATTATAAATAAATTTTTAAAGAAAATTCTTGACAAATGAAGAATCATTTAAGGGCTCGATGCTCTTAATGGAATGGGTTGTTAAATTGATAAAATTTTCAAAGAAAACATCACCACCAGTTTATGTGTTAATTTTGCATTGCCACGACGATCGTAAAGGGACTCTCTCTTTTTTCCCAATTATTATTTCCCACAATACTAATTTTGTCTTCTGAAAATATTGTTGAACAAAATATTTCTAACAATGAATTTAATTAACAGAGATCAGATATGGTAGGACTGCACAACTCAAGCCCTGTGAGCTAAAATTGTCCCCCAAAGCCTCTAACTTGGCCCCTGAAATGTCTAAAAAATTTATAAAAATATAAAAGAAAAAGTGCAGCAGAAAGTTACTGATCTAGTTTACAGTTTTTTAATGAAACTAAAAGTATCAGAATTTGATAATTTTAGTTTCATTATGAAAATTCAATTTATGCAATGAGTTCAGAGTTTGCAGAGAAATATAACTGCTTATAAATTTGTGAATAAACTAAATGAGAGGAAAAGAAAATTACGCAAGTAGATAAAATGAATAAATAAATAATTCAAAAATTTTAGTGACAGTCAACATATTAATCTGATACTGTGCTGAATTATAGTAAAAGGATATGAATTATTCTTTTATGATGAATGTAAATTTACATTATATTTTTTGTTGTATGCCAATGCCTACATAAATTTATCAAAATTTGATCTAATAAGTATTATTGTTTAAATTTATTCACATTAATTTTCTCAGGAGCAAAATATTAATTATAGATAATGTAACTTCTTATCATTACTTTCCAATAGAATCTAAGTATTTCTCACATTTAGTAGTTTTTGTGACCCATTACTTAAAACTGCTTGTGTTTCTCTGAGATACAGCTAAAAATTTGTCTTTTAAATAAAAAAAAATAATGTATTAATAGGACAGTAGAAAAAGTTTTATCTTTTGGTTATAGTAGTTACTTATATTTTGGTTGTTTGCGGAAATGAGGGAAGAGTTTTGAAATTTGAGGGGGTGCTCATCCCCCAAGGCCAAACGCTTTGGGGGTATAGACACCCCTGTTAAATAATAATGTTTTAGTCATTCAACTTAAAGAACTAAGAATTGCTGGACTTACGACATCAAACGATCTAAAACTCGACTGTAAACAAGGTAATTGGAATAATAGCAATGTGAATTGGCAGTTTCATATTTTTGATCTTCATTCAGTAGCAGAATGATAATAGAAAAAAGGTAATAATGATGTTTGTTAAATAACCTTTGTAAAACATAAGATAATATGTGCAGGGTTAACATGAATTAAATCACTTTTTTTTAAATTATTCATTTCAATCACATGATTTTTTAGTAATCATTCATTTATGTCAAAAACAACACTTTTTAAATAGCTGTAAATAAAACAATTTGTTTTTCAATACACATATTTCAATTATACCTCTTTAGTTTCATGTTTATTCATATACAAGTACTTTTTAAACTTATTAAATGCGAGATTTCGATACATAATTAATGAAGAAAGACATATTAGACAAGACTTTAGAATAATTGATTTTTTTGTTTTCCAATCTGAATTAATTTATTATTCATTTGATGTCTAACTTACAAATTACGTCTAATTTATGAGGAAATTATATTAGAACAAAAGTAATTATGACTTTATTTATTCAGTGACTAATTCGTAATAGTTAAATAATAATTTTAGTTAGAAAGAGTTATTACTAACTAATACATACGTGTTTTTGAATAATAGTAAACATTTTATTATAACCTTGATTGAATAATAGTACACACTTTATCATAACCTTGATTGATAAATAATGTAATAAAAACATCATTTAAATTTGAAAAAATCCGATTTTTTTTTAAATCACAACTTTTATCTACCTCAGTGTTTCCCAAGTCTGGTACGCGTTCGCCGAGAGGTACGCGTACAGTTAGCGGGGTACAGTTTAGCGGGGGTGCACGTTCTTATGCGAAATATCTTGCAACAAACAAAAATTTCAAAAAAATGTTATTTAGAAACAAAGCTAGTCATGAAAATTTGCGATTGCGTATTTTTCTATTGGCTATTATTTTCAGAGTTAACAGTTAATAATTAGTGGTGTCAACAGCCAGTTGTGATTTTTAAAAATTTTTTATCACAGCAAAAACAATACCATCCTTCTCACTGATGCAAAACAACTTATTAACAAACCTTTGTTCCAAAAAAGAAAAAAAAACATATTTTTTAAGAAATTATATAATTTTTTTTTCGTGGTACACAGCATTACGAAAAAATTTAGAAAGGGTACAGTTTGGGAAACACTTTCCTACCTGAACACATGTAAACAATACGAAAATCTTCAAATATTCACAAAAGAAAAAAAAATTTTAATAAAATGCTTATTAAGACGTGAGAAAATGT
The DNA here is from genome assembly GCF_043381705.1 of Parasteatoda tepidariorum. NCBI lineage: Eukaryota > Metazoa > Arthropoda > Arachnida > Araneae > Theridiidae > Parasteatoda > Parasteatoda tepidariorum. The sequence continues at coordinate 59,999,234 of NC_092204.1, forward strand.
GAAATAATTTCACTTTTTTGACTAAAAATGAAATGAAAAATGCATTTTACGGATACTTATTTATGTCCCAAACGTTAAAATAACATGTTAAAAAGTTAACTATATCTTTTGCCGCAAACCAATGGTGAAACACCGGTGCTATTTCTACAATCCTAATCGTAAACTGCGTATGTCACATAATCACTGCGCATGTGTGACACTTTCAAGATGTTTCCAACACAGAAAGAAAAACTAACTATAGTAAATAAACATACGGGCTATTGCTATTTAATTTATCTATCATCAAATCCCCAAAAGAGAATATTAATCAAGCAGACAAGGTATTTTTTTCTTCTTTTATTTTATTAATATGAAACTGGCAATCTTGAAGCTATTAGATGAGAGAGAGCGGAATCGACCTTCGAGTGTAAAGGGTTAATACGAAAAGAAAAGAAAGAAAAAATTTCATCTCGAGTTACCGAATTAGTCTCGGGTGTTATTCTGTCTGACACCCTTGTTTTCTCGGCAAGGCCGGTTGAACAAATCGGACTGCTACTTTCTCAGATTTCAAGGTCAAGGCTAAAAGTCTGCTCATTTTCTAAGACATTCATCAAGCGGCACATAGGAGTCTCTCTTATTTCGTGAATATCAAATTAGACGACCAGTTGATACGGCCGACATTATTTTTAAATTTTATCCGAGTTTTGTTTGGGAATACACAAAACAAGGACAGCCGTTGCGAGGTCAAGTTCAAAGTGTTAAGAAAATTGTTAAGTTACAGAAAGAAAAGAGGTATGTTATGATAAAGAAACGAATGCCAAATACAAATATACAAGAGCACCTTTTTTTTTTTACATAATTATTGTTATTTGAAAGAAATTCTAATTTTTGTTTATCTCCATTTTAATAAGCACAGGAAGAAAAAAAAAACACTTTGAAAAGATTCTTAGAGAAATGCTCATAACAGATCAGGGTGTTAAACTTGCAAGGGAAGTATAAAGAAAAGAAATATAGTAGAACAAAATACGGTATCATATTTACCGAAACATTACAAAATGTACTGTTAGAAAATTAATACTATTAAGCAAATGAAAATTGATTTTAAAAAAAAGGTACATTTACATAGCAAACAACAAAGTGTACATTTTACATAATTTGTACCTGAGCATGTAATTATTATCTGCAATGAACAGTTTAAAGTTTCCTACTTTCAGACGGGAAAAAGGTAATATTTAATAGCAACTTCGCAGCAATTTTGTTAAATATATTTCTTTTATTTTTCCGTAATTATGAACATAGAACAAAGCAACAGTCGAATAAATATTGCCCAAATTTCAAATCCGCTATTTATTCATTTCGCTAGTTACTATGATAAAATATTGCTACTTCTTATAATTAAATAGTTGATTTCTGACAAATATGAACCATGGTAAATTACTTTGTGAAAAACAGAAACTTTTTTGCGAAAAACAGATCCTTTTTCTTATAAATTATTGTTTTTGCTACCCCCAAAAACTTATCCAAACTACATTCTTTCTTATTTTACACTCGCCATAAAAAAAAAGTCAAAATACCACACGTTGATTGTTATATTTTCACGTTATTAAAAAGTTGATATGATAAACTTTTTCAAGAAATAGTTTGTCAGTACTCAAAATGTTATGTTTAGTTTTGTAGAATAAAATATTTGTACTGACAACCTTAGAAGAATGAAGGAAAGGCTTTACTTTTTTGCGTATTATTATAATTATCAGGGATCCACATAACCCAGACGACCAGTCACCACGGCGCCTAAAAGAATCGATGCTGACGCCCTATTATATTTTTAAAGAATTCTAACATGTTTTTAATTTTAATTCTCAAAAAATGAATATTTTCGGTAAATAAAATTTCCTAAACATAATTTAAAGATTGTTGTATTTCAAAACTTGAACATAAATTAACTGTCGGCGCATGAAAATTGTAAATAACACGCCTGATCATGTTATTTTATAGTTAGATAATAAAGTGAAAATTATAATTGTCGTAGCTTAATTTCCTTTAAAAAAATATGCTGCTACTTTTTCTTCCAAACATATGCTGGCGCCTAAAAATGGGTCTTTGTTTCAACACTGTAAACAATTCTGGATCTGTGAAGGATTCCGGACACCGGCACTGAGAATGCTGGTGTTTTTCCTTTTTTATTTTTTTTTTACCGTAAAATCCATTTTTACCTGACATTGTAACACCGTAATTTTTAAAGAATTATTGTAAAATCACTGAATCACACTAGTTAAAGAAATATAACTGTAAAAATTACGGTAATATCAACATAATTTACTCAGAATAATATGGATTTTATGACATAGGAAAGAGTAGTAGTAGAACTGAAACAATAAAAGAGATGGATCTGCATCTACAAATGAAATATATTTTCCTAATTTGTCTCAAAATTTGCTTTCCTGGCGGAAGAAGGTCATTGACCACTCTATCTATTCTTCTTCCCATATCTTTCAATATAATGGTAAATTTGTTTTTCCCTCTTTCTCTAGGGGTAGAAGGGAAAAATCATCTCACTCCCCCCGTCTAATCAGAAAGACAGGAGAAGGAATGGGATTTTATTGATTCATATTATTCGGAAAGGGGAGGAAGGAAGCTCGGGAGCATAGATAGATCTCGGAAACCATATGGAAGAAAAATGGCGTAAGGTAATACTAGTGCTAAGCGAAAACTATTTAGTAAGTGGAAGGCGATGGTTCATAAAATAAATGTAAATTAATTTGAAATAGGCGGTATTGAATAAAAATATAAACTAAAGACAAGAGTTACACATTCCCATTTTTCCGTTAGTTTTAACAAACACGCTGTTCTAACAACAAATTGGTTTCTTAATATTGCTCCAGAGTTACAAAAGCTTATTCACGTTTGAATTAATGTGTATGGATGAGTTCGTGTACATTATTTAAAAAAAAACACATAAAACCGGTATTACAAACTATCTATGAATAGTCAGAAGTGCGTTCGTGTACGTCATTTCCGGCTCTGCTAATATTGCCGTTATTGCAAATAAAACTTTTTCAAGGAGTTTTTAAATTGCAAAGACATACGAGATTATGCTCAACACTGTAAAATTATAATTAAAAAAAATTAAATTTTAAGAAATAAACAGCAATTGCAGCTACTAAATTAGCGATGCAACATATAAATATTTGGTATTTAGCCTATACTGCTGAACGCAGAATATTCATTTCGGACGAATAATGGAAGAATCGTCTGCCGAAGACAAAACTTAATTCGTTTACATCCATCTTTCTTGTTTTCTGCCCTGGAAAGGGTTTATTCGATTAACAAAATAATAATGAAGATAAACAAATTTGTGAAGGGTCCGATTAAAAGAAAAATCATTTTGTGAAGGGTCCGTTTTTAAGTTAAAATATTTTGTGAAGGGTCCGTTTTTATGAAAAGATATTTTGTGAAGGGTTCGTTAACGGACCCAAATTTCTTCTAAACAGATCCCTAAGAGGTAAATATATTTTTCCCGATTCATTAAAATTTTCAACATTTTACATTTTTACCGGTACTTTTTTATGCCACTAATTTAATGTAAATAGAAATTGCGTTGCCGACAAGTGTCGTTTGTTTAGCACGACTGATAAGTTTTAAATTAAATATTAGACAGTAAAGAAGACCAGGGGTCTGTTTAGAAGAAATTTGGGTCCGTTAACGGACCCTTCACAAAATATCTTTTCCTAAAAACGGACCCTTCACAAAATATTTTAACTTAAAATATTTTCACAAAATATTTCAACTTAACTTCACAAAACTTTACTTCACCTAACTTAACTTCACTATTTTAACTTAACTTCACTTAACTATTTTAACTTAACTTCACTTAACTATTTTAACTTAACTTCACAAAATATTTTAACTTAAAAACGGACCCTTCACAAAATATTTTAACTTAAAAAGGGACCCCTCACAAAATGATTTTTCTTTTAATCGGACCCTTCACAAATTTGATTATCTTCATTATTATTTTGTTAATCGAATACAGAAAACAAGAAAGATGGATGTAAACGAATTAAGTTTTATCTTCGGCAGACGATTCTTCCATTATTCGTCCGAAATGAATATTCTGCGTTCAGCAGTATAGGCTAAATATCAAAAGTTGCATCTCTAATTTAGAAGCAGCAATTGTTGTTTATTTTTTTAAATTTAATTTTTTTAATTACAATTTTACAGTGTTGAGCATAATCTTCTATGTCTATACAATTTAAAAACTCCTTGAAAAAATTTTTTTTTTGCAATAACGCCTATTTGCACAAATTCGTAAAAGCGGACCCTGGCTGAAAGAATGTGAGTAATTTTTTCACAATTTCACGAAAAACGGACCTTTCACAAAATGTCTGGACAGACCCCTGAAAACAAATCTAAGAAAAGGGTCAAACTTCGATGCCATCCTTGAAACATTTGTAGTTTGCACGATTGGACACCCTGTTTTCGAATAATATTTATTTATTTATTATTATTTTTTTTGATAAAAATTACGTTTTTTTTCCGACAGAAAATAGTTACTACATATATTTTTTTTTAATAAAAAATGAGAATTTTTATTACTTAAAGTACTTTACAGAAATAAGTTTTTAAAATTTTAGTGCTATCTGTAAAATCAGTAAACAAAAAATGCGTGTCAAATGAATAATGAAACAAAAAATGAATGTCGCTTCAAAACAAATAATACAACCAAATGGAACAGCGCAGAAGACTTACACCACTTATACCCATTCAATTCCTTTACGAGAAGCTCACATGAGCGGAAGGCGTTTCTTGACAGCTCCTGCTGATCAGCCGAACTCTTTTTCGTACGAGACGAGAAGTCCATTCAATGGTTACAGCAGAATCTAATGCAAAAGGACCATTCCTTAGAAAATCGGGAGACGAACCGCGATTAGGGATTCGAAAATCTTAAAAATTATAATAATCTTTGCATCGTTTTCTGTTTAAATGACTGACCTTGCCGAATTTAAAATAAAAACTAATTGAATATTTACAGAAACAATTTTTAACAATAAACCTTATAAAAGCAGATAAACTCTTTTTGCTTAAAAATTCACAAAATTGCTGATAGGGTTATTATAGTTACTAACTTCCTATGCTTTGATAAATCATCATAGGGCAGAATTCGTCATTATCTGATACCTGAAAGATTTAGAGCAGCATCGTCGTAGTCATTGCATACTGTAAAAAATACTGGATCAATTCAGTATGAAATACCAGCACTTTGGGTGCATCATCCGTGCAACCCATTTTCATTGTAAAATTTATTTTTCCCGTAAAATACTACATCGCAATTTTTTCAGTAATATTTACTTAGTTAGAATGATTCAGTTATTTTATGGTAATCATTACTGTAGAAATTACGGTATATCAGATTCGATCCTGAATTTTTACAAGCTAGTTTTTACGATATATGACACATAAATTATTAAATTTATTAATAGAACCCCCTTAACAGGTTTTTACGATCAACTGCATCATTCAGTTTCAGGGGTCTGTTTAGAAGAAATTTGGGTCCGTTAACGGACCTTTCACAAAATATCTTAGGTCCGTTACCGGACCCTTCACAAAATATTTTAACTTACAAACGGACCCTTCACAAAATATCTTAACTTAAAAACGGACCCTTCACAAAATATTTTAACTTAAAAACGGATCCTTCACAAAATTATTTATCTTTTAATCGGACCCTTCACAAATTTGTTTATCTTAATTATTGTTTTGTTAATCGAATAAACCCTTCGCAGGAAGAAGGGGGGAGAAAGACAGACGCAAACGAACTAAATTTTGTCTTCGGCAGACACTTCTACCTTTATTCGTACAAAATGAATATTCTGCGTTCAGCAGTATGGGCTAAATACCAAATATTTATATGTTGCATCGCTAATTTAGTAGCTGCAATTGCTGTTTATTTTTTAAAATTTAATTTTTTTAATTATAATTTTACAGTGTTGAGCATAATCTTGTATGTCTTTACAATTTAAAAACTCCTTGAAAAAGTTTGTTTGCAATAACGGACCCTATTTGCACAAATTCACAAAAGCGCAGCCTGGTTGAAAGAATGTGACTTAACGTTTATATTATATTCACAATTTACGATTAATTTTTTCACAATTTTACAAAAACGGTCCTTTCACAAAATGTCTGGACAGACCCCTGAGTTTAAATGTGAATCCTAAATAAAAATGTTTATGTACCGCAGAATTTTGTGAGAAAATAAATAAAAATAATGCCTTTAACGCGTAACGATACTCAATAATAACATGAGGAAATAAACAACAACCAGTCAGAATATATAAATATATGAAACGAAGTTTTAAAACATTATATGGACAGTTTAAAATTGTGAAGATGTAGAAACATTTATTTAATTTTGAAAATAAAAAAACTGTAGTGGGAATGAAAAGGAAAAAAAACATTAAATGACGTAAACATAATTCGTTTAGTTTAAATCCAATCGGAAACATTCCAGAAAAATGAAACATGGATATTTTAAGTAAATGTTTTGACCGGTTAATCTTTTACCTTGACATAATTCGAATTTCGTATAAATGACGATGAGTAAAACCTCAAAGAGCGATTATGATTGATGTTTTTTGCGGTTAGTATTTTTTCAAATCTATGACAGTTTCGAAATATAGATTAAGTGAGCTAGCCTTTTTATTTCAAGCTTAATAGTTTTCAAATTAATGCAAAGTATATAAGTTAATCGTATTTATATAAGTTGATTGATAAGGTGCGATATTTAAAATTATTAAAAAAAAATTATCAAAGTCACAACTTGTCACGCACACATTTCAGAATGAACTAAAATGTAAATTTAAACATATTTTTAAAAAAAAAAAATCATTTTTCACAAGTAAAGGCACGTAACAAGATTTGGATACATTTTTTTCAACAATGGAATATACCAAAAAAATATTATTGAAAAAAAAATTTTAACAATAGCATCTTTTGTCATTAATATTTCGTCATTTTGCACAAGTAAACAAATTTGGCTTAGAAATAAACAAAATTATCGAACAGAAACATATCGACATAGAAATTTTTCCACAATGACATATGCCAGATAAATGTGACACAAAAAAATCGACAATAGGGTCTTTTTCCTCATTAATCTAATTCTGATTCCATTTTTTCAACAATCACGTCCTTTCTGGTAAATTTAATTTTTTATCAACAATGTAAAACAATGTTTTATCAACAATAATATTTAAAAAAATGACGCAAACTAAAATGGCACGATTCCTAAGCACTAAAAAAGCACTTCAATAAAAATATATTTCAGAATTATAAGAAATTAGGGTTTATTAAAAAAAATATAAAAAAATTAAGGTTAATAGCGTATGATCATAACTCTAAAAACGTAAACCAATTAACACAACATGAATATCAAAAATTTGAAATATTTTTTTCAGAAATTGTTAACTGAAGAAAAAATGAACTTAAGTAATACGAATTGCTGGGTTGAAACAGCATTTACAAAATAATCAGCGAAAGTACCGCAAAACAAGTGAGGTAACCTCGTCTGATTCAAAGAAATTACTATCACCGCAATTTTGTGATAAAGAAATAATTAATTGAATGGGCAGAAAATATTCCGGATTCCTAATAATCAATTTTAAGAGAATATGACAACAATAATAATGCAAATCCATTCATTCCTGATAAATAACATGCAATGTTCTAACCACCGAAACCACGGAAATTTTAATGAAATTCGCGGTGCGCAAGAATGAGCTGAACAAATAAATAAGGCAATACGACGGCGCCTTCAAAAACCCTCGACATTTTTGTACTAATATTACTGAGAAAAGAACGTGACATCTCAGATTTGCAACATTTTATTTTCATTCGATCTCCAAACGTCTAATGTATGCTCTGTCAAATCTCTGGATGCTATTTCAGTCTAGTCTAGTCTGGAGTATCGGAATTTGGGAGTACTATTTCGGAACGAAAGCGACCTCCGTGAAATGAAGATTTTTTTTTATTTATCTCGTGCAGTAATTCATTCTTTTGCTGTTTAACAGCCTTAAATTAGACTCGTCATGTTTAGCACACGCTCTTTCTGAAAGTTTAAGCATTTGAAGGGGAAAAAATTAATTATTACAGGAAACTGGAACTAATTGAGCGAAACTTTAACAATACCAGCAATGAAATAGTGATATTGATTTCCGCTTTTAAAAGATAGGGGAAAAAAAGACATCTTCTTTCTAAAAATATAGGCCAAAGATGGCAAACCTTTTTCTATTAGTGTGCCGTTTAAATTACGGTTCACTATTTTTATTCGTTCAGAAAATCACTTAAATATTTCCTTTTTAAAATAATACTGAAGCTACTATTATTTTGATTTCAAAATATAGAATTACATTATGTAACTAAATTTGTTTAGTTATATATTAACTCGCTTCAAATAGAAATCAAATAAACGGCATTTTGAATATTTCAGTATAATATTAAGATACCGTAAGTAGTAAAATCAAAGTGATTTATGTTAATGTTTTTAATTTTGTATGCGTAAAATTGAGTTTACCAATACAAAGTGCGCACTGTTAAAAATGGTTAAATAACAACTTATTTAATTGTTATTTTACTATATTCAACCAAAGCAGTAAAATGGCCATAAAAAAGATGATATTCAAACACTTAAGTGTAAGAAGAATCATTCATTTACTGATTGATTTTACCGAATATTGTTGTTTAACAAGCAGAATTCTATCCTCGCCCACCTTATGAAGCCGATTTGTGTAGCTGGGTGCATACTGTAGCTAAGAGAGCTAATCGATCAATATCATGACCGGCTAAACAGGGATTCGAATCCCAGCGTTAATACCATAATATTTCTTCCATCCTTTCAATACATAAAGAGTTTCCAAGGTTCCCCACTCTTCAATTAGACTATTAGAATACGAAATTATCATTCACGCACAAATGGCGCGGCACCCACAGACCTCCTATGTCCATTCATGTTTTTATTTTTATGGCTTAGGAACTATGCTAGCTGTTACAAAGCCGTATAGTTTTGTATTCACGGTTTTTTAACCACACCAGTTATAAACGGTTTCAAAACCGTAATGGTAAAATATGTTTCGAATCATCAACTTTACGGTTAATCAGATGAACAGACTGCTGACGGTTACTATACCATAATTTCAGAATGAAAATTCTGACAGTGTAATGTTAATTATTTTTATTTTTAACCTAAAAAAGGTACCCTTTTTAAAATGCTTCACTAAGTAAGGATTTTATTTTTAAAAATACATTCATGCGTTATAATTAATATATACTACAAGCTTACATTCAAAAGCTACAAGCATTTCATCCCAATTAGTGTTTCAACACCTGTTGCTCAATCTTGTCAGCTTATGTCATTTGAGTCCTGGCTTGTTTTTTTTAATAACACACAAGATTTATTTAAATCTAAAGCAAAGCGGTTTTTTGCCGTTGGTTATGAAGAATTAATTGACGAAAACTCCGCTTGAGATTCCATTGTGCAAGATTACTATCAGGGGTCTGTTTAGAAGAAATTTGGGTCCGTTAACGGACCCTTCACAAAATATCTTTTCATAAAAACGGACCCTTCACAAAATATTTTAACTTAAAAACGGACCCTTCACAANAAACGGTTTCAATACCGTAATGGTAAAATATGTTTCGAATCATTAACTTTACGGTTAATCAGATGAACAGACTGCTGACGGTTACTATACCATAATTTCACAATGAAAATTCTGACAGTGTTATTTACAGTTAATTATTTTTTTTAACCTAAAAAAGGTGCCCTTTTTAAAATGCTTCTCTAAGTAAGGATTTTATTTTTAAAAATACATTCATGCGTTATAATTAATATATACTACAAGCTTACATTCAAAAACTACAAACATTTCATCCCAATTAGTGTTTCAACACCTGTTGCTCAATCTTGTCAGCTTATGTCATTTGAGTCCTAACTTGTTTTTTTTAATAACACACAAGATTTGTTTAAATCTAAAGCAAAGCGGTTTTTGCAGTTGGTTATGAAGAATTAATTGACGAAAACTCCGCTTGAGATTCCATTGTGCAAGTTTACTATAGTATTTTTTTTTTCATAATTTTTAATTTACTATGGATTCTATCATTCATCGCACTCAGGTAAATTTACAATTGAGATCAATTTTTTTCATAGTTTTTAATTGAGTATGTATTTTTTATTCACTTCTCAAGAAAAATTCTGTCTCCCTTACAATAGACGATGGAGCACTGCTCAACCTTAAGTGCTAGAAAAGGTCATAATGACATCCAAAAAATACTTTTTCTGAATCCACGTTGTAGTGGCTGCTAGTATTGAATACGTTCTTTTATTTCGTATTTTTATTTTTTATTCTCCTTTTTTTAAATTTTGCTTTCATTGAATGTTAATGAATAAAAGTAATTTAAAATGGGCCTCTCACTTGCCACATAAGTGGCACGCGTGAGTGATAGATTTGCCATTGCTGGTCTAGGCATTTAAAAAAATAGTATTAGTTATAATATTAAATATTTTTTTAAAAAATTGAAATTCAACCAAAATGTAAACATAGGCAGAATCAGAATGACATTGTAAATTCTCTCATGTCAGTTTTATATCGTATTGATAACAATGTGGAAAAAAAAAACATTGAGGAGCAAAATATTAGAAACTGGAAGAGGAAACTAGAATTATTTTTATAAAAACTTCACAACTCAAGAAATGAAACATAGATGTCGTGAAAAAAATATGAACTAAAGAAGATGTGAGTATTAGCAGAATCACGCAAATATTTCAAAATGCTTGATTCAATTATAAAGTTCTAAGACAAAGAAAAATACAATTAAAATGAAAAATAATTGTATTTAAAATGCCATTAGTTATTTTTAAGAAACCTTAATTACAGTAACTAAATAGTGACAACCAGGTTTGATGATAAGGAAAAAAAACACTCTCTTTCTAAAAGTTTCTTTTGCACTTTAAAAACGCGATTAGTAAAAATCTTTTTAAATCTTTAAAGAAAAAATTTTAATTAACTAATATTCAATCTAAACTAAATGTTTTTCTCTTACAAAAAAGTAAGTATAAGATTGCTGTCGTATTTTGTTATCCTTTTACCCATACTACTGAAGCCTCGGAAAAATCGTTTCAACAATTAACCATAGTATTTAAAAGCTTGAATCATATTATTATGCATGTTTGCTTCAACCATATTAACTTTTCTGATAATAAAAAGACCATAACTCTAGTAACAAAACCTAAAAATACCATATTTATAAAATGGGTAATTTTTCTCTTCTCAACTGTTTATCGGAAATTCTGGTTTTCAAAAATGTAGTTTTATTAACGAACATTTAGTAAAAAATACAAAATTGAAAGGTAAATTTAACCGAATAAATAGTACATTATCAAATTTGCGAAATTTCATCACATATTATAAAACTATATGTTATTGCTAATTATACCAAAATCAATATCATAGCGCTTCGGTAAAAATTATCAAACTTTTTGGTGTTTCTATTAAGCGAGAAACACGGTAAATTTTACCATATTCTGGCAGTTTTAACCATACTTTTGTCTCACTGCGATTAATCAAATTTAAAATGATTTAATCTGCTTGATCTTAGAAGAGTAACAACAAGCATCACTGGCTGCTGTCAGTAGGCTGGTGGGTGATCACTTTGATCACCCTGCGTAGGGACTGAAAGTGCGTGGTATCGATTCTCGTTAAACTGTTCTAAAGTACTCGACTTCACGCTCAGGTCGTTGGACTACCAAAGTGAAGGAGTTATCCCCTCTGCGGAGGATCAAAATTGTAATGGCGTCGTCCTCAGGGTTGTTTGCCAAACCGTCGCCAATAGTCCATTGTAACAGTGACAGTGAATACATTTTGTGCTATGTATTGTAACAGTGACAGTGAATACATTTTGTGCTATGTACAAAACAAGACCGTTAAAATGATATTAAAATGCCTTGAAAAGAGTAAACGAGGGGGTTATGTTTTGGACTTAGAATAAAGAGGTTAGTACAATCAGGGAGGAACATTAGGGTACTATAAACAAACATAAACTTGAAACAAAATTAACAGACGCAGAAATCCAAAGAACTACTAAAGAAAAAAAATACGTTTAGGAAAGTTGCCATCTCGTCTATTCCCAGATTGTCCGATTACAGGTGAATGCTTTTTTTTTGTTTTTTTAGAAAAGAAAAAAACATCAAATCTTTTTTTGTTTTCCCGAAATTTTCTGCACGTCTGTTAGAGATACGCCTTATTTCGCAGCAAGCACTGATACGATCGCTGACAACTGCTTGATGTGTATCAGACGCTCTATTAAGAAACATAGTACTTACTACTTAAGCATGATGGCCATTTAAAAATAAACCGCAGAGAATCTGCCCCTTTCCACAAAGCACCCAAGACAAATGCCAATGTAAAAGATAATAGGTTCTAAAATAATCACTCTCCACCTTTTTAAACTAGTCTTTGTTGTATGCTTTGTATCGAGAGATTTTATTATAGCTGGGAGACGTCGGAATTTTAATATCGCGAAAGATCGTCTGGAAATTTGATAATTGAATTATCGTCTGGTTACCACATATCGTGATAATTGAATAACAATATTTTCACATCGGTCAATAATTTTGTTTTACTAATGTAATTTTGACCACTCAGAATAATACTACTGTCCTTGATAATTATCGTTATCTATACTGCTAGCGATATTCTCATAATCGATATTAATGCTTTAATAATTATCGTTACCGATAAAACCCTAGGCAATAATGATCGTATATTCTATATTTAAAAGATATTCACGACATATCTCAAGAATAACTTTTTAAAAATATCATTTTCATTATCGCTATCTTTAAAAAAAATGCTTAAATTTCCCAATATATTGCTCTTCTTCAGTTTTTAATAATAAAAATTTTCTGCTGATATTGATAATTTATTTATTTTTTTAATTGAAAAAAAATATATTAATATTTTCAAGAATGTTTACTTGATTTGGTTCTAAGCACTTTTTGAACTTATCAATATTCTAGTAAACATAAGACCTAAAACAGTTTAAAAAAACTTTTCCAAATTTTAAAAATTCAAATATAATTATTTATAAACTCATTCAATTAATTTTATATATATTTCTCAACTTTTATAACTTTGTTGGGTTAAAAGGAATAAACAAAATTTGAAATAAATTTTTTAATAAAATAGTTTTTATCATCATCCTTATGAGCGTCAGTTGAATGGTTGAAAGGCTACATTTGGTCAGTTTCTTTGATATGACTGCAATTGCATGGATAATTTATTCCCTGAGGAGAATAAATTAGTAAATATATATTTTTTCCCTGAAATGTTCCTGTATAATTGAAATGAGACTATATAAAATACCCAAAATTTTAACATTTGCAGGTATTATTGATTATTCTTCATTTCTTACCAAGGTAGTTTATTTGCTAAATATATTGCAAACTTAAGAGAATACGCGTATTTAAAACATGCTTTAAAAAAAACATATAAGTTTTTCTTACCGGTATACATTCGCATCGCATGCAATACAGCATGCCAAATGGAGGACCCAAGTCAGGCCTCCATCTCTCCTCCAGTTCGTAAGTATTGTTACCAAACTGACAATCTGCAAAACAAAAATTAGCTTTAATAATCTAACATATTATAAACAAGCATAATTAAAAATAAATAATTTATTCGTGACAAGTTCAAACGTTTTTTTATTTTCCAAGAAATTATATTTTTAGTTTACTTATTAGTTTATTCCATCTTATTTTTAGTTTTTTATTATATTTATAAATGAAGTACGATTTTCATCAGTTTCCAAATATACTTGGCTAAAAGTTAAAATTTAAATCACGCGTGTCAAACACGTGGCTTAAGTGGTCCGCTGACCAATTAACCTTCAGCAGGCGTAGATACACTAGAAATCAGTTCTTTGTGTATTGATATTTTTCTTGAGCAGTAAAAAAATTTTACAATTATTTTTAAATAATAACCATAAACTAAATAAAATATGATTTTAAATAATCATTTAAAAAATCCTATTCGGCAGTAGGGTAACATAATATTTTGTTAGCTTTCACTTTCTCAGTTTTCCTCACTTATTTATTATTTGGTCTCAGCATTTTAATCTCTATGTCTATATTTATTAAAATTATTTTAAGTTTTTCACACTTTAATAAATACTAATCTCCAACGAGTATGGGCTAATGAAACTTATTAGTTTCTGAGTGTTATAGATAGCAATTAATAGCTTTTGATGTGTATCATACCATGAATTATGTAGTTGTAAATTTCGCCTTCTTTTCTCAAGTTTGTCTATACCATATTAAGTTTTTGCACTAGTTAATTAATACTTGGGTGGTCCTATTGGATCAATAAATTGGACCAAGAAAATATATTCTATTTTTTTAAAGCTATTGTTTCTTTCTTGCAATTTCATCTGATTAACTTGCATATTTTCCATACTTTAAATGAGTAGTTAAAAATATAACAAAAAATATTTAGAAAAATATTTTTTAATATTGCACAATAAATATTAATAAATACAATTAAATATTGCATAATTTCCATACTTTAAATGAGTAGTTAAAAATACAACAAAAAATATTTCGAAAAATATTTTTTTTATTCTATATATATTCTATTTCTAATGAGCTATTTCTTCTTGCAATTTCGTCTGATTAACTAATAAGAAGTTAAAAATATAACAACAAAAACATTAACATTTAACGTTAACAACAAAATATTATGGTACATCATAAGAATGAAAAGGTTAACTTCTAAGAGAAACTTGGCAACGGAAAAACTTCATTTAATTCATAAGTACTTATGGTAGAAAAAAATCTGAGCCAGTTATCCCAAAATATTATAACGTATATTCACTGGTTTCACTATAAAGTCTGGAGTTAAAGAACAAAATATTATGGTATTATTATGGTATAAGAATGAAAAGGTTAACACCTAAGAAAAACTTGGCAATGGAAAAACTTCATTTAATTCATAAGTACTTATGGTAGAAAAAAATCTGAGCCAGCTGTACCAAAATATTGTAACTAAATTCACTGATTTCACAATAAAGTCTGGAGTTTCGATTGAGACATTACTCTGTAGTGATACCCCCTTTCCATCGATTGCGACGTCACACAAAGCACGTCCTTCAAATTTTTTTTCATTAATTATTTTTTACTCCTTCTTTTCCTAGTTGCTTTCTCTTCACTCGGCATTTCCTCATCATTTGAAGTGAGTGTTCTCTCTATTCTCTCACTTCCTCACTAAGTTTTAAAAGAACAAAATTGGTCACAAAAAGAAGAAGAAAAAAAAAGAGTCTCTATTCTATTCGGATGTCAAGGGCACAGATTAGGTCGAATTTCTAAAACCATTGCATACGGCTTCGTGACATATTGGATGTTGAATATGGATAATAATTACTGATAAGTTTGTATTTGAATTCTAAAGAGTTCGCCAATCGACAATAGCGGAAATTTTATAATTGCTTAACACTCACTGCTAGAATAAAAAAGTAACTTATTTTTGCTTATCAGGTAGTCCTCAGTATAATAAATAACAAATAAAAATAGGTAGTCTTCAGAATATTAATTTTAAAAAAATTAGTCACTATGTTACATTTAAAATGTGCAGTGCTAAGTTTATGAAATTTAAAAATAGAGACACCTCAGTATATTGCATTCAAAAGAAGTTCATTTAGTCCCCAGTGTGATACATTTAAAAAATTTAATTTTCAGAATATTGAATATAAAAAGTTAGTCCAAAAGTCCTCAATATATTTCATTTAGAAAAATATAGTTTTCAAAATATTGCATTAAAACAATAGTCCACATTACATTAAATTTAAAAATAAATACTGAGATAAAAAAAAAATTTAACAAGGTAAAATTGAAAACCAATATATTCAAAATTTCATCGTAATTTTTTATTAATTTAACAATTTAAACTATAAGGTGTGGAAAAAAACTATTTTATAGAATAATCCAACTTATGTATTTGATCGAATGACGTTTCAGAAACGTATAACAAAGGTTTTGTTTCAGTAATAGTTGTTAATATGATGATCATTTCTACAAATTTTTTAAATTATTCAATTTTACAAATGGCGATTATCTAAATAAAATTTAGCACATAACCTATACAACAAAGATTTTTAATACTTAAGAATTGCTTATATATGCTGAAGTTCAGAAAAAAATTAATATTTCTCTTTAAATGATTGCTTAAGTAATAATTAAAATGAACTAAATTACAAAAAAAGAAGAAAGAAAAAAAGAAGAGGAGTGTTGCTTCCCACGTCAAAGAATCCACAATTAACTATATATTTTTAAAAAAATTTTCAAAAAAGATATTTCCTTAACTATTTGGAATTTAATGTTAAAAAGACTGAGATTAAAAACTTCAATTAAATATCAAGTTAATCAATTAAATAATTAAATAAGTTTCACCTGGAGAAATACATTTTACGACTTCTTTTCATAAATATTAATAATTGAACATAGTGAATTTTGAAAAGTTTAGACATAGATAAATGTATATTGCATTGATATTTCAAATTATATTGATTTAAAGGAAATTTAAAGTTAACACAATTAAGTTTTAGAAGTTTTAGAGTGCACACAGTGAACCGCGATGGCTCAGTGGTTAAGGCACTGAACTGTCATTGTGAAGAACTGAGATTCGATCTCCAGTGGTGGCTTGAAGTTCAACCAACTTCATATCAATGGGTACTAGCAACACCTCCTTATTCTAGGAGGTGTTGGTACTAGCCTGTCTGGGAAGTAAAGGCAGCCTGTGCACAATGCTGACCCTAGTGTCGCAATCATGCCGTTGGTCACGAAATTGGGAAGCCTTAACCTTCATGATCCCCATGACCCACTAGGGCTGTTGCATGAATGCTTCCCTTTTTTTTACGAGGTGTACAGTAATTAAAGAATTTTACAATATTAGTTTGGAAAGTTTATGTAACTTTTCGCTAATAAGTCATCGATTTTTTTTTAAATATTAATACTCGCACTTTTTTATACTATTGAGAACAATTTTATCTGTTTATAATTTAAACGTAAAGCATCGATTTTATCATGTTCAATTTCATGTTGTGATTATTTTTTCAAAATTAATCTTAATATTAATTTGAAAAAAAAGATTCCATATTTTTCTTAATAAAGTTAAGATTAGGTACTGACCGTGGTATTATCAGGCAAGAACCTGATAATGCCAAAGAACAAAAAAATAAATAAACTACAGATTGTTGAAACAGCATTTATAATTAAAATCATAACAGTAGTTTCCATTAAGAGTTATGAAATGATTTTAAATTATTAAAATAATGAAATTTGAAAATATCATCATGAATTCAATTTTAATAATATTTCAATCTTAAAAATATTTCAATTTTCAGATATTTTCCAATAAATATAATTAAATATAATATAAATTTTCTAATTTTTTGCGAGCTTAATTTTCTTTTTAACTTCATTCTAAACTATACAGTACGATACCATCATTTATAATTTTCAATTTATTTTTCAATTTTCAATTTATCAACTTTCTGATTCATAGATATTAAAATTTAAATTATACTCAAGCAGATTAACAGAAATTCCTATCAAATATTCAGATTAAACTGACGCACTTGAATGTCCAATTTAAATGAATCAGAAAATTATACATTGATTTTCAAAATTTCGATCTTACTAGTGAGTAAAACACATTTCAATGTATATAATTTACCATGATGTGATTCCCTTCTTTTACGATTTTAAAATAAAATTACAGCACAACACACAGTTAAAACTGATATATGAGAATCTTTTAATTTTTCTTCCCTTTCATGAGATTAGGAATAATTTATTGAAAAGAAAAAAAAACATATTTCATATCATTAATAAAAAAAATCGCTGGCATAAATTTAAAAAAAAAAAAATACATCGACTTCTCTCTAGTATACACTTTGTAAATGGTCCCTCCGGCCGGAATCGTTTGCAAGGGTGTGCCATAGTGATGACAGGGCTTACACCGCCACCCAGAGGCGGCCTCTTTGCATTGAAATAATGAAATAAAAATAATAAATAAATATTCGAGCCTTGTCGCAACTACCGGTCTTATATCAAATGAATAAGAATGAAAATAGGAAGATATTATCTTAATACGACGCCAATAAAAGTAGAAAATCAAGAATCAAAAACCTGCCACAGATAGTTTGAACAGAGACTGACTCTTTCTCACTCATTCAGTAAGGCACACTTACTGATTTGGTTATTGAACTTGTCTTTTCCTCTCATATGTCTCTATTTGAGTTCGCCTTCTTATGTTTGCAATATGTATCTGAACGGGAAGTAAATTGGGGAAAAAATGTGGAATTACCGTTCTAAATTCTGGAAATATTAGAAATACAGTAATGACATTTCTGGTAAATAAAAAATTTAAAAAAAATTAGTTAATAAAACCAAAATATACTGTATTTAAACCAATCACTTGGTAATTTCACGTTCATATTGTAACGGTTTACAGTAAATCTGATTTTCAAAATTATAGATCTTATTGATACAAATTTAGTAAAAAATACATAACTAAATTTAACCGAATAAATGGTGTTTGTACCATACTTTAAAATATCATGATAAAGTTACTAAATTTTACCACTTTCACCAAATTTTATCACATACTATAAAACAATATTTTATTGTTAATTTCCCCAAAATCATTACCAAAGAGCGTCGGAAAAAATTACCGAGCTCTCTGGTGTTCCCATAGAGCCAGAAGTGTCTATAGTTCTCAATCTTTAAAAATAGTGCTATAACTGAATTTCATGGAACTTATACTCTGCGCTTGATAAAAATAGGTCATGACTCACATTGCAATGAAATATAGTGAGTGCAAGGGGAACTTAGAATAAAATATTAATTTTAAATAAATCTACGATGGTTATAGACCAAGTTGAATGAATGCCTTGATTTACTTTAAAATTGCTCAAATATTCATGAATTTGTTAACTATCAAGATATTTTAGCATATCAAAAATTAATATCTTTGATATATTAGTCAGACATGCTTGCCAATAACGCACGAGAATATTGTGCTTTTTTTTATTACATAATGAAAATAATTGAAACACGCTTACAAATTGATTAAAATTTTATTAACACAAGCACGGGTTGCACAAGGCTACCGTTGATAGAACATTAAAAATGAGTTAACTTCTGATAGTATTATTGAAATTGCGTGCACTGTTGTACTTCAAATTTTATAAATTCTGTCGTAGCTCAATTTCGTAGCCTTGTAATTTTGAATCCAACCGCGAAGATAAGGGAACTCTTGGTTTAAGCATTGGGACAAACTAGACTTCTTAAGGAATTTTTGATGTAACTAACCCGGATTTGTGTTACATGGTGAAGGAAATCCCGAAAACCTCTCCTGGTTGGCCCGGTGGCAAAGAGACTCTTACCCATGTTCCGTCTACCACTGAGGATATTTTACGCAAGCGCTGTGATCGGTGCGAGCCCGGAGCAAAATTCGTAACAACCAGATACCACTGGGATTCCAACCTGGGTCACCTTATTGAGAGGCAAGCACTCTATTCCCTGAGTCACTGCAACTCTGTGCACTATGATAGCTAATATAAACGATAGATGAAACTAAACAGAAAAAAAAGCACAAATTTCTACTTCAAAAAGAGTCTTTTTATCAGGTCACACAATCGGTGATCTGTTTTATTCCGAAAAACAGTCACTTCACCAAACTACCCGTACGAAGAATAAAACGTTGTATAATTGATATTGATTTACTATCTCTAAGAAATAACAAGCAATTTACAAACAAGTTTTTTATTGGAATACAAATATCTTCAGAATTATAAGAAACACACTTCCCTATCAGTTTGGAATTCGAAAGGAATTTTTATCGGGATTAAATGAGGCTGTAATGTAATGACGTATTAGCTGCATATTTGTTTCGTTCTGTAATTTCCGCGGGTAATTCTTTACGTCATATTGATTGATTGATTGCCTGGCATGTTTTAAGATAGATTATTTCTTCCTACAGTGGTTACTTTATTGCATAATATCATTCGACGGTTTTTTGACCTATTTGAAGAATTATAAAATAAATATTAAAATAAAAAATGAGAAAAAAATTAAATAAAATGATGAAGATGAGAAATTATGTGAGAATAACTGTTGTTCCAGTACTTCTGGAATGACTTCAATAAAAATAATTTAGTTTCTCTAAAAAGCAAATGATGATTTAAATTGAAGCAGCAAACTATACTGTTCAACACAAATGTAGTTGAAATATGGCTGAAACAAATCGGAAAAATCCCGACAAGAAAAATATTTATATAGCAAAATTAAAAAGATTTATTTACTTCTAATAATGTATATTTTTAACCATTTATACAACTAGCTGTCAAAATATAAAATGAAAGAAATTCGGAGATTTCGAAAACATAAACAGATATTTTAATAGTCGAAACTAAAATTGAGACGACAGATTAAAAAAATATAAAATAGTATTAATATTTATTTTTAGTTAAAAGATTCCTTTTTCAATATTATTCTTCGATTATTCCGCTGAAATTTTATTGCGTTATATGAATTTTTAGACTATTTTTCCAATAAGTGGTTTTGTTTTCACTCGTTACAATCACCAAACTCAAACAACAATGTATTTCGGAGGTAATAAACTTCTTCTCTTCTTTAAAAAAAATTGAGATTAATTTAAAAAGTAAGAAAGGCGTATACAACTGGTACACTGAGAAAAAGTAGGTAACTACCAGAATATGGCAAAATTTACAGTGTTTTTGGCTTTATGGAAACACCAAAAATTTTTACTAAAATACCTAATTTTTACTAAAGCGCTTTAGTAATAATTTTGGTACAATTAACAATAAAATATGGTTTTATAATACGTGATAAAATATGGTAATTTTATCATGATACCTCAGAGCATAACATACAAATCATTTATTCAGTTAAATTTACTTTTCAATTTTGTATTTTTTTACGAAATGTTTGGTAACAAGAACTATAATTTTTAAAACCAGAATTTCAGACAAACCATTACCATATGAATGGAAAATGTACCAAATCAATGGTTTATAAATATAGCTGGTTTTGGTTTTTATTACCAGAAATAAGGTCTTTTCACCAGAAACGCCATTAAAATCAGTATGGTAATTTTACCAGAGTCTTTTTCCGTGTAGATAAAAGGAAAAAGTCATTCATAATTTTTTTCCTATGTTCTTAAATAATTTTATATAGTTATCTTCAATCAGGGGTCTGTCCAGACATTTTGTGAAAGGTGCGTTTTTCGCGAAATTGTGAAAAAAAATACTCACATTCTTTCAACCAGGGTCCGCTTTTATGAATTTGTGCAAATAGGGTCCGGTCCAAAAACAAAAGTAAAAT